>NC_046320.1:68501117-68814008 GCF_009819535.1 Lacerta agilis
ATTAGGGACAGGCTAACATCGTAGGAGCCTACACAAAACAAAATACTGTTGCTGTTTGTAGGTTTTATTTGTTTTTTATCTTATATTTTGGAAATGTACATCCAGTTTTTTCCCCTTTTATTTTTTTGCGGACCCTCAAGAGAGTGAAGCCCTAAGCTATAGCTTGTTTAGCTTATACGTAAATCAGTCACTGTATATGATTTTCTTTCATTGAGATTCCTGCATTGCAGGGGGATGGGGGCCCTTTGTGTCCCTTCCAACTCAGCAATACTGTGATTTTATATCCAATGCTGCTATGCCACTCACTCAACAGACTTCGTCTTGCCTGGTGAAATCCCCTGCTTTTGTTGCCTGTAGCCCCCGGCACACCCTCAAAATCTGCTCCAGAGGATTGGAGGCCTCTCTAGAGCACATTTTGGGGTTGTCCTGCAGATACAACACCGAGGACTTCATCTTGGACACATGCTTCCCCAAGTACATACCTGTGGTATACCTCTATGCATGTGCAGAGAGCATAACCCAGTCCCACTGGGGATAAACCACTAAGCTGCAAAGAATTCACATAGGCACACTTCCCTGTTGGGTCTTCATTGCAGGGGTCGGGGTGGAGATGGGACTGATTCTTCCTCGTTTTCAGCCACCCTAGCTTCTCTGTGCAACATTACTCCAGGGGATGAGTAACCTGCCTTGCACAAGGAGGAAAGTGTGGAAGGGAGATGTGTTGGCGATCTGAAGTGAGATACCCACGTTGCGGAAGTCCCCCCAGGTCCGTTCACCACACAGAGGCAGCCTAAGGTTCCAATAGTTTACTGTTGAAGAAGACAACGCTTCAGTAAAACAGTTCCGGATACATACAGCTTTTGCAGATACATACATACAAGTAGAAAGCATCTCTGCTGCTCCAGCAGGTGAAGACGTAACACAGACTCCAAATCAATACTTCCGGACAGACTCCTTCACTTCACAAGATTGAACCCAGCACAAGACCCTGGACACAATGAGCTGATGTGCCAGAATCACTTATATTGATGGCATTGGGTTGCTACCATAGCAACTGGCTTGGCTGACCACGCGCCTGTTGGCTTATCTCATTCCTGGGGTGATTTACACTCATGAAGGAAATTAAACCCTTCCTCCTTGTGCAGTTTTTCTACAAAACAAACTACCCCTGCTCTTTATTCCTGCAGGCATGTAACAGGGAAAGCGCTTTTGAAAATGAATTACAGTGGTACCTTGGTTCTCAAATGCCTTGGTACTCAAACAACTTGGAACCCAAACACTGCAAACCTGGAAGTAACTGTTCCAGTTTCAAACTATTTTTGGAAGTCGAATGTGCACCGTTTTGAGTGTCACACTTGTGTTTTGAGTGTATGTCTGTCTGTTTTTGCCATTTATTTTGTGTTTTTGTGACTGTGTGGAACCCAGTTCAGCTACTGATTGATTGATTGTGTGACTGCAGTACGTTGTTTGTTGCTTTCATTTTATGGATCAAAGGTCTTGATAGATCGTAAAATTCATGTTAAATTGCTGTTTCAGGGGTTGTTTTTAAAAGTGTCTGGAATGGATTTATCCATTTTGCATTAGTTTCTATGGGAAAGTGCGCCATCTGGAACGGACGTCCGGAACGGATTAAGTTTGAGAACCAAGGCACCACTGCATTGGTATCAACAAGGAGGCAACCAAGTAAGAACAACCCTTGCAGGTAAGTTGGTGCCAAACATATCAGATTTAAATGGTTCCACAGAGCAGAACCAATGAAATTTAATAGGTACAGAATCTCTTTCCTTGCTACATATAGCAATTGCTTGTCCGTATCAGATTTATATGGTTCCACAGAGCAGAACCAGTGAAATTTAATAGGTACAGAATCTCTTTCCTTGCTGCATATAGCAATTGCTTGTCCATATCGGATTTGTATGGTTCCACAGAGCAAAAAAGAGGAGGTGTGCCTCACAGCAGAACATACCCGTGCCTGGATATCCCCATAGGCCCTCCCTGCCACACACATAAAAGAGGGATGACTGACAACTGACCCCCTTGAGATATCCAGTGCCTAGCTCCCCAGTTGCAAGGTAGTGGCAGAAGATGCTTAACTCTCATCCTTTTGCAAAATGTTCAACAGCTGCATTGGAGACATTAACATGAGACTGTTGGGTGTGAAGGCTGTTTGCTACCTCCATGTTTTAATTCAGGGGCTTCCAACATTGTGCGCATTGGTGAGTTGACCCTCACCAACCCTCCTCCCTCTGTTTTGCAGTGTTGTGGTTTGTTTGGGCCCAAACAACTCCCCCAGCTCCGAGCAACTTCTCCTTAGGTGCCCCCATACCACCCCTGCAGTGCGGTTCCCAAAGGAAGACGCTTCCCTGACACCAGCATGGAATGACCTTAGGAACATGGCATTAATATGCAAGGGGGAGTTTTGTGAATTGCAAACATGTCAACGAACCCCTCTCAGAGGGCCCACTACTCGACTTTTAGAAGACATCTGAAGGCAGCCCCTGTTTACAGAAGTTTGTAATGTTTGATATATTTATTGCCAGTATTTTCACTGCCAACTATTGCAAAGGGTCACATGATCCAATGTTTACATTTCTTACCACTGTATGTATGAGGACGGAAGTCATGTCGACAACTTCCGCTCTTTGTTCTCTCTCTCCAGACAGAGAGGATGTGTGAGAAGACGCTCTCACAGCACACCATTATTCTTTCGTTTTGTTTGTTTTCTTTGTTGTAAATAAAATGCTTAATGCCACATTTTCTGCACAATCTTGTTTTTGCTGACTCTGCTAAAGCGTGCACATATCTTTCAGATGTGTGTCGCTGCAGTGTATGGGACTCCGAGAACAAGGGGAGCGTCCTGTGACCTGTTATCAGTTATGGGCCCAGAATTGTGTGATTTATGGCGACATGATGGAATGTGGCTCAAGTCCAGCTGCTAATGAGGCACGTCTGTCTGTTTTGCTGCTAGTTTGCTGATTAGACTGAAAGAGAAGTGCTTTGCCAATCATAAATCTCTGCTGTTGTGGGATGCATTTGCTGGCTGAAGAGAATGGTAGAAATGACCGCAACACAGGGTGGAAACAAGGCTTTCACATTCCTTGCCTTGATGCGACGAATTACGTCACATGCAGCTTTCGAATGGAGAGTCTGCTGCTGCATGAGAAGCTATGGCATGTCATGTTGAAGGATGCCCCACCCCCACTCACTGATGCATGGACTACTGCAGATTTGAGGGCCAGAGGCATGATTGCATTGGGAGTCTGACACCCAATTAATTAATCTGCAAGGTAAGAAGACCGCAAGGCAGATGTGGGATGCTCTCAGAGATATCCACCTGAGAACAGCTGCTGGCTCTTCTAGCACATATTTTAAGAAGCTTTGCCGAATGCAGCTTCAGCCTGGTTGTGATCTGGAATCACAACTGAAGCAGCTAAAATTCCTTAGGGAGGAGCTTAAGGAGTGGGGAGTGACGCTTGCTGAATATATTTTCTGTTTCATGATTATCAACAGTTTGGATACAAGCTTTGATTCAATTGGTGCTCAGCTGTCCCAGCAGCACAGCTAACTGTTGATCATGTGGGGTGGGGTGTGTGTTTTGCTTAATGAGATGGATCAGCGAGTAGCCATCAATCATTGCCAGGAGAGGGCTACTAGCAACGTTCCCAAGCCATCTGCACAGAGTCCATAGGGTGCCACAGCTTTTAAAGCACAGTGATGCTTCAACTGTGAAGAAGTGGGACATCTACAGAAGTTTTGTAAAAAGCGCACTAAATCTAAACGTGGCTCCAGAGGATGAGGTGGGGGGGAAACCCCGGGGACCCGCCCAACCCAAAGCTTTGATCACATGCTGTTCCAGTAAACGTTTGCAGCTGTCTTTTGTCATTGACTCAGGTGCCATCCAACATCTTTGCAAAGACAGAAGCCTGTTCATCCAGCTTGAGATGCAGGAGGGAAAGATTCATCAAGCTGATGGAGGGCTGTTGCAGAGCAAGGGAGAAGGGACTGTGTTTCTTAAAAGCCTCAACACAACAATCAAGAATGTACTATGTCCCACACCTGGCAGATAATCTTCTGAGCATACTGCTGCTCACTTCACAAGGTTTGTGAGTGTGTTTCACTAAGACCAAGTGTGAAATTATCAAGGGCAATGAGGTCATTTTGTATGGCAAATTTGAGTTTATTTCTGTTGCCTTATTATACCTGATGTTCATTCTAATGCTGTAAATGATGAGCAATGTTGCAATATGACAAAATGTGAAATTGCATGATAATTGTGTACATGACTACTGCCACAAGCTAGGTCATTTGCATTTTCAGCCATTGCTAAAATGCCGGGTTTGGTTGAGGGCATGTCCTTGAAGAATTGCAAGTACCACATGAAATGCCTTTCTTGTGCTGAAAACAAGGTCAAAATGGCTCCCAAGGGAAGAATGTCCGGGAGGAAGGCTTCATCGCCTAATCAGTTCTTTCATGCCAACCTTGTGGGACCTCTAATTCCCAAGGTAATTCATGGTATTTTTTTTTCTTCATTGACCAATCTTCCAGATATGCTTATGTCTACATGCTGGGACATAAAAGTATGCTTTTTCTAGGTTTAAAAATTTCTGTTGCATTGTTGAAAAATGTTAATGATACCCAGGTGAAATGTTTGTTCACAGAGAAAGGTGGAGAGTTTTGCTCAGCTGGATTTGAGCAATATCTGGCTGAACTTGGCATTGAGCATCAAGTTTCTTGTCCCAGGTCACCATGGCAAAATGGTATCTGTGAGAGAGTGAATCAAACACTCCAACAGGGGATGAAGGCATTGCTTCATGATGCCAACTTGCCAGACCCTTTTTGGGGAGAGGCTTTAAACTGTTTTGTTTACTGCTACAATCGGAGGTTCTCATCGGCCATAGGCTGCACTCCTTATGAAAAGCTGTTCCAGAAAAAAGCCTTTCATCAAACACCTCAGAATTTTTGGTTCAGATGTCTGAGTTCATGCACCTCAGGACAACAAGTTGAGCAAACCTGGTTTGCATGGCATATTTCTTGGTTATGAGAAAGGTGCTTATCATGTGTTAATGTCTGATACCAAAACAATAAGGATGACTAGGAGTATTGAATGCAATGCAAAATGGGACACTGTAGGGTGAAAGAGGAGAGTGCAAAATATGGTCTGAAACTCAACATCAAAAAAACTAAGATCATGGGCACTGGTCCCATCACCTCCTGGCAAATAGAAGGGGAAGAAATGGAGGCAGTGAGAGATTTTACTTTCTTGGGCTCCATGATCACTGCAGATGGTGACAGCAGTCACGAAATAAAAAGACGCCTGCTTCTTGGGAGGAAAGCAATGACAAACCTAGACAGCATCTTAAAAAGTAGAGACATCACCTTGCCAACAAAGGTCCGTATAGTTAAAGCTATGGTTTTCCCAGTAGTAATGTATGGAAGTGAGAACTGGACCATAAAGAAGGCTGATCGCTGAAGAATTGATGCTTTTGAATTATGGTGCTGGAGGAGACTCTTGAGAGTCCCATGGACTGCAAAAAGATCAAACTTATCCATCCTTAAAGAAATCAGCCCTGAGTGCTCACTGGAAGGACAGATCCTGAAGCTGAGGCTCCAATACTTGCGCCACCTCATGAGAAGAGAAGACTCCCTGGAAAAGACCCTGATGTTAGGAAAGATGGAGGGCACAAGGAGAAGGGGACAACAGAGGATGAGATGGTTGGACATTGTTCTCGAAGCGACTGGCATGAGTTTGGCCAAACTGCGGGAGGCAGTGGAGGATAGGGGTGCCTGGTGTGCTCTGGTCCATGGGGTCACGAAGAGTCGGACACGACTGAACAGCAACAGGGATTTTTCAGTGTCACCCTGCTTCTGATAATACAGCTCATGCATCTGATGTTGAGCGTGTAGGAGATGGTGATGACGGTAGTGATACAGACTCAGCCGATTACGAAAGCACCAAAACATCCCTCAAACCATCTGATGAGTCTGATACTGAATCAGAGGTACCCCTTTTCACTACAGGACGGTTTTCTCCAAAGAAGGAAAGACCTGATCTTGAGGATTTATGTATCATACGCAGGAGCGAAAGAGCCACTAAAGCTAAACCTCCTAAAAGGTATGCTGGTGAGTACGCTAACATGGCTATTGCTAACATGGCTCTTGCTAGCAACGCAAAACGGGTTTTTGAACCTGAAAATTTCCAAGAGGTTCAAGGTTTGTCCTCAGAGGATGCTGAGCCTTGGCTTAATGCCACGAAGGCTGGAGTTGATTCCTTAAAGAAGAAAAATACTTGGGAATTGGTTCCAATGCAACCTTCCATGAAGTTAATTGATAGTTGTCGGGTCTTTAAGGCCAAGACTCACCAACATGGAAAGGTAATTCGGCACAAGGCGAGACTAGTTGCTCGTGGTTTTTCACAGATTCCGGATCAAGATTACCAAGAGACCTATTCACCAACTGTGAAATTTGAAAGCATAGGATTAATGCTTAAAATTGCCGCTGAAGAGAAATTGAACGTTTCTCATCACAATGTCAACACAGCTTTTTTTGTACGATGAATTGGCTGAAAATATTTACATGCTACCACCTGATGGTATGCAAGTGAAACAGGGAATGGTGTGTAGTCTTAAGAAATCCCTTCGGTTTATTTTCTTACTGTGCCTTTCTAACGCTGCAGCCCCTCCGGACAGCAGCAATGTGTTCAGATAGAACCATAGCTCAGTTGTTAGAGCATGAGACTCTTAATCTCAGGGTCATGGGTTCGAGCCCCACCTTGGGCAAAAAAACCTCTGGAGGATGTTGAACTAGATGATCCACGTGGTCCCTTCCAGCTCTACAATTCCATGATTCTATTATTCTAACCAACTAAAGCAGGCTAAATCCACTACCAATGTGGATTTGTGTCCAGAACACAGCTGCAATAAATCACCAGAGTTAAGGGGCCCAAAGTATCCCCACCATGTGTTTGAAAATATCCAGTGTTTCCCTGCATAAATGACACAGGACAAAACATGCAACACAATGCAATAAAAGACTTTTATTATTTGCTGTGTATTTACATTTCCGTCTCCCAATTTTTTATTTCTTCTTTATGCTACTTAGGGTATTCTTCGGATTCTTCTTTTTCTGAGGGCGTTCTGAAAGATAAGTTGGAGAACCGGTGTTCTGGGGGCTGCCTCCCCATGGGCTTCAGTAAAACTGCTGCTTCCCCTGTTGCTGCCTGTTTGCATTCGCCATGTGCATCAGTTTGAGGAGGAGATCCCCTGCCGAGCTGTCCAGCAAAGTTAGGTTCCTTTCAGAGGGCATTCGACTCCTGCCGCTGTTTTCATCCATGCACGCTGCATCTGTGGTGCAACCCTCTGTGGAAGAAAGGAGTAAAAAATATACATGAAATTTTCTGTGATTTAATCTTCTGGCAAGCCTTTTGGGTTCGTCACAAAGTCTCCCCTGGTATTCTTGCAGTGAAGCTGGTAAAATGTGGGCTAGAGGGTGTGAACTGTTAGGTGGATTTGTAGCTGTTTGACTAACTGAGCCCAAAAAGGACTCACCAATGATTCCTCATAATCCTGGGAGAAAGTGACAAGTGGGGTGCTGTAGGGTTCTGTCCTGGGTCCGTTGTTGTTCAACAAGACTTAGGTGAAGGCATACATCAAATTGCAGATGACACCAAACTGGGAGGGGTAGCTAAGACCTCAGAGAATCAGGATTGAAGATGAGTTTCACAGATTGGAGAAGTGGGCCCAATTTTTTTTAAAAAATGAATTTCTGTAGGTACAGTCATACCTTGTGTTACGGCCACTGTGGGTTGCGTTCGGCGAAGGGTTACGAACGTGCCGAACCTGGAAATACCAGAATGGGGTATATCCGGGTTCGGCGGTTCACACATGCACAGTCATGCACAATGACGCCACGGGCATGCACAGAAGCGGCGCTGCTGGTTGCGTTCTGCTCATGATGTGAATAGGGCTCTGGAACGGATCCTGTTCGCATCCAGAGGTACCACTGTGCAAATGTAAGGTTTGACACATAAGCAGGAATAACCAGATGCACAAATATAGGATGGGTGACACCTGCCTTGACTGTAGTACATGTGAAAAGGATCTTGACGTCTTAGTAAACCACAAGCTTAGCATGAGAGAACAGCGTGATGCAGCAGCAAAGAAAGCGAATACTATTCCAGGCTGCATCAACAGAAGTCCAGTGTCCAGGTCAAAGGAAGTAACAGTGCCACTCTATTGTGCCTTGCTCAGACCCAACCTGGATGATTGTGCCCAACTCAGGTCACCACAGTTTAAGAGAGATATGGACAAGCTGGAATGTGTTCAGAAGAGGGCAAACAGGGTGACCAAGGGTCTGGAAATCTAGCCTTATGAGGAATGGTCGAAGGAGTGTTGGGTATGTTTAGCCTGGGGAAGAGAAGACTGAGAGGTGATATGAACCGTCTTCAAATATCTGAAGGTCTGTCCCATGGAAGACACAGCAAGATTCTTTTCTGCTGCTCCAGGACCCAAAGGAATAGGTTCAAATACGAAACAGGAGATTCTGACTAAACATTAGGAAGAATTTCTGAGTGCGAGAGCCACTTGGCAGTGGAACTTTTTAAAGGTTAGTTGGGTGGCCATCTGTCTTCTATGATCTAGTTGGGATTCCTGCATTGCAGGGGTTGTACTAAATGACCCTTGGTCATGACTTGTAGCAGTTAATGTGACTTTTCTGACTCACATTCCCCCTCTGCCTCTTTCCAGCACTCCCTCTTGGTGATCTTCATCTCCCGCACACGGATACCCTTACCGTCATTGCAGCATATGCCTGATGCTGCACACCTCCCTCCTGCGCTGCAGGGCTTCCCTCCGGCCTCGCAGGGCGAAGGCAGGTAATTTTCCTCCTGGCAGCGCAGAGTTTCCGGGGTGCCAAAGTAGCAGCCAAATTCTTCTCCGCAGCAGATGTTGGGGCCAAAGCAGTTTCCTTTCTTTCCAGGACCACAGGGGATGCACTGAGAGAGAGAGAGAGACAGAGAGTGAGGGGTGGTGCTCAGTTTGAGTTTGGCTACGGCAACGTGACTACAGGTATGCTGAACTAGATGGGTGTTTGGTCTGATCCAGCAGGGCTCATGAAAATCCATCCAGACCAATGTTCCCTGTCCCACAGCAACAAGCCGGATGCTGCCAGGTACCCCACAAGCAGGGGAATCCCTGTCCCTGCCTTAGCTGCTAGTATTTAGAGATATATTGCCCCTGAAACTGGAGGTTCCATCCAACCATGCTGGCTAACACAGCCCTGTTCCCCAGGATTGATTTCTCTAATTCCCCGTTCAAAACCATTTGAGGCTACACTCCTATGCATATTATCCTGGGTGACATCCCACTTAATGTTACTCAAGGTAAACACACTGAATTTAATGCACATTATCTTCCTACCTTTTCTTAAAGGAGTTCAAGGTGGTGAACATTCCCCTCCCCCTCCCCATTTCATACAGGAATTGTATTAGTTAATCGTTTCATATTTAAAATTCCTCACCACATCTACCAGGCAGAGTGATGTGCCTCTCTCTGAATCTGTTTCTTTTTAGCAAGGTTCAGAAATGGACTTTCTTTTTTACTCCAATCACACCAGGAATCTTCATTTGAACCGAATGCAAATGTGAACGTTTAGCTCAACAAGCTGACCCTCACCAATTAGTTTTTTTATTTCTTTAACAAATTTTGTATCCCGCTTGATTGCAACGAAGAAGAGTTTGGATTTGATATCCCGCTTTATCACTACCCGAAGGAGTCTCAAAGCGGCTCACATTCTCCTTTCCCTTCCTCCCCGACAACAAACACTTTAAGCAGTTTGCAAAAAAGTATTAAAATCATCTAAAGAAAAGAGAAGTGTTTTAAGTAGGTGCTGAAAACAGTACAGCAAAGGGAACTGCCTGGTGTCAATAGGCAGGGAGTTCCAAAGTTTGTGTTTCCACAAAACACAAAAGGCTGATTGCTTGTAACAGTGCCAGTCCCACAGATTGAAGCCGTTGACTGGGCATATCTGGGGTAAGAGAATCATTCAATTATTGCTTAACATGGATGAATCACCTTTGATGCACCTCAGTTGTAAATGGTTACTTCTTTTGCATTGCTTTTATTCATTCGTAAGAGGTCTCTTCAGAAGAGCAGCACAACTTAATATGAAACGGCTGTTTGGAGGAAATGGGTTAACTTGAAATTGTGCTATAATGGAAGAATCGCTTTGAACACGGAGCATCTAAAAGCCAGGGCGACAATTCCTTTTTCCTACGCACACCTACTGGAATGAGTTTGCCAACTTTTCCGCTGGCAAGTGCAGCTCCCCCTTTAGCTTCTGCCTGATGTGCAGATGCCATGCAATAATAGACAGTCATGCTGGGAAAACCACCTGCTACCTTTAAGTTGCTGTTAAAGGCACAAGAGCAGACCAGGCCCTTCTCTTCCTATCAGTTGGCAACGCTGCACTGGTCTGTGTGCAGAGAAAGTGGTTAAAAGCAGCAGGGCTAGAAGCTTGAAGTCAGGGATGGTGGACATGCGGCTCTCTAGCTGGTGCAGCATTGCAGCTCACATCAGCCTCAGGGAACATGGCCAAATGCCCCGGAGGATACTGGGAGTTGTAGTTCAACAACATCTGGAGGACCTCAGCTTCCCCACCCTTGCTTTTGGCGATCAAGGTTGCAATCCTGTACTTACTTACCTGGCTGAAACAAAATAACCAAGTTTGTCATTGGTATGAGCTTTCGTGTGCATGCACACTTCTTCAGACACACTGAAACAGAAGTCACCAGACCCTTATACTGTATATAGTGAGAGGGTGGGGAAGGGTATTACTCAGAAGGGTGGTGGGAATGGGTGATTGGCTGATAGGAGTGGTAAACCTGTTGACTGTTAACGACTGCAATTGGTCTTACAGGAAAAAGCAATGAACTCAATAAGGCTTACTTTTGAGTAGCTATGTCTAGGCTTGCACCGCACTCACATTTAATTACCGAAACATTAATTGCATGTGCCTCACTGAAGAGGCCTTTGCAAAGGAATGGTGCAAGCCTAGACATAGGCCTTTGCAAAGGAATTGATGCTCTTTTTCCAAGCTATGCCGCTTGGAAAAAGAGCATCAAAAGGGAGTAAATGCTTCAGTACGAGTGCTGGTATGAAAAATGCTTATAAATCTAATCTGCAACGTTTCTAGTGCGCGAGCTGCGCACAGAGCATGACCTCGTTGCTTCCCTCGAGGGAGGGTTTCACAATGTCCAGCTCACAGATAAATAAAGCAGGGTGACTGGAACATATCTAACCTATGGGTTAGTGGCAAGCTGTGGGCCAAATCTGAACCCCAAGCAACCACACTTGGCTCTGCTAGCGCTGCAAGGGAATAGAAGCACAGAGCAGGGCAGCGCTTAACACAGGCTATAGAAATGGGCCGGCTTGGAAGGTTCCAAGCTGTGCTTCGAGATCCCCACACCTTTACTAGTAGAGGTTTTGCCTCTTTCTGAGATTGTGCCGGAATAAATGTAGATGCATCAGCATCTCAACAATCTAAGACACAAACTAAAGTCTTTCCTAAGTTGCTTACTGTCGTATCTCCCTCTCATATAGACATATAATCTATGGCAGCGCACTCCCCGTGTGTTCAGAACACATTTAAAGCACCTAAATAATCCTGGGAATTGTAGTTCGTTAAGGGTCCTGAGAACTGTAGCTCTGTGAGGGGTGGACTGCCATTCCCAGGATTTGGGGTGGGTGCGCTTTAAATGTCCTTTAATGGTATGGCTGTCTCTGCAGCCTTGAGTGAGCATTCCTTCACTCTTTCGCTATCCGTAGTTGCAGCACCTCTCTCACTTCCACAAGGAGCAGAGCTCCATCCCTGCAGAGCAGCTAGCAAGTCCGAGAGGCAGAGCAAAGCAGAAAAAGGATTAAGCACACAAAGACACCTTTGGAACCATTCCCCCATAACTAGCAAAGGAGCAGAAAATCAGTTTCTTCCAGAGACAGGCGCATCAATTGAGATTTGCAGGTGCATCAACTGAGATTCTCTCTCTCCTACCTGTCTGATTTCTGTGTCTGGGAATGCTCTCTTTCCTCCCCGAGGGCAGTTCTGGATGTAGCAAGCTGAGGACAAGGTGAGTAGGCAGAGGACATAGACTGGAAGAGATGTCTCAGGCATCTTGGTGGGCGTACAAATCTCTCTTGCAGGCTGCCTTCCTCTCCTGGCTTCTGCCTCCTGAATCTGCCGCCTTCCTGGACCACCTGCTTCTTTATACCCTTCCTAGCTCCCCTTTGCATCCACGCAACACTTCTGTCATCATGGCCAGGATGTTTATTTTCTCTGCCCCCACCCTCCTCCGCACAACTCATACCTCCCCTCCCCTCCAAGCTGGACTTGATATCACATAATAATTGAACCAATTCAGTGCAGAGCCAAGCTCAGGTCCCCAAAGTCTTTCTCTCTTGTTTATTTTATTTTATTTTCAAGTGGCGCAAGAATATTATTAATACGTGCATCATAATAAATTTGAGTAGGATGGATTGCAGTACTGGAGTACACAGGGAGGGGGGTCTGCCTGAGAATAGGAGAGATGCCTTCTGGGTGAATTCCCCCCCCCACCCTTGTGTGCCGTACTTCTTTTTTCAGGCGTCGAAGACAGCAAAAACAAATTTCTGGCAACAACTTCTACATAATTCCACTCATCTTTTTACCCTTCCCTGCGGTTTGTGGAATAATTTGGCTGCTTGAGCCCTTGCATTCAACAGGGGGTGCACAAATCTGTCAAGGCCCTTTCCACCTGGCCTATGGGGCAGGACCCCCACTCCCCAGCCCCACTGAAGGGGCTCCTCATGAGGCTGGAGGAACATCACCCGGCTATTGTTTTAGTTACTGATTGATTTGAATATGCTGTACACCGCCTTGAGATTTTTATTAAAAATATAAAGCGGTATAGAAACAAACAAACAAACAAACAAACAAACAAATAAAATTTTGGTTTCTCGGAGTTTCTCATGTTTCCAGTCCACATTGGGTTTCAGGTGTTTGTTTGTTTTTTAAAAAAAGTCCTCATGAAAATTCATCGGAATTTTAGAATTCCTCAGAAAACAATCTGTATGAAATTTTGCCTAATATGCACATTTTTGCAAAGCAACGTGCAGTTTTTGCATGCAATTTCCACTTATATATACCCAACGCATGCAGTTTGGGGCACGTTGCTTGGCTGCGGAACTGCATTGTGAAATTTGAAGAAGGGCGAGTTTCAATGGATCGCTGTGTTTTGGTTTGCATATTGTTCTGCAAAGTGAGAATTAGTTAGGGCTCACCTTTAAATGCCACCTGAATCTAAAGTCTCCCCTATCCTTAGCTTTAGGTGGCAGATACTGTGGGGCTGGAGATGGAGAGGGCTAGGTGTTTTCTACGCTGGCTGGCCTGTGCTCCCTAAGGGAGCCTCCTTCCCTCAAATGCACTGCAATACAGCATCCCATCTCTGGTGTTGAAGGAATACTTTACTACCAACTTTTGTGCATGGATTTGGTGAGGGTGTCATCTGGCCCTTTGCCTTAGGCACGCAGGTCCTGCTTGAGCCATCAAGAGTCTCACTGCCATCCCAATGTAGGCCACATCTGGCACGGTGCATCTTCCCTCCTCCCATGGGCTGCTTGTTTGACGCTAACCCATGACGGGGCCTTTTCAGTGGTGACTTCCCCATTGTGGAATGCCCTACCTGGTGACGTGAGCCCGTCTCCATCATTATTAACTTGCAGGAGGTATTTGAGAACTTACCCAGGCATTTAGTGGCCGAGGAACACTGTCGCCGGCAACCTCAAGAACATTGGACGGAACTGTGTTTTTAACTGAAGTTGAACTGTACAGTACTAGAAAAGTTCTCAACTAATTATTTCTACAGTGTTTCAAACTGTTTTGTAATGTTTTTGTTTGTAAGTTGTATATCTGCATGCTGCCCTGCCTCCTCAGGGAAGAAGGACAGGATATTATTATTATTATTATTACTATTATTAAACAATAAAGTAAATAAATAAGGCCAAATGACCTAATTATTTTTCTTTCTGCCAGGCAATTTTTCTGCAAGCACCAAGCAGAACTGGAGGCTGGGATGTGTATTTAAGATCTCGAGTGTTAGCAATATACAAATTTATTTAAATGCAACCGCTTAATGAATTAAAAGACAAGTGAATGAACAACTAAAAATCCTGAATTCAGGGACGTCCCTGGAAAATAGGGACACTTGGAGGGTCTGCAGAAGGCCAATCCTCCTTTGCAACTGATTAACTCAGGTGCATAGCTGTCAAGTTTTGGATTTGAAAATAAGGGATCAGCAGTCTCACCTATCCCGGGGACAGTCACATGTCAGTGGTGGGCGGAGCCAGAAGCAAAAGTGGGCGGAGCAGCAATGTAAACTCCAAGCGGGCTCGGGCTCGGAGCGGAGCAAAGAGGAGGGCAGCCATGTGCTCCGCGCGATGGAGCCCCATCGTCTTCTTGTCTGATCCCATCAAAACAGGACAGGAAGCAGCAGCTGCTCAAAGGCAGCCAGGCTCCACCCACCAGCTAACCCTATTGGCCGGCTGAGGGGCTCGGCTGCAACGGATAGGGGCTGATGCGGGGGGAGGAATACACCCCCCTGTAAGCACGGGAAACGGCTCCCACTTGCTTTGAGGGCTGAGGCTTTTCTCTCCAAGTAGGCGAGGTCTTCCCACCCAGTCCCTGGCCAGCAGGGGAGGAGCTGCTTCCATTAAAAACGGGAAATTTAAGGGAAATAAAAAATAAGGGAGAGCAGCGGGAAACTGCTTGAAATAAGGGAGAATCCCGGGGGAAACGGGATACTTGACAGCACTGCTCAGGTGTGGGGGAACCTCCAGGTGTGGCTAGACTACAATTCCCATCGGCCTCAGCAAGATGGCCAGTGGGCAGGCATGATGGGAGTTGCCGTTCCCCACACACGCTTGGAGAAAAGGCCTACCTCACGTATTTGTGACAGCATTTTGAGTTAGGTATACAATAGCGTTTTAAAAATATGAGTGGAGGATCTTTCCTTGGGATTGAGAGGACATGTTTATGCACTGTTGCCCCATCTCACACTGCTGGTGAATGTTAATCCCTGCATTTCTGACTTAGTTTTATATCCTGCTTCAAAATCCCTTACTCCTCCGTTCTGGTACTCATTTCTCCCTTCTCAAAAAAGTTCATTGGGAGCTGAGTTAGATGCCTCGAGTTGGAAGGTAGACTTGCCACACATCTGGAATTCCCCAGAAATACTTGGAATATCGCCGCCGCAAGCAGTCTGGGAAAGTGTTGGTAGTGTTGTTTTTGCCAAATTTCCTCGGAAATAGCTCAAAAACGGCCAATTCCTTTGTCCAAAAAAGTTCAACAACATTTCTGTCTGGATTTTCACTTTTTGAAATATGGCAACCCTATGGAAGGAAGCCAGGTGAGAACAGGGGGCCACACATCTGGAATTCCCCAGAAATACTCGGAATATTGCAGCCGCAAGCAATCTGGGAAAGTGTTGGTAGCATTGTTTTTGCCAGATTTCCTCAGAAATAGCTCAGAAACGGCCAATTCCTTTGTCCAAAAAAGTTCAACAACATTTCTGTCTGGATTTTCACTTTTTGATATATGTCAACCCTATGGAAGGAAGCCAGGTGAAAACAGGGGGTCAGGCCCTCGGCTGACTTGCACCAACCACGTATATACAGTGAGAGGAAAAAAGTATTTGATCCCCTGCTAAATTTGCTCGTTTGCCCCTCTGACGAAGAAATGACCAGGCCATAATTTTAATGGTAGGTTTACTGTAGCTGTGAGAGACAGAATAACAACAGGAAAACCCCCAGAAGACAGAAGTCAGAGATTGATGCGCATTATAATGAGTGAAAAAAGTATTTGATCCCCTGTCAACCAGCCAGAGGGCAAAGGGGCAAATTTAGCAGGGGATCAAATACTCCCCCCCCCCCTCACTGTATAGTTTGAATATCATAGAATCATAGAATCCTAGAGTTGGAAGAGACCACAAGGGCCATCCAATCCAACCCCCTGCCAAGCAGGAAACACCATCAAAGCATTCCTGACAGATGGCTGTCAAGCCTCTGCTTAAAGACCTCCAAAGAAGGAGACTCCACCACACTCCTTGGCAGCAAATTCCACTGTTGAACAGCTCTCACTGGCTTCTTTAGGCACCTTCCTTGTTTCCGTCTCACTGGTATTGCCTGAAGTTGTGCTTTTAATATCTCCCTTTTAACAAGCTCCCAACCATCATGAACTCCCTTCCCTTTTAGTATTTCCGTCCATGGGATTGATTTCACCCAGCATTTCCCTAAGTTTTCTGAAGTCGGCTTTCTTAAAATCTAGAATGTGAGTCTTAGTATGCTTGGTTGCTCCTTTCCGCTGTATAATAAACTCCAGTAGAGCATGGTCACTCCCACCTAATGTTCCTGCCACTTCTACCCCACTAACACGGTCATCACTATTGGTTAGGACCAGATCTAAAATGGCTGATCCTCTTGTTGCTTCTCCCACTTTCTGGACAATGAAATTGTCTGCAAGGCCAGTGAGGAATCTGTTCGACCTTATACTCTTGGCTGAGTTTGACATCCAACAAATATCAGGATAGTTGAAATAAATAATTTCTTTGTCCCCAGGACAAATTGGGATAGTACCCTTGGCATCTCACCAACAAATTCCCAATGACCTTTTTTTGTGGGCCCTGCCCACGCCTCGCTCCAAGAAGAATCCCGGAGAGGATGTCTCTCTGCCAGGTTGCAGATGGCATCACCACGCAAACACCACATCCTGATGGCAGTGCGGCCGTTCAGCCCCGGCTCATGCAGCCAAAACTCATCCCCCACAAAAATCCCCATCTGTGTGAGGATGAACGACTTCCACGATGGCCTTCTCCGGTTTCTCCTTGTGGGTTTGGGAGGAAAACGAACTGCGAGAGCTCAGCTTCTAACCCCAGCACACAGAAGCCGAGGTGGACTTCTCACTGACTTTAAAAGCTGCAGCAAGAAGCGCCAGTATCTTGCCCGCTGCAGATTTCGCTCTTTGCACTTGGCAAACTTCGCCAGCAGAGTTGTCTCCATCTGTGTTGGCCAAAGAGTTGAGTGTGCTTTTAATACCCTCCAAAACCAGAGTGTGGCAAATCAGAAGATCCAGTTACAGGTATCCAGTTACAGTTCCTGCTTGGCAGGGTGTTGGACTGGATGGCCCTTGTGGTCTCTTCCAACTCTATGATTCTATGATTCTAGGTAGGTAGCTAGCTGTTATGTACTGAGTTGAATAGGATCCAAACTGCAGCAGTCTGATTGGTCCTAGAACAATAGGATTGAGATTGCAGCAGTCTGACTGGTCCCAGAACAATAGGATTGAGATTGCAGCAGTCTGATTGGTCCGCAGGAGCCACCCAATCCAGCTCCAGGTGGAAGTGAATCTGCACTCCGATTGGCATACAGGAGTATCCCGGAATTAGCCAATCACATGGGGCCCATTGTGTAAATAGTGTATATAAAGCAAACGTTTTGGGGGAACTGCATTCCTCACTACTATGAGCTGAATAAAGAGCATGAAATTCACACTTGACTCCAAGTATATTTCAGTAGCTGTGTTGGTCTGCCATAGTCAAAACAAAAAAAATAATTAAAAAAATCCTTCCAGTAGCACCTTAGAGACCAACTAAGTTTGTTCTTGGTATGAGCTTTCATGTGCATGCACACTTCTTCAGATACTTCTTCAGAAGATGACCTTGATGGAGGCCCCGCCCTTCTCACTCAGACCCCGCCCCCTCAACTCCCTCCCTCCCTTTGCGTCCTCCTCCTCTGCCATGATTGCAGCCACCACAAACAGCCATACTTCCGGAAACCACCACCACTTCCGGAAGTGTGGTGCCGGCTTCTGGAAGTACGTCAGCTGGAAAGCCATGGCCAAAGGAGGGAGAAGAGTGGCCAGGCATGGGGGAGAAGTAAGAGTTCGAGCCTTTTGGACCCATTTTGGGACCCATCCTGCGCTGTGGTGTGAGCCAGCAGATTTGTGCCACAGCACAGGACTGAAAAATGTGCAGCCAGGCGAAAGATGTGGGACATAATTACAGACTGGGAGAGGCTATGGAAAATAGATTTGAAATTTAGGGCATGTTCTTGATTGAAAGTACCGGTAAATAACATGAAAAGGATGCACCAGTTGTATTTGACCCCAGTAAAATTAGCAAAAAATGTATAGAACAAGCACCAATATATGCTGGAAATGTAAATAACCTTTTATCATATGTGATGGACCTGTACTGCAATTTTTAAAAATTCTGGGAAATGAAGTTGATGGACTATGCCGAAATGGCGAAATTAACTGGGAAGCTCAGGAACCAAGAAGACAATAAATCTAAAAAAGAACGAGAAATGTTTATAATGTATATACAAAATCATTGTAAACAGGTCAAAACATGAGAAGGATGTGGGGCCCAAAGCTATAGCTTGTTTAGCTTATACGTAAATCTGGCACTGAATATGATTCTCTTTCTTTCATTGAGATTTCTGCCTTACAGGGGGATGGGGGCTCTTTGTGTCCCTTCAACTCAGCAATACTGTGATTCAAAATCCAATGCTGCTGTTCCACTCACTCAACAGACTTCGCCTTGCCTGGTGGAATTTCCTGCTTTTGTTGCCTGTAGCCCCCGGCACACCCTCAAAATCTGCTCCAGAGGATTGGAGGCCTCTCTAGAGCACATTTTAGGATTGTCCTGGGGACAACAGGGAGGGGGAGATACAACACCGAGGACCTCATCTTGGATACATGCTTCCCCAAGTACATACCTGTGGTATACCTCTATGCATGTGCAGAGAGCATAACCCAGTCCCACTGGGGATAAACCACTAGGCTGCAAAGAATTCACATAGGCACACTTCCCTGTTGGGTCTTCATTGTGGGGGTCGGGGTGCAGATGGGACTGATTTTTCCTCATTTGCAGCCACCCTAGCTTCTCTGTGCAACGTTACTCCAGGGGATGAGTAACTTGCCTTGCACAAGGAGGAAAGTCTGGAATGGAGATGTGTTGGTGATTTGAGGTGAGATACCCACGTAGCGGAAGTTGCCCCCAGGTCCGTTCACCCCACAGAGGCAGCCTAAGGTCCCAATAGTTTACTGTTGCAGAAGATAAGGCTTTAATAAAACAGTTCCGGATGTTGATACATACAGCTTTTGCAGATACATACGTACAAGTAGAAAGTATCTCTGCTGCTCCAGCAGTTGAAGACGTAACACAGACTCCGACTCCACACTTCCAGACAGACTCCCTCACAAGACTGACCCCAACACGCAGCACAAGACCCCGGACACAATGAGCTGATGTGCCAGAATCACTTATATTGATGGCATTGGGCTGTTACCATAGCAACTGGCTTGGCTGACCATGCGCCTGTTGGCTTATCTCATTCTTGGGGGTGATTCACACTCCTGAAGGAAATTAAACCCTTCCTCCGTGTCCAGTTTTCCCAACAAAACAGATCACCCCTGCTCTTTATTCCGGCAGGCATGTAACAGGGAAAGTGCTTTTGAAAATGAATTCTTGGTATCAAGAAGCAGGCAGCCGTGTAAGAGTAACCCTTGCAGCTAAGTTGGTGCTACATTTATTACTCTGCTTTCCTTTTGACCACATCAACAAGGCTGAGAGGGGGTCTTGACATCTGGGCAGCCCAGGACCTCCATCCACCCTGCCCAGGTTTGCATCCCAGGGAAGTCATTTCCATGCTGCTAAGGCTGTGGGTAGTCTTTGTCCATGGAGTTTTCTTGGCAGGGATACTTTGGCCACCTCATGAGAAGAGAAGACTCCCTAGAAAAGACCCTGATGTTGGGAAAGATGGAGGGCACAAGGAGAAGGGGACGACAGAGGATGAGATGGTTGGACAGTGTTCTCGAAGCTACTAACATGAGTCTGGCCAAACTGCGGGAGGCAGTGAAGGATAGGCGTGCCTGGCGTGCTCTGGTCCATGGGGTCACGAAGAGTCAGACACAACTGAACAACTGAACAACAACAACAACAAGGCTGTGGGTTAAACCACAGAGCCTAGGGCTTGCTGATCAGAAGGTCGGCGGTTTGAATCCCCGCGACGGGGTGAGCTCCCGTTGCTCGGTCCCTGCTCCTGCCCACCTAGCAGTTCGAAAACACGTCAAACTGCAAGTAGATAAATAGGTACCACTCCGGCAGGAAGGTAAACGGCATTTCCATGCACTGCTCTGGTTCGCCAGAAGCGGCTTAGTCATGCTAGCCACATGACCTGGAAGCTGTATGCCGGCTCCCTCGGCCAATAAATCGAGATGAGCGCCGCAACCCCAGAGTCGTCCGTGACTGGACCTAATGGTCAGGGGTGCCTTTCCCTTTTAAGAGGCACATTCCATTGTATCGCAAGACAGACAGATGCCAACAAGTAAAATAAAATAGGTACAGAATATCTTTCCTTGCTGCATATAGCAATTGCTTGTGCATATTGGATATGTATACAGTGGTACCCCGGGTTACTTACTTAATCCGTTCCGGGTTACAGTATGTAACCCGAAAAGGACGTAACCCGAACAATTCGTTCTGTGCATGCGCAGACCGAAAAGACAGAAAACCCCCGAAAAATGCTCTGTGCATGCGTAAATCGCGAGCGCATTGGGTTGCACTTCCGGGTTAGCGGAGTTTGTAACCCGAAAAGTACACAACCCGGAGCGTATGTAACCCAAGGTACGACTGTAGTTCCACAAAGCAGAAAAGAGGAAGTGTGAAGGCTACCTCCATGTTTTGGTTCAAGGACTGCCAACGTAGTGCCCATTGGTTAGTCGACCCTCACCAACCCTCCTCCCTCTGTTTTGCAGTCTTGTGGTTTGTTTGGGCCCAAGCAACTCCCCCCAACTCCGAACTTCTCCCCGGATGCCCGCACCATGCCACCCCTGCAGTGCGGTCCCCAAAGGAAGCCGTTTCCCAGACCAGACACCAGCAGGGAATGACCTTAGGAACGTGGCATTAATATGCAAAGGGGAATCTTGTGAATTGCAAACGCGTCAACGGACCCCTCTCAGAGGGCCCGTAGCTGCCAGGGCAGATCAGCATGGCAGAATCGTCTCATCTTTCAACAGGAATTATTAAAGGTCGCTGTTCGTTGTTTAATTAAGAGGAAAATGAGGAGCGGAGGGGGCGAGGGTAATGACAGCTTAGCAGAACATCACATCCGAAATTCCTGCTGTGTGCAGCTTGCTTCAGAAGGAGGGGGAGAAGTACAAAACAGGTAAGCAGAGAAGGGAAGGAGGTTTATTTCCGGCGAATAAATTTGGGAGAAGATGTGTTGTGAGAAGGCACGGTGCTCATACATCTTTATGAATGTAAAGTTGTTTTTTTATTTTATTTTTATTTTTTAAATATCATTTTTGTTGTTTTTATATAAATACATTGGGGAAAAACTTTCACATTTGTCTTTCCATTCATTTAACATTTTGGCCTTTTAGGGCCGTGACTTCCCTCAAACCCTCCACATGATTTTCTAATATAGAATAGAATCATAGAATCCTAGAGTTGGAAGAGACCCCAAGGGCCATCCAGTCCAACCCCCTGCCAAGCAGGAAACACCATCAAAGCATTCCTGACACATGGCTGTCAAGCCTCTGCTTAAAGACCTCCAAAGAAGGAGACTCCACCACACTCCTTGGCAGCAAATTCCACTGTCCAACAGCTCTTACTGTCAGGAAGTTCTTCCTAATGTTTAGGTGGAATCTTCTTTCTTGTAGTTTGAATCCATTGCCCCGTGTCCGCTTCTCTGGAGCAGCAGAAAACAACCTTTCACCCTCCTCTATATGACATCCTTTGATATATTTGAACATGGCTATCATATCACCCCTTAACCTTCTCTTCTCCAAGCTAAACATACCCAGCTCCCTAAGCTGTTCCTTATAAGGCATCGTTTCCAGGCCTTTGACCATTTTGGTTGCCCTCCTCTGGACACATTCCAGCTTGTCAGTATCCTTCTTGATACTGTCAGTATCAAGCTTGTCAGCATCCTTCTTGATATCTATTTCTTTATACTATATTTCTTAACTCAATCATTGCTTTAAATCGTCATATCCAACTTAACCACTGTAATTGCATATTGTTCCATCCGGGGGGGGGGGGCAGAGACACACTGTTTTTATTAATGGGGGATGAGAGTGTGAAAGGAGAAAAGACAATGTGGCAAAGTGGTTGGACCAGGAGGCATGAAGTTCACTAGGTAGCCTCAGTCCAGTTACGGCCAGTTACAATCCCTCACCCTAACCTCCTTTGCTGGGTTGTTGTAAGGATAAGAGAGTGAGAGAGATGTCCATGTGTGCTGCCTTGAGCTCATTGGAAGAAGGGGGGGTGTAAATAATGTTAGAAAAACTGGGCACCTCCCCATCTCTCTTCTGAGTGGTGGCAAAATCCCAGGGGGTTTCCAGCACTCACCCAGGGTCTGTGTCCCTTCGGAGAATTGAGGCACAGCGGAGACAGATGTAGCTTTAAGAAATATGGTTTATTCACCTATTTACACCTTTAGTCTGCATGGAGGGAGTCCAGATATTACAGCATGGTCATTTCAAGAGGGGGCTGTCGCCCACAGCAGTGCAGCTCTGGAGTCCAAGGCATCACTCCTAGCCAGCCTGCCCAAGATGGATCCAGTCTTTCTTCTCCCCCCTTATTCTTCTCCTCAGCAACTCTTGCTCAAAACTCTCTTTCCCTGTCACCTGATACCATGTTACTATGGCAAACTTCCAAATGCCCGGTTTCTGTCCACATTTCAGGGCAAGGAAGGAGGACAGTTAGAATCATAGAATCATAGAGTTGGAAGAGACCACAAGGGCCATCCAGTCCAACCCCCTGCCAAGCAGGAAACACCATCAAAGCATTCCTGACAGCATTCCTGACAGATGGCTGTCAAGCCTCTGCTTAAAGACCTCCAAAGGAGACTCCACCACACTCCTTGGCACCAAATTCCACTGCATTGCCCATAGCTCTCAATGGCCTCTGCAGCTTATATTTCTCCCTTCACATGCCAAGTAATCAAAAACTCATAGTTTATTTATTATTATTAATTTCTAGGGTTCCGGAGGGGCAGTTCCTCCCAATCTATAACACCATGATAGATTCAATCTACATTGGATAATGATACAGGATTGCAGCTGCAACTTCTTTGGAAACCAAGCAAACCACAGTGGCAACTTGGTTCTCAAACATAATCTGTTTTGGCAGAGGCGTACCAAGCTGCTTGGCTGCCGGGGGCGGGGCCTCGCTCCGTAGTGTATGCATCATGACATCATGCGGGCTGCTGCAGACATGCGCAGTCTGCCAGGACTCCCAAACTGCCGCCTGGCACCCCTTCCGTGTGGCGGCTGCTCACGCGGAAGGGGTGCTGGGCGGCGGCTTGGGAGTCGCACTCGCGGGGGTGGTGGTGCAGAGTGTCACCCTCCCAGGCTGGAACCTGGGGCGCCCCACCCCCAATGCCCTGCCCTCGCTACACCACTGCATTCTGGAAGTCTGTTCCAAAACCAAAGCGTTCCAAAACCAAGGCACACTTTCCCATAGAAAGTAATGCAAAATGGATTAACCCAGACTTTTTTTAAAAAAAACCTAAAACAGCAATTTAACATTAATTTTACTATCTAATGAGACTATTGATCCACAAAATGAAATCAATGAACAATGTACTGCAGTCACACAATCCATCCATCCATCGGTAGCTGAACTGGGTTCCACACAGTCACAAAAACAATACAAAAAAGAGCCACAAAAATGTAAAATAAATAGCAAAAGCAGACAGACCTCAGCGTAACACTCAAAACGGAAGTGTGGCACTCAAATCAGAAGCGTAACACTCAAAATGGAGCGTGTTCGGCTTCCGAAAAACGTTCGCAAACTGGAACACTTGCTTCCGGTTTTGCAGTGTTTGGGTTCCAAGTTGTTTGAGTACCAAGGCGTTTGAGAACCAAGGTGCCACTGTACCGCCTTATCTCAAATCGCCAAGAAAGGTGCCGAGATAGAAAAGGTGCAAAGACTCCAACCCTGCAGTAATTGCAGATCATTTGGCTTTTTCGCAGGCATGCAAGGAGGAAACCTCAAGCTTGATGGGTGACTGTAAGAAAGCGGGTGGGGGGGGATGTCACAAAGAGACGGGAGATGTTTAAATTGGTGCCACTCCACTTTCCTGCAGCAGCCGAATCTATAGACAATTATATCATCTGAATGTCCATTTGGCAGTCAGGGCAGAGGATTGGCGTGCCTGAGAAGTGGCTGTCAGAGTCACTTACAGGGAGACGGGGAAATTAGTGGACATTACGCTTTTGAATCACGGCTCAGCAATTTATGCCGAAGGATGAAAAGTCATCTTCATAAAATAGCCACATGCACTCTTGCTGAAATGGCCATAATACAGTCTTCACCCATGTAAGAAATTAACATCTGGGCAGGGTGGGGGGAGGCGGGGAGGCAGCAAAAATGGCTCACACAGGAGAATCAGTGTCATACTGACCCAAGTCTTGTCCACCAGCCTCTCTTGCTTAAACAGACAGCATCTTGTAAGGCGCTCAGACTTCCAAGCTCTGCTTTTTTCAGGATGTTGTCTTAATGCACCTCTGCATGAAGGTGTAACTCAAATGGTCCAATCCCTGGCATCTCCAGTTAAAAGAATCCTGTAGCCCCCAAGGCTGCATTAAGGTGGGCTTGTTCCACTGCTTTTTTTCTAGAAAAAGAGGGGCCAGAGCTTATCACGAACTTCTCCCTTGTTCTCTTAAAATAGCAATGCCACCCCTGAGAGGTGCCAGAGCTGAGCTTTGGTGAGCTCTGGCTGGAAAAAAGCTCTAGTTGGTTCCCAAAATAGTGCTCCCCCCACCCCACCTCTTTCAGGTATACAGAGCCAAAGCCACTTAGGGCTTTAAAGGTCAGTACCAACACGGTCTAAACCACAGAGCCTAGGGCTTGCTGATCAGAAGGTTGGCGGTTCGAATCCCCATGATGGGGTGAGCTCCTGTTGTTCGGTCCCTGCTCCTGCCCACCTAGCAGTTCGAAAGCACGTCAAAGTGCAAGTAGATAAATAGGTACCGCTCCGGCGGGAAGGTGAACGGCGTTTCCGTGCGCTGCTCTGGTTTGCCAGAAGTGGCTTAGTCATGCTGGCCACATGACCCGGAAGCTGTTTGCAGACAAACAACGGCTCCCTCGGCCAATAAAGCGAGATGAGCACCGCAACCCCAGAGTCGTCTGCGACTGGACCCAACGGTCAGGGGTACCTTTACCAACACTTTGAATCGTGCTTGGAAACGTACTGGGAGCCAATGTAGATCATTTACGACTGGTGGTATATGGTCTCGGCGGCCGCTCCCAGTCGCCAAGTCTAGTTGCCGCATTCTGGATTAGTTTCCAAGACAGTGTGGCGATTCGCTCAACCTGCACAGGTCCCCCAGACATTTAACGGTCCGTTGATACCTGCGCTCACCACTTTGTTAATTAACCGCTGCCACCAACCAGTCTGTCTGGTATTTACTTCACTCAGTTCAGTCAAGGAGAATATTGGAAAAAACTGTTTTATTTGAAGTTTGGTACGTAAGCATGTGGTTTCTGAATAAACAGTTCTTTCTTGGTTGTGTTCTTGTTAACAGCAGTGCCCAACGATTTCTCCCACCCCTGTTCCTACTCCTTCCCTTGCCACCCTCCTTCCTACCTCTCAATACCCACAACAAGCCCCCAAGACAAAGACCAAGACCCTGACAAAAGACAAGACTAAAGACATGACCAAAAGACCCCCTTCCTTCCCTGGGAGGGGTTTATTTAGCCCACATAACTCCGCCCCCTAAAGGTTCTTACTGGTTATTCCTTTTAACTCCTTCTATGCCATTCCTAAGTTTGGGTGATCGCCACAGACAGCAATGGAGTTTCTCACACCATCACCACATGCCTAGGATTCTTGTGTGTGTGTGTGAATTGTCCATTGGCACCACTGGAGATTATTTGTAGCCACCCCCCATCCAGGCATTGCCCAGTCCCAGACCTGCTTAGCTTGAAGCAAGCTGGTGCCTTCATAGATCATCTCCGATCACCTTCAAAACTTTGCCGCTTTTGAAACCCACCTCAGAAGTTTCCAAGTGAATCAGTGAATTATCACATGGAAAGGAAGAACTCCGGTTTTTGTTGTTGTTTTTTTTAAAGCTGACCGCTGTCCCAAGTGTGGTTTCTAGACTGAACGAACACACTGCGAGACCAGACCAGACTTCCGATTACTGTATCTTAAAATTACATTAGCAGGAATTATCCACCCTTAAATGACTCCGTCTCCAGAATGATAATGTAGGAATGAAATATTAAAATGCAATTACACTCTTTAAAGCCAAGGGAGGTTAATGAAAATGTTTTCCAAGTTAAGGAAGACTCTCTCACACACAGCCTGGAATAACTTAATGAAATCAGTCAACGCATCAGCCCAGAGGCTGAAGGTGAAAAACAACTGCTATGGGTTTGCAGGGAGCAAGGATCCCCTAAAATTGCTGGGCGCCAGATTGTCCCCATAACTTCTGAAATTAATCAATGTGGGGTTTGAGCAAGGGATTTAGCAAGGCCTGAAAAATAAGTCAAGCCAGGTGGTTTGGAAACTTCAGCTGGTGCAGAATTCGACAGCCAGGTTGCTCACCGGGGCAAGATTGTTTGAGCATCTTACATTTATCCTGGTCCAACTGCACTGGCTACCAATTAGTTTCCGGACCCAATTCAAAGCGGCTCAGGACCGCAATACCTCAAGGACTGTCTCCCCCCTTCTATGAACCAATCTAGACCCCGAGATCATCCTCTGAGGCCCTTCTTCGTGTGCCTCCTTCTCGAGAGGTCCGGAGGGTGGCAACACAAGAACAGGGCCTTCTCTGCAGTGGCTCCCCATTTGTGGGATGCTCTCCCCAGGGAGGTTCAGCTGGCACCTTCATTGCACAGCTTTAGGCTCCAGGGGAAAACGTTTCTCTTCAACCAGGCTTGGGGCTGATTGACATCCAATGCCCTTTTAAATGTTCCAGTTACAGGTAGGTAGCCGTGTTGGTCTGCCATAGTCAAAATAAATAAATAAAATAAAATAAAAATTCTTTCCAGTAGCACCTTAGAGACCAACTAAGTTTGTTCCTGGTATGAGCTTTCGTGTACATGCACACTTCTTCAGATACACTGAAACAGAAGTCACCAGACCCTTATATATAGTGAGAGAGCGGGGAGGGGTATTACTCAAAGGGTGGTGGGAATGGGTGATCAGCTGATAGGTGTGGAAAACCTGTTGATGACTGTTAACGACTGCAATTGGTCTTACAGGAAAAGGCAAGGGGTGAGATGGCAACAGGTTTTCCACACCTATCAGCCAATCACCCATTCCCACCACCTTTCTGAGTAATACCCCTCCTCACTCTCTCACTATATATAAGGGTCGGGTAACTTCTATTTCAGTGTATCTGAAGAAGTGTGCATGCACACAAAAGCTCATACCAAGAACAAACTTAGTTGGTCTCTAAGGTGCTACTGGAAGGATTCCCCCCCCCCCTTTTAAATGTGTTGAGGAAGTTGGGGATTATTGGGTTGTCTTTGTACTTATTTTTATTATGCATCTTGTGGGGTTTTTATGTTGAAATTTTGTGTTGTGAAGTGCCCTGAGATCTATGGGTATAGGGCAGTAGAAAAACTTTTAATAACAATAATAACTTTCCCCAATTACCTCCTCTCAGCTCAAACATCGTAGGTGAGACCCACCATAGTATGTGTCGCTGTTGGCTCACTCAGCTGGGCTTCTCCTTCCTCTCTTCTCCTGCTCTCCTCTAAAGGTAAAGGGACCCCCAACCGTTAGGTCCAGTCACAGACGACTCTGGAGTTGCAGAGCTAATCTCGCTTTACTGGCTGAGGGAGCTGGCGTACAGCTTCAGGGTCATGTGGCCAGCATGACTAAGCCGCTTCTGGAGAACCAGAGCAGCGCACAGAAATGCCGTTTACCTTCCCACTGGAGTGGTACCTATTTATCTACTTGCACTTCGTGCTTTTGAACTGCTAGGTTGGCAGGAGCAGGGACCGAGCAACGGGAGCTCACCCCATCGCGGGGATTCGAACCACCAACCTTCTGATCGGCAAGCCCTAGGCTCTGTGGTTTAGACCACAGCGCCACCCGCGTCCCTAGGCACCCTCGAAATCTGTTCTGGTGAGTTGGGGGAGCCCTTGACATGGGGAGGGGAGGGCGGACACAGAGGCAGCTGAAGGGGGTCAAGAGAAACTGGAAGTCCTGTTGCAGAAGCCTGTGGAAATCACCTAGGGCTGGGCAATGTATCATCCATCCGAAACCGGTTTGAAGTCCACATTGTGATATCGGTTTCATAATTTTTGAACTAGCAATATATTGCAAATCATGATGTGTGTGGTATGCAAAAATCAGTGTGTGTGGGGGGGGGGAAGCCAGCCAGTGCCTTTACATAGCTCCATCCTTATTTCAGACTAGAGGTGGGAAGGCCTGGAAAAACCCCGGAAAGGGGGGGGGCAGTTCCCCCCAAAACATTTTTTTCCTGGAAAAATTAATTGAAAGAAAAAAAAGTTTGATTATTCCACACACTTCCCCCATTTTTCCAGGAAAAATGGCTTTGGGGAAAAACTGCCCCCCCCATTTTTCAGTCCCCCCCCCCCAGGCCTTTGCCATCTCTATTTCAGACACCGTGATATATTGGCGTATCATGATGTTTTGTTGTTGTTCAGTCGTGTCCGACTCTTCGTGACCCCATGGACCAGAGCACGCCAGGCACGCCTATCCTTCACTGCCTCTCGCAGTTTGGACTTTTCTTTACAGCATTGGACTTTCCTTTCGCTTCCAGGCATATCCGCAACTGAGCGTCCTTTCGGCTTTGGCCCAGCCGCTTCATCAGCTCTGAATCTACTTGTACTTGTCCTCCGCTCTTCCCCAGTAGCATGTTGGATGCCTTCCGACCTGAGGGGCTCATCTTCCAGTGTCATATCTTTTATATGCCTGTTGTCTTTGTCCATGGAGTTTTCTTGGCAGAGATACTGGAGTGGCTTGCCAGTTCCTCCTCCAGATCATGATGTTTAGCTGGTGATATATCATTATACTGAAAGCCAGATATATCGTCCAGTCCTAATGTCACCCACTGCTTTTCAAGGAGAGTTCACACATTCAGCGGTTGAGCAGCCCAGGCTTGGAGATGCAAACATATCTTTGTACGTGCGTGTTATAAACTACACTCCTGGCCTGGCATACAAATGGGATTTTGCTGTTTGCTGTAGCAGCGAAGTGACCATTGCGGGAAAGGCAGAAAAATGCCTGGGTTTTAAGGTGGACACCAGGTAGCATGCTCAGCCCGAGCAAAGCCTATGTCTGGCAAACGTCCTCAAATGAGCTATGGCGGAGCACTAATAGGACAACAGGGAGCATCTTGTCGCAGGCAGGGATGCATAATGAAACTCTCTCCCTCTGAACGTTCGCAACTAATGGATGCCGCGGAGGGCAGCAATGAAAAGGCAACACGAATGTCCTTATTGAAGATTGCTTGGGAGAATTCCACTCTAGGAAGCCTACGCCTCCAAATGTGCTTTAGCTACAATGGCTGGGGGTACAAGGGGGTGTTATCTCTCCAGAGGGAGTCACCTGCTTTGATTTTGGAAGGTGTCAGGTTCCACCGACATCTCCCATCACCAATTAAAAAGAAAAGCAAGTCAGCCAGCCGGAAAAGACCAAGGCCTTGGACAACAGCCAACAGTCTTAGGAGAGGACAATGCGGCAAGACCAACCAGTGGCCTTAGCTGTCTCTGAAAGCCAACTTCGTATGTTCATATAGGTTATTGTGTTTGATAGCATAGTGATTGTGTAAAGTTTGTTGTTTCTTAATGCTTTTGTGATTATCACCAGCCGCTTTGAGCTCTTAAGTTTGTTGCTGGAAAAGTGGAGCAGAATATAAAATAAAATAAAATCTAACTAGGTTTGAGGGGAAGAGGGATTTAAATAAGGTGTGTACTTACATTGGGACAGGGGGGTTCTAGAAGCAGGGCCTTTTTAGTGGTTGGCCTATATTTATGGAAGGTCCTCTCCCAGGAAGTATGGCCCCCCATCACTGGTGACTTTTAAAAGAACTCTAAAGACACCCTCATTTCAATCTGCTTTTGATTATGTCTTTAATGACGTTTTGCTGCTCAGCTGAAGGGAATGATGTAGATTTTAATTTAATTTTTTTAATGCATATTTATTTTGCACACTGCCTCGGGAGGGCAATTCCACTGAAAGGCGGCTTGTGAATTAGCAATAAAATAAGCACTTTCCCTTGTGTAAAAAAAAACACAAAAAACCCCACGAGATTTGAAAGCCGAAAGGAGATCAGCAACTTCTGACCATCATTTTTTATTAAGGCTTATTATTTCCGCCCCCCCCCCCGCTATAGCCACCCCTCCTCTCCAGTTGCACAACAGAAATCAAGAGTGACAACAGATGTGTGTGTGCTTGGGCGTAAATACGCTGACTTTTTACAGAGATTGCACAACTAATGAAATTGCCACTGTCATCGTTCAAGCGTCTCATATGGAGAGTTACTTGGTTTTCGGAAGAGGCAACCAATGTTTTCTGCAAGCTCCCCCCCCCCCCGCCCCCCGGTCGGATGTCAAATTAAGTGGCAGGCACCACATCAGGTGTGCTTTCCTTAACCACCTACTTTCCTTTCTATGACTAAAAAGCCCCCTCTATTGACCAGAAGGCAGGGGAAGTGAGCCACACAGCCCCTCCCTGAGGAACAAGAAGCCGCCGAGGCCTGAGCCACCTGGAAAGTAGCAAAATAACAGAGCACAGTTACACGGACACACCACTTTTATATACAAATGACCTTTTTTAAATTAGAGAAGCATATGGCTTTATTATCCTTTGACCGCTTTAGCTCTGGCACAACGTGCAACGCTGTAGCTGCAGCGAGATTCTCTCCAAGCGCAGCAAGTCCTCTTCAGAACCTCGCAGTTTCCTTTTGAAAGGTCTCCCATCCTGGCACGACTCAAAGGAGATGGGGGGGGGGGGAAGCGTGTGGAAAAGCCACGGGTCTCCTCTGCTCCTTGGTCGTCGTCCCCCCCTCAACAGCTCACTTTTGTTTTGTTTTCTGTTGGATCATCCAAATTCCAGAGAAAACGTCGCGAGAACGGTGTCAGAAGTGGACCCTCAGGATGTCGTGCGTGGCAACCAGCCTCTTGCAACTCATGCACAGTATCGATAAGGACTTCTGCTTCTCGGCCAAGCAAGAGCGGCACACCAGGTGGCCGCAAGGGAGCTGGTAAACGGGCTCCGTTTTGAAGTACACGGAGAAGGTCCGGGAGCAGGAAGAGCACCCTTGGGCGGAGTCACTTCTACTGTGCTCTGCAAAAAAACAAAAACAAAGGAGGAAGAAGCACACGTGAGTGCCCTTGGGGTCTCCTGGTCAGCGATACAAGCCCAAACAATGGGAATTCCCACTCACTGTTGGAAAAACGCCCTGGGGGTGAGCCTGCAAGCCCCCGGAACTCGGAGCATCCTCCAGTATGCGCAGCTCCGGAGAAGGCATTCTCCCCTCATCTCCAGCGACATAAACCAGCTGGTATTATGCACACTAGTCTTCTAGCTTACACAGCAAGAAGCTTGAAGCATCGTAGAGCTAATCTACTATTTATTTACACACTATGTACAGACAAAGGCATAATGGTGTCTGTTCTCTTCAGCTCATTTATCATGCTCTTCTCAGACAGGCATGTGATTTATAACAATCTCATCTGCAGCATCCGACTGCATGAAATACTAACACTCACCGCAGAGACCATCAAGTGGAACCTTGAGCACCTTTTGCAAGACCCAGCCTTTGGAACTCTGGTCAACATGAGTCGGGAAAGGGTGGGGAAGTTTGATGGAATATTATGTATTATTGTTACTGCATTTGTATCCCCCCTTTTCTTCCGGGGAGCTCAAGGATGGTGTACATGGTCCCCCCCCCTTCTCACTTAACCCCCCCACAACAACCCTGTGAGGTAGGTTAGGCTGAGAGGCAGTGACAGGCCCAAGGTGACCCAGCAAACTTCAGCGCAGGGTGGGGATTCGAACCCTGGTCTCTCCCAGGTTCCTAGTCTGACACTCTAAACACTACACCACCAGTCTGTTTTTCAATCTATTTTGCTATTGTCACCAGCCTCTGGGATGGAGGAAACTATAATCTCTGAATATAGCCTGACTCTCCTGAGATATGCACTCAGAACATAGGATCTGTATACATCAAGGAGAATGTCAACATGCATATTAGATAATCAAACAACTCAGAGGATTGATTGTTTCCCCGCCCCCCTAAACATACAAACATTACTTAAGGTCCCACCCATTTGACTGCAAGTGCTCCGCAAATCTACACAAGGCACGCTAATCTTGCAGAGCACACATACCCTGGATGGATGAGGTCCACGGCTTCCTCTAATGGCTCTCTGATGCGGCTTCTCTTTGCAGGAGAAACACCACAATGCTGTGGAATTCACAGCCACAAGATGTGGCTCTGGCCACAATCTTGAGATGTTTTGCTCCTTCTCTCATAAGGCCACTTCCGCATTGAGCAGGAGGTGGATTTGCAGGCGTCACGACCCGACCACGCACGTAGGGGCTGAGTTCAGCCCCTGCGCGATTGGTAGAATATCCCCCATGCCTCCCGCAGGCCGACCAATCCGGTCGGCCTCGGGGCGTGTCCTGGTTCCTTTAAACTAGAGGCGGGCGGGAAACTCGCCCTCTTTGTCCCGCTTCCCAGCCGCTTAGGTTCACCCGCCCACCCACCCTTTAGATTCAGCTTCGACCTTGCTATGGACTTCGGTTGGTCGCCTTGGTTGGCCGGGGGGCCTGGTAGGACTTTTCCCCTCTTGGACTAGCCAAAGGGTTTTTTCCACCTACCTCGTTGCAATCGCCACAACTCTTGGTTTGGCGGTTAGGCATTGGGAAATTTCCATGGAGGTGAGGAGGGGAGGAAGCGTCATCAACTGCCCCTCAACTGAAGGGTATTCCGGTAAAGGATTCCGGGGGCGTGGCCCTGTCCGAAGCCCGGGGAGCTGAGGGCCCAAGGCACGCCCCTAACGGTGATCACAGGGGGAGTTCCGGCCGATGTACATCACTGAGGTTCCTTACTGGTGGTTAACCCTTCCCTGACTTCCAACACACGGGTTGGGGGCGGATATAGCTGATAGGGTCCAATGCCTAAGCCAATACCGCTCAGCATCCGTAACCAATAAAGTTGTGGCCTTTACGCCCATTAAAATTTACATGATGAGTCTGTGTCATTATTTCCACGGGGAGGGGAGGGGAGGGGAGGGACATTGCCACGCAATACTAGAACTCAAGAACATCCCGTGCAGCAGAATGTTGGAAGGTCCAGGACCGGCAAAAGGAAGTTCTCCTTCCTGCAGCACGTGGTTAAACTCACACCTGCAAGAGTGATGGCCACCAACCTAGATGGCTTTAAATCAGTGTTCCCCAACCTTGGGCCTCCAGCTGTTTGTGGACTACAGCTCCCATCATCCCTTGCTAGCAAGGCCAGTGGTCAGGGATGATGGGAGTTGTAGGCCAAAAACAGCTGGAGGCCCAAGGTTGGGGAACACTGCTTTAAATGATTAGACAAATTCATGAAGGGCTACTAGGCAGGATGGCTATGCTCCACCTCCACGGCTGGAGGCAGCCATGCTTCTGAATATCAGCTGCTGGAGACTACAGGAGGCGAGAGGGCTGCTCTTGTGCTCGAATCCTGCTTGCCGGTTTCCCACAAGCAACTGTGTGGCCACCTTGAAGACCAGGTGCTGGCCTAGGGGTGACACTGGCCTGATCCAGGAGGCTCTCCTTGCATTCATTCTTATGAAGCGGTCACTTTCAGGCAGCATTTGAAGTTAGACCTGGGGCTGCAGGTTTCCCACCTGTGCAATCTATGTCTTGCTAGGCTGCTGGGAAGCCGAGGGCTCTTCCTCATGCAACAAGCATTAGGAGCGCTTCGCAAACTTTGCTTCCCACCACCCCCTTTCCGAAAGAGGAAGGCAAGAACCGCCGTTCCCCAGGCCAGCAACCCTGCAGTGTCGTGCTGCCTCTTTACCGTGTCCGCTGCTTGCGTTCCATGGGCCAGGGCAGCTGCCGCCAGTGTGTGGTTGCTGCTGGCCTTTCGTCAAGCTAGCTGTGAACAGCGGCATGGAGCTGAGCGCCGAGTTCAAGGCGCTATCTAAACTGTCCGAAAGCCTCTGTTCGTGAGAAAGCAGATCTGCGGAGAGATTTGCAAAATCATCATCATCAACATCTGGAAATAGTCACTCTGGATTTATAAAGGGAGCAGGCAGCAAAACAATGGGCAAGTCAGTCTTTCATGCTGTGCTGCAATAAAAAATTAAAAAAGCAAGTTTAAAAAATAAAACGGAAGCATTCCAGTGCCCTTCTTTCTTTCTTCCTACCAGCGGCCAGGATCCAATGTTCTCTGTGTGCTAGCGCAAGGGGTCGATAAAAGGAGTTGCGCAGCAGAGGAGTCAAGGCAGAGACTCTCATCTGAATCCCCTCCTCTCCACCCTTCCAAACACATGTTCAATTAATGTTTTAAATCCTAATTAAACATGTGGTCGACCAACACCCAACACCCCTTTTTGACAGCCCTGGATCACTGTGGGTGGAGCCGCCCCAGGCTGCCTTGACCGACTCAAGGAAAATCGCAGATCAACCTGACCTATGTCCAGCCTACCAAAGGGGGTGGGGTGGGAGAGAGAGAGACAGAGAGAGAGAGAGAGAGATGGGATGGACTCGAAAAGAGCACTTGCTACCGCAGCTTGCTGTATCATCCAAATCGAACCTTAACTTGACCTTAACTACGGCTGACTTGAAACAAGCCAACTTCAAACGGAAGTTCAAGACGCTGGCTTGTTTGACCACAACTTGCTCCTTGCAGCTGAGTTGGAGGGTGGCAACGGGCACAAACCCAAGTCTTGTTGATTTTAAAATAGGAAGAAGAAGCCTGAAGACCATGAAGTTGTAATGAGCTTTGTGGCAAAATCACAAAGTTATTTATACATGTTTTAAAAAACAAATTCTGAAAATGAAGCTAATCTGTTTTCTTTTCTTTCTTTCTTTTTTAAAGTAGGATACACATTTTGTAACCTCATCTCTGAAACCAATGCATTTCCCCCAGGGGGTGCTCAAGTTTGCACAGGACCGGCACCCTTTTTTGTTGTTTTTAAAAAGTGTGGTACTTACTGCAACAACGTGATGTACCAACACCTATTTTTCTAGAAAAAAGCACTGTCTGTAATTGTATTAATTTGAAACAAAATATAAAAAATCCTTCCAGTAGCACCTTAAGAGACCAACTAAGTTAGTTATTGGTATGAGCTTTCGTGTGCCTGCACACTTCTTCAGATACCACAAAAGCATGCACACGAAAGCTCATACCAATAACTAACTTAGTTGTTCTCTTAAGGTGCTACTGGAAGGCATTTTTAAAATTTTGTTTCGACTATGGCAGACCAACACGGCTACCTACCTGTAACTGTATTATTTTGGAAAGCTGAGGGCACTTCCAGACTGCCGTTCTTTCCGAGTAGGATCCAATCACACGCCAGCAGATTTAGGGCACACAATTGTACCTAATTAGTGCTCTTGGGCAACAAACCACCCTAAAAATTGACTTTTTGCAGTAAGGAAAGTGACGGGGAAAGGAACTGCAAAGTGTGAGATGACGTTTATTTTGACGCAAGGTCGTCTCCCCGCCATGCAAACAAATTGGGATGAATGCTCAACGAACACGGTTGTCTGGAAATGTGGTGGGATGGTAAACAGAAAGACAGGAAGCAATCCACAAGCTGACAGAGGCGGCCAAAGCTGGGCAATAGAAAACCTGGGGTGGAATACGGCATTTTTACCTCCTGACCACTATAGGGACAAAAATACTAAAATATTCAGTGGACACTGCCCAGTTCTGTTTCTTATCTTTAAAATGATGGGGTCAAAAGACTCTTTTAAAGAGGTTCTCAGATACTTTTAGGATCAGAATTCCCTATTGCCCAATGGAGATGTGCAGAATGAACAGGCCTGGAAATATCAAGGACTTGACTCAAACGAAACAGAAAAGGAGGCAAACAGTAATGGAGGTCATAAGATTAACCAGCAAAAGAATGCAGCAGAGCCAAGAGGAAGGATGCGTCCAAAACAGAAGACAGCTCCCTGTGAAAATGGCCTAGTCATGTTGCCACTCTAACCATCTTACAGCTGTAGCAACAAAGGTGTAGCTTATTCCTGCTGCACCAGTGCTTAATTTTCCAATGCTGAAAATGTTCCCATTTTGTTAATTCATTGGTAATAATCTATGGCTGCCAACTGCAAATGCAACATTAGGCAAGCTGGACAGCTTCAAGGTTTTTAACTGTTATCTGTTTGCTCTCCAGGGCAGTCTTTGCCAACCTGGTGCCCTCCAGATGCTTATTTATAAAAGCATTTCTGTGCTGCCTTATCATAATGGTGTACAACGTTAACAACTTAAAAAATCATCCCAAATGATGCAAATAACCATTAAAGTGACTGGTTAATCAATTTAAACTGCTGCACGGGCCCATTGCCAGAAAAATGTCCTCAAGAGATGTTTGAAACTCAAAAGGCAAGGATGCCGGCTGAACCTCAGCTGGAAGAATGTTGCACAGCAATATGAGACCAGCAGAACTGCATGCCTGACTCCCTAGTTGAGGCCAGCCAGGCCTGCACAACACTGGGGACAACAACGCCCCTCTGAATGTTCTTGGTGCTGGAAGGAACAGATGGGACTTAAAACATCTGGAGAGAAGCAGGTTGACAAAGGCTGCTCAAAGGAGCCAGAAGAGTTCCTGAGGCAAACTGAAAATTTATCCATGCAAATTGCCCCGTGCAAACTATCCAATAATATAGTTTGCATAGGAAATTCATTCCCCCCCCCAACCTCTGCTCCCCATCCACTCGCCATTCAAAGAGTCACATTATAGACCCGAACAGTCAAATAAAGCTTTTTAAGAAAAAATAAATAAATAAAAGGGGGAAAAAGAGGATTTGAAAGAAGCAGCACCAGCAACCCAGGCTGTTTGCCAACGGGCTCCTTCTGCATATTAAGAGGACAGAGGAGTACCTGTCGAGCAGTCCATCTGGAAGGAGTTGGCATCGCACTCCGTTTTCATTTTTTTAGCACGGGACTCAGAGGTAGACGTGGCAACAAGGTTTGTCGCGGGGAAACGGAAGGGCTCCGTGCTGCTGCGTTGGCCGCCCGGCTTCTGCTCTACGAGGTCCATTTTCCTTTTGAGGGAAGACATGGCTATGGAGGAAGCTACCACCGTCCCCGTGGCCTGAGCCCTCCCCAGGAGGCGAGTGCTGGGAATGCTGTGCTGGAGCAGGAAGTGGTCTATCCTCGCCTTGAGAGAGGGGTGGGGCAGGGGCTGCGAGTGATGGCTGAAGGCCACCCCCGTGAAGGGATCACTGGGCACTCTCCCCCAGGACGCCTCGCTCCGGTTGCACTTCTCCAGCGTGCTCTGATCGATCACTTTGCCCGAGGGCAGCAGCATGGGGAGAGTCATTACCTCCAGGGTGATCGGGTCCAGGAACTCCTCGGGAATGTCCGGGATGGCGTCCATCAGCTTCTGCTCCTGGCTATCCGGGTTGCCAAAGGGCGCCAGGTCGCTCTCCATTGGCGACGGGAGGCCGGCAGCCTGTCCTCCGAAGCCTTGCATGGCCCGCAGCACGTCGTCCACCACCTCGTGGGGGCAGGATTTGGCCGGCTGGCCCCAAACCTCCACTTTCTTGATGCAAGGGAGACCGCCACCAGCCACATGGGTGATGCAGATCTTCAAGTGCGAGACGCAGCTCAGGGAGCTCGGGCCTTTGTTCCACAGGTCCAGAGACGCCGAGCCAGAGAGGGAGAAGAGAGTGTCCATCTGCTGATGGAACGGAAGCCTCGGCCGGAAGCCTCGGTGGCTGAAGGTCACTTTGCTTTGATTCTTCAGCACCGCTTTGCCCACCAGCGTGAAAGCTTCCTTGTCCAACGGGGGCCTGGCATCCAGACCTGAGAAGGGAGAGTCCGAGCTGCTCCAAGAGGCTTTGCTGGGTGAGGTAGATGTGAAAATATCCAGCCCGGTGATGTTCTGATAGCCGCCGGAGGAGACGTCTATATTAATCCGGAAGATTTCTACGTTGAAGGGGAAAGAGAGTGTCACGTGGACCGGGGGCTTGATGAAGTATTCGCAGCGGAAGCCTCGGTTTCGTCTGGCAAGGTCTTCTGAGACCAGGTTTTCTACTTCGTATCCGTCAGCTGAGATCTACGGGTAACAAAGAAAAGGACTGACAATATTTCCCGCAGTCTTTGCATGCCGGCGTAACAACACAGAAAAGAGACTGGAATCCTGTAGCGACAACAAAAAAGGACTCGCCCTCAATGAACGCTCCCATGGATTTCAACAGGAGAGCTAAAGCACATGCTTAAAATTCTCCGATTGAAATAACTGGGAGTGGAACATTTAACTTTCTTTACCGCATGCCCCTAACTCGCCACCTTTTTATTGTGGCCGATTGGCTCGAGTTACACAGACACACTTTGCACACCCCCCCCCCCGAAAGAAGAAAAAGTTTAAGTGGGGGGGCATCTGTTTCAAAAGAACCTCTCATCACCCCGCTACCTTATCCTAAACCGATCTGCAAGTCCCCCTCCTCACACGGTGGGATGCCCAGCTTAAATATCCCAAGCAGATACTCTCTTACAACCTTCTCTTGAAATCCTGGAGGAGGAAAAGCGTGCAAGGAGCCCTTTTGGATCAGATCAAAGGCCTCTCAGCTCCAGCATCCTTCATCCTTCTCCCCACAGTGGCCAATGTCTCCAGGTAGCCCACAACCTCTGGTGGTGTTCAGAGGAAGATTCTCTCTAAGCCTGAAGGTCCCACCACAGGGGAGCTTTGGTTTTTCCTCCAGTACTAAAACATCTGCCTACAAGAGAGTGCAATTGACCAAGCTGTAAAGCAGCAAGGCCACTGACCTGTCTTGCCACTACTCTAGTTTCTGATCTTCCATTATGATGTCACTTCCCTGGCCAGTGACTTGCAAGAGAAGGCGGTCCAACCAAATTCTCGCTTTTTTTTTAGCTCCACCGGAAACAAATACAGCATCTGAGCCAGCTATAGTTGGGTCTATATCTCCTTCAGGCCTTTGCTGAGCTACTGATTTTACTAGGGGTGGGGGGGAACAGCTGTCTGATCATGATTATAGGGCCAAGGTAGACCTACCAGTCCAAGCCAAAATGGCAAGCTGGAAGAATCTAGTTTTTGTTTGCAGGGTGATGCTGGTGTGGTGACAGGATTACAGAACCCAACCACATGCTGCCTGATTAGGCGGGTTGAACTGCACAAAATGATCTGCTGAAGACGTTGACAACCCTGGGTGTCATTAAGCCACATTTCCTCAGAAAGGATATGCATGAGCAGTAGTGGCGGCGGCAGCAGCAGCAGCAGAAAGCCTCTGTGCATAAGCAGTGTCAATTTAGCTCTGCAACGAGCTGCTGAGTCAAAGCACTCCTTGATCTCTAGAATGTTAACTCCTTTGACCCTGAGATACTGCGCCAAGTCTCCACCCTCTGCTTTCTTAACCTGGAGCAAGGTGTGTGTGTGAGGGGGGGGAATACCTTGTTGCAGTGAATTCTTGGCTTGAATTGCGGGAGGCAAACATTTATCACCATCTTTGTGGCTCAAGGTGGAAACCAGCTCCCCAATCTTCAACTTGGCTCTAAAATAAAGCACACAAGTGGTTTTTTTAAATAAATAAATAAATAAATAAATAAATAACTGTGGCGAACAAGTTTGGATTTGAGATCCCGCTTTATCCCAACCTGTCAGGGTTGTCCCCGGCACAGCACAAGGTGGTGGAAGGGCTCTCGGGGTGCTACAGAGAGCCCCGGCCCCACCTGACCAGCAGCACCTCCTCTGGCAGCAGAGGAAGCAGCAAGGCTTTGTCGCGGATTGCTCCACAGCGCTGTAGCAGAGAATTACAAAAGCCACAGGTTCTTCCTTGCAGTATTGTTTTATTGTGAGCTATATACATACAGACAGTTCATACAAAGACAAGTAGGACAACTTCACTCTCACTCTCTGACTCCACTCTACACCACCACACCCTGCTTAACAGGTTCCCCTTTAATACAAGACAACAGCCAGTCATCTATCGGCCCACTCTTGCTGAGTCTCTCTGACACAGTAAGGTTTGCAGGTCTATTGCATCAGCTTCTTTTACTTTGCATGCAAGCTCAAGCCTGCAGACTTACTAGGCTACACAACATTCTATGTATCCCGACAGGCTTCCAGCGGGGAGGGGCATGCATTTCAGGGTATGGAGGGAAGAGACTCTGAGGATGCTGGAGAGACCCTGCACTCCCCCAGCTCAAGGGGCTATGAAGGAGACGCGCAGCTTCCGGCGCCCCAAAGGCGTCGAGGGGTGAAAGGAAAGGATGGGAGGTGGGGTTTCCGTATACCGAAGCTCTTTTGTTGGGGTCAGAACCGGAAGGGGCCGTTCCTGGATTCTACCGACGTTTGATACAGACACGAACTTATTAGCTCTGCACTGTACATAGTTTGCACAATAAAACTATTAAAGAAAACTTGGAGTTTTGCTTGCTTACTCATAAGCAACTAACCGAGGACCTTACACTACCCGAAGGAGTCTCAAAGTGACTCACATTCTCCTTTCCCTTCCTTCCCCACAAAAAAAACACTCTGTGAGGTGAGTGGGGCTGAGAGACTTCAAAGAAGGGTGACTAGCCCAAGGTCACCCAACAAGTGATGTGACAGAATGACTGAACATCTTGCTAAAGAACTACTAGGGACAGATCCACACCATAGGTTTAAAAAACATCTAAAGGACATGACTTTCCCCAAAGAACCATGGGAATTGTAATTTGTTATGGGTGCCGGGAACTGCAACACTATGATGGGAAAACTACAGTTCCCAGAGTTTTTTGTTTTTTGGGGAGGGGGGAGGGAGTCACATGCTTCTAATTTTTGCTGGGTGTGCTTTAAATGCATGGTGGATCTGTCCTAGGAGTTCACTGGGTTGTCCGAACATGACATGCAGCTCCAGGTTTTGCTTCCACCGACTAGTCCCAAAGAGGCTGTGAAAACACTGAAGATTTGCATCTAGACGTTTTGGGGACAAATAAGGGTGAACAAGCTGAAACTTAATCCAGATAAGGCAGAGAGATTATGGGTAGCTACACCTGCTGCAGAAAGAGGTGGGCACTCCCCAAATTTGCACTGGTGGTGGTGGGAGGGGGGAGGTTTCCTCCTGGATATGGTGTCGTCAATACCTTTAGCTATCTAAGAAAGCAAACCTTGTCAGAGTTACACGCACCCTGCTTACATCTAGACTAGACTATTTTAATGTGGGCTACCTTTAAGTCATCCTGAAACTATTGATCGGTGCAGAATGCAGCTCTGCCTGGCTGATTGTTGAAATCAAGCCACTAGAGCATATATATATGAAGGAACGCAGAGTTAGCTTCGCCCGTTACCTGTTTGTTTCTGGGACCAATTTAACGTCCTCATGATGAGCTTTGAGGCCTTAACAGTTTGGAACCAAATTACTTGAAGCAACACCTACACCCAAGTGGACCTTGTGTGGGAGTTAAAATGGGCCTCAGAGACTCTACGAATGGGCCTACCTCCAATAACTGATAAATTAGTGTCTTTTTAGTGATGGCCCAATGGCTACCAAACTCCTTTCCATAATGCACAGCCCCTAAGTGAAGCATGAAGCACTTTTTGTTCTGAGCTACTTCTAACTCACTCTTTTAACTATTTTCAGCTCAAGCTAAATGGGCATTTCAGTGCTCTCAGCCTCTCACTTTTAGCTGCTTTGATTATAACATTTGTTTTGGTGATTTAAATATTGCATTACAGCACAGTAAGCGATTACACACACAAAGCGATGCCCAGGCCTAATTAGGGCTTTCCAGGCCTTGGAAGATTGACTCACCAAGCCAAGGCTGCAGTCACCGAAACAGAATGTCTAGTTGCCATTTTGGACGGTTCTAAAGTCCTATTTTTGAAAAGATGGACTGGCTGTGATTGATTAAACACCTAAATAATAATAATAATAATAATAATAATAATAATACCTTTATTGTCAATGTACAACCTGTGTACAATGAAATTAACCAAGGTTGTTCAGAAGACAACCTTGAGCCAAGTTAAGAACTCTGAGTACTTAAGAGAAGAAAACTCATTTGATCCAGGGACAGTCCACACACATAGGCTCATTCCGACCTCTTTTTCTTAATAGCTCCTGCTCCTGCTCAGGCTGCATGGAAAAAGCATTTTGGTCCCAGAAATTCATTCCGATTGTGCAGACAAAATATAACAGATAGAATTCTACAGGATGTGGTATTAGTGTGTGAAAACAGTCCAGATCCAATGATCCCCAGGCATCCGCCTCCAGATGATGGAGTTATCAGGCGGTATCCTGGCACCCAGGCATCTTCATTTGGTGTCAAGTGGTCGAATGCAAGGTGCAAAATGTGCCTGGTGCCCTGCTAATTTTGAACACTGCACACCCCTTACTATCCTGGAGCATTTTGGCAGGTTGGCATGTGTTCTTGGACCCTGTTAATGCCTCTTGCTTGTCTGGATGAAATACAGAGGGGTGTGTGTGTGTGTGTGTGTGTGTATATATATAAAAAGCCAACTGTACAATAGTATTTACATTCATTGCTCCAGCCACCACTGTATGTGCCCCCACCCCCAGAAAGGGAATAAGGCCCTTGGAATAAGGTTCCCCCACCCTGGATGTAGTGCATGAAAAACTGATGTAGCTAGCATCCGTCGTACTACAGCTCTGCTTCTATCATATCAGCTCAAGCAGGATGGGTGAAAAGATGGTCCTTGGATGTGAGAGCAGAACCTGCAGTCCCAGCCAGGGTTGACGACGACCACCACCCCTCTCCTCGGGAAACAGAAGAGCCAGTGTGGTGTAATGGTCGGAGTGTTGGACTAAGACATGGGAGACCAGGGTTCAAATCCCCAGTCGGCCCCGAAGATCACTGGGTGACCTTGGGCCAGTCACAACCAGAATTCTACAGGATGCATTGCTGGTGTGTGGAAACAAGTCAAGATCCAAGGCCCCCAGGCATGCACCTGCAGATGGTTGAGACGTCAGGCACCACTCCTGGTGCCCAGGCATCTTCACTTTGTTGCAAGTGGCCGACAGCCAGGTGCGAAATGTGCCTGGCTAATTTTGAACACTGCTTTCAGCTTGCTATCCCTTTTGAGTTTCGTCAACACCCTCCCTAGTTTAGCTCAGCAATAACCCCCAATATACCTTTAAATGAAAAGGTCTTTGAGTCTGATCTCTGATCCATGATTGCTAAGGCTCGGTTAGTTCCCTCCTCAAGCACGAAGCCTGCCTATTGGCGACATCTTCCGATTCCCTTCAACAAGCAGAATCTTATCTGTTTGGGGAGGGAGAAATCCAGGACAGCAAAGGTTGAGTGCTGACAGAAAGGTAGCAGGTCTAGCACAGCAAATCTCAAAGGGTGAGGCAGGAGAGGATGGCAAGTGCAGTGGGAAGATTCAAGGACAATCAAAGAAACATTTATACACTTTAGTGTACTTTGGGTTCACTGGCTGTCATGCAGAAAAGTTTTAGATTGGGTGTTGGAAGTGAAGAACAAATTAAGAGTTTTTGGAACAAGAAGGCAACCCTTTGCAGCACCAACTGGATGCCAATGACTGGCGTGCAAGGCTGGCATATTTGGGTCAATATCTTTACCCATCTGAATGAGCTCAATGCCAGTATGCAAGGCCACAATGACAATATCCTCGCAGCTACAGACAAAACAAGCTGCATTTTTAAAAAAAAAAAGGTCCCGCAACATACACTGAAAATGTTCCCGCAGGTAAAAAAGACAATGAATTACATGGCCTTGTACAGGAACATCTTGCAACACTGGTAGAAAAGACTGACCATTACTTCCCATCATCTGCAGAAAATTTAGACTGGGTTAGAGACACCTTTGCAAATTGCAGCCGTTCAGGACTGACATTGAATGAGGAGGAAATGGCCTGCATTTTAAGTGTTTGTACCTTGAAAATGAAACACAGGAGTATGCTACTGGACTCTTTTTGGATATACAGGTGAAACTCGAAAAATTAGAATATTGTGGAAAGGTTCATTTCTCTCAGTAATTCAACTTAAAAGGTGAAACTAATATATGAGATAGACTCATGACATGCAAAGCGAGATATGTCAAGCCTTTATTTGTTATAATTGTGATGATTATGGCATACAGCTGATGAGAACCCCAAATTAACAATTTCAACTTTGGGGTTTTCATCAGCTGTACACCATAATCATCACAATTACAACAAAGGCTTGACATATCTCGCTTTGCATGTCATGAGTCTACCTCATTTATTAAACTCCAGTAGCTAATGAAAACAATTGCTTACATAAATGGACTTTTCCACAATATTCTAATTTTTCAAGTTTCACCTGTACAGCCAGAAACCATATCCAAACCTCTCTCCAAGAGCATGGGCTGTTCTTCTGCAGTTCTCCATGACATATTGTTGTGAACAGGGATGTGACAAATAAAGATTGGAAAAGAGAAAGGCTTCTTTGTGTTGATGAGATGAGAGTTTGTCTCAAATTAGAGCTAATATGAATGAGATTACCTGGCAAAAGCAATCTCACACCCCTCATTGAGTTTGTATACCTGCCTAATGTACATATGTAAGAGGCTCGTTTATAATTATATTTTGGAAATGATTCACATTCTTATTTAGCTGGATTGTTTTACACTTTCTGGATGTCCTGTGATCATATTTTAAAGTAGTCGTGTTCTATGTTATGAATCAGGCACTGGTAGTTGTTGTTTCTTTTTTGTTTGCAATGTATTTATCATCAATTTAAAAATTGTTGTGGCGCAAGGAATTTTTTTATTCTGAAGGTGTGGCCCAGAGACAAAAAGTTTGAGAACCACTGGTCTAGCAGGATGCAAGGGGTGCTACGGCCAACTTCATGTTGTCATGGAAGGCCAAAACTAGATTTTATTCTAGTTGTGCTGTCATAAAATCCCACCCGTCACTTAGCCAATGGGAGCTTCTGCACTGGCCCCAAAGTGGTGGAATTTTCGTGGGGATCTAATCTGGGAAGGGAAAGGTTAGAGTGATCTTGCCTCCCTGGGCACTGCACTCCCGGTGAACAATGCTCCTTCACTCACACCATTATTAAAAATTAAAAAACCTGTGTGTATTGAAGAGCTGACCAAAGACCCATCTAGTCTAGCACATCTAGTTCTCACAGTGGCCAGCCAGATGTCTGTAGGAAGCCAGCAGGCAGGTTCCTAGCGACACAGCAAGGAACGTCTCCTAAAGGTTTTCCAAGGAAGGTATCCCAGAAATCTAACAAGCTGAGGTCATGCAGCAGGAATTGCTTGTACCGTCTGTATTGCGGGAGCGGTGATAGCCGAGGAAAGGTCCCTAAGGTGGGAGTGCAGAAGCAGGTATAGAGATGGAAAGGCATTCATTCCACTAGCCCACAGATGAGATGCTTTGAGGGGAACAGGGTGGTGCAACAAGCCTTTCCTCTCCATTATGAGGCTCCCCGAAAGGACCCTTGATGCTGTCCCAAATTCGTCTTATGTCTGCTGATGCCCATTTTCTCCTTTGAGTTAAAATTCCTTGTGTGGTGTTCTACCGAATCCTTGTCTGTCACCCAGCTCTACATCCTACCCCTCTCCCCCCAAACCCAGTTTATCTTAGGAGCTTAGTCACAAAAGTCAAACGAAGCTCAAGAAACATTTCGTTTTCAGCCAAGCCTACGTTTTAACAGACCACATCAGACTTGCAAACTAGCCTACAGAATATTCTTTTTTTAAACAAGCCTGTGAGAGCAATCATACCTGCATTGCCATTTGTGGCACATCAAAATCTGTTTAAGGGCCAGGGGCTTCCATTTTACAAGCTTCCTTGCTTGGATGAGATTCATACTTGACAAAGTGGAGTACCTATTGACAACACTGCACTGGGCTGTCCAGGAAGCTAAAAGACACCACTACCACATTTTTGCATTTGAGAATTATGCCCCTTCGCCAGGAAAGCATTCAGCTTATAGAGCCAGATGGGAATACGTATGAAACTTGGAAACAGCTATAGGTCACAGCCCCCCCCCAAAAAAAATTAAAATGAGACTTTCTAAACCCTACAGATAGGGATGTGCGTGGTGCTGTGGTATAAACCACTGAGCCTAGGGCTTGCTGATCAAAGGTCGGCGGTTTGAATCCCCGTGAAGTGGTGAGCTCCTGTTGCTCAGTCCTAGCTCCTGCCAACCTAGCAGTTCGAAAGCACGTCAAAGTGCAAGTAGATAAATAGGTACCGCTCCGGCGGGAAGGTAAACAGTGTTTCCGTGCACTGCTCTGGTTCGCCAGAAGCGACTTAGTCATGCTGGCCACATGACCCGGAAGCTGCATGCCGGCTCCCTTGGCCAATAAAGCGAGATGAGCACCGCAACCCCAGAGTCGTCCGCGACTGGACCTAAGGGTCAGGGGTCCCTTTACCTTTACCTTTAAACCCTACAGAAGGCCTTGACAGAGGGAAGCATGCAATGTTATAGGGAAGTTGACAAAAAAAAATCAGGAAAACCCTTTCAAAAACTATATGCCACCTGTAAAGCAAAGGCAAGGCAGTAAATCCCATGCCACAGAAAAACTGCATATGAATAGCAGTGGCTCTTAACATTATTTGCCGATATTTCTGCAATTGGAAATCTTAAGTGGGCAATTGCTTATTAATTAAGGAATTGATTAAGGATAATTCCTTATTAATCACTGTTTTGTGCACTCAAGATCAATAAATGTGTATTAATCAATTCAAAGTGTGTTCCAGTCATTCATTTGGAACAGCAGAAAAATCCACCCATGACCTCCACCCAGGAATTCTAAACAAGAAGGTGATTAAAGTGTAATAAAGGATGGTGCAAACCTATTAAGTTTATGTGAACACTCCATATTACCCACAACGCCTTTCCTAGAATCATAGAATTGTAGGGCTGGAAGGGACCCCAAGTGCCATCTAGTCACAGCTAAAGAATCTCTGGCAGATGGCCACCCAAGCTCGGTTCAAAAATTTCCAACAAAGGAGAGCCTCTTCTAGAAGAGACTGTAAAAAACAAAATACACAGTTTAAAATGCCAAGCACTTTACAGCGTCACTCTCGCTCACATTTCTCCTAGCCCACCTGGTTATGTAGGCAAAGCTAATTCTCATTTTGCAGATGGAGAATAAGACTCATTTAGAGTGATAAGTGAACTGGGGATCACATCTAGACATCACCACTGGACTGTATTGGTACCATTAACGCTTGAAAAGCTTTCCCCGCTCCCTGTTCACTTTCAAATAAGCTAGCTGTCACTCCAGGGAGGAAAAAGAGCGCATATAAAATCCTATTAGAATAAACATTTTATTTACAGGATAATCACTGCGAGAGACATTCGCAAGCTAGGGGTATGTTGCCATTCCTAAGAATACTGAAGCACAGACCCTGCAAAGAGATGCTGGCAACTGAGCAGCTTCAAAAAGGTACATTAAACGGCAGCGCTAAACTACCTAGCAACATTGCCTGAGACCAAGAGCATCAGTGTATGAGGAAACTTTTCAGAATTTTGGTTCTGAAAACCTGCAGATGGGTCACTGACTACCTATGTCATCTAAAGCGCCAAACACTTTGTGGTGCAAATAGCTCAGCTTTTCCGACCGGCTACGTCTGAGCAAAGGCAGCCACTCCCAGAAGGGCAGTTCTACCGCTACGTATCCCATTTGATGGAGTTGCCTCCTTTTCAAACAGTGGAACCCCAGAAGGCGTTTGGAGCTGTAGCAGTAGTGGTTCTTGCTAGTCACCTGGACGGCTAGTTTCACATCCTGCCCCTGCAGCTCATTCAACCGAGGGGCTGGACCTTTGCATGAAGAGGCCTTGGGTTTGGTTAAAGCATTCAAGATGGCTCCCGTCAATGGAACTCCGTTCGAAAACGTAAAATGATCCCGAGTGGGTGGAGGCGGATCCTGTGGCGCTGCTGCTGCTCTGTTTGGGGTAGACGTTTCTATTTTGCTTTCAGTGTTATTCACGGGGGATTGGCTACTAGGCCTACTGTTTAAAAGCTGACTCATCAAGTCATCTGTAAGGGAAACTCCACTTTCATTGAGCTCCAATTTTACAACTGCCTGAGAGTTAAACGGCAACGGCTTTCGGTCAGGGTCAAAACGAATCTCCAAATCAACGGATCTGGTATGAGGCAAGAGCATGTGATTTTTGACATACTGGGGCCCACCCAACATCTCCTCTAGTAGAGACAGAGCTTCTGTCAATTCTCGCTTTGTTAAAATATCCTTCTTGGCAACGTTCCACAGTGTCTCTGCTACCTCTTGCCTAAGCCGCGGCTCAAGGCGATGGCCTGTGTAACTGGGGCATTCAATCTCCACCGTGCCATCCAGAGTGAACAAATCCTTCCTAAGGTCAAATTCACTCTTGTCGATTAATTCTGCAAACTCAGGACCCAAAGCATAGTCTATCAAGTCGTTTGGGAACCTCTCTGCAAATGCCAGAGCTAACAAAAAGGTGAGGAAATGCTCCGGGAATTTCTGGATTTCATGTATCTTTGCGCGCATCTCTTCCTCGAGGCTGGCATAAAGCTCCTCTGCATTGGGGGGCTCATAGTTCAAGCATCCATATGACCACAAGAATTTGGCAATATCTTTGCTCCGGCAATAAGAAACTCTGGAAGGCAAAGAGGCAGCAACAGCGTTCATAATCCTTTCATCCAGATAATGCAAAGCTGAACAGGCAAGGGTGATGTGCATGACACCTTGAATGCCTATAGTTGGTATCATGGGAGGAACAACATTCCCAAGCTGATTCATAAAGTCAAGATGAACAACATGAGTGTAACGGTACATCTTGAGGACATTCACCAAGGCAAAAGAGCTCATGTCTGACATACAGGCAGAGACTTTATCTCCAATTTTCTGCATGGTATGTTCTGAAAGACCATTGTGTGACTTGAAGAACCCTAAACAAATGGCACCCACTTCCTCTAGTTTGAGAGATTCCAGCTGTTTTAACACCAAGAAGTCTAATTTCTTCATTAACTCTTCAGGGGCTTTACGGCCTTCGCCTATGATGTAGACCAGCTGGACCAGCTGGGGCAAAGAGAGTTCTTTCCAACGCACATTGACACAGCTCAACATGCTCTCCAAGTACTGGGGGATGCTGCGGCCTAAGCACCGCCACAGGTCAGCCACCATCAGCTGCTGGTCTAGCGTCATGTCCCAGACCCGGCGGCAGCACTCCGCTTCGTACACATTCAACATAGAGTGGGAGGGTGGGATGGCCAGGCAGACAAACGCTTCTAAAACCATCATAAGTTCGGAAATATCGAAGAACTGGATCTTCTCAATTCCATAGCGGCAAAGCACAGCAAACTTCATATTGGATTTCATGCTTATTTGTTGTTCCGCTGGCAAGCGGCTCAGCTTGAGGAAATACTCTGCAATTGCTCTTGGTTTCAGGCTACTTTTCAATACGGAGATGTTCTGCAAGATCCGGTCACGTTCTTCCATGGAAATGGGCTGAGGGAACTCGTATCGGTTGTAGCACAGAGATCTGTATTCGGGCCTTTGCTTCTGGAACAGCCTAATATCTTCCTTAGGGTCATAAGCCTCCACGTCAGCTGCTTGCCCGTTGTCTTTCACGGGGTCCAGTTTAGTTGGCTGCCCCAAAGAAGGTCGGATGGGCCGAGTGGGATTGCCTTCCAAATCCAGCAGTGTGTTCTGCGTGCTTGAAAGCTTCCGTGAGCAGGTAAGGTTGCAGGCATTCTGTAATGGTTTGGCACTAATCCTGGGACAGTCACTTTCTAGCGGCCCCTCCTCCAAACTTCTCGAGGCTTCCTCGCAAGATATGGCTTTGGTTCCTGGGTAAGCGGATGGATTAAAAGATACCCGGTATTCTGCAGGCTTCCACAGTCTGAGCATGGTGGCGGGTTTAGAGCCCTCTCCTGCCTCTTTGGTGGGCTGGCCGCCTTTTTCTGCCTTTCGGAAGAATACTGTCTTGCCCCCAGGCTTGCTTGTAGTAGAAAACGCAGCTGTCCTGCAAGGCTGCCCTGCAAATCTTCGGCATATTATCCTCGTAGCCATGGTCACAATTACCAGGTCAGAAATGGTCCCAGGTACTGCAAAAAGGGCAGATGAAGAATGAGTGGCTTTCATCCGTCATGATGGCTTCTCTTTTTCTTTTTTAAGAAAACCTTTTAACACCATAGTAATACATGCCCTGAAAGGCATTTACCCAGCACTTCAAACAATCTCAGCACATGGATATCCACCAGAAAGTTGACTATACTCAGCAGCCAATAATCCTGCTCCGTCCTCTCACACAACCAAGGTATTCTGCAAAAGTGAAGGACAGGTCCCTTATTTTAAGAAATTAGGTGCTCGGTTGATACAGGAATCTCTTTCAGGACTAGAATACACTATGAATTGTATCCATACATTAGTGCATGTCTATGCAGATAATATCCTACGTTAACTTCGAATATTTAAGGTTTGTGCAAATCTTTAGTATGAAAGAAGTAGCAACCCCCCTTAGCAGTATGTGGCCTACAGTGGTTCTCAAACATTTTACAGAAGAAATTCACAAACAGCATTTAAACAAAGATTTAGGACACACCAGTTGGGATCCATTTCTGACCATAAAGTAACAACTCTTTGTGCTGCCTTTATCCTGCCTCTGCAAGCTTGAATAACTAGTGTGATCAAACCTCCCACATCCACTATCAGTGGCCGAAGCTGTTGCTGGCTGAAGTGGAAATGGATCAAACCCAAAGTCTTAAAAAGTGCAAGAAGCAGGGCTGTGATGTTCAGACTTCTGACTGACTAATCAAATGCCCTGGTTAATTGGGCAGAATGTTCAAAATTCAGTTTTTAAGCGGAAGTCCTTAGAAAAAGCACAATCAAAAGCATTCTCACTCCCTTGCAGGACTAGTGTTTTTATTCTTTTTTATATAATTGATTAACCAACTGAGATTTCTTTAGCTGGTGACAACTATAGTTGAAAGCTCTTTATAACTGCCAAATAGCACCCCAACCCTCAAGTCCAACATTTTAAATGTTTCAGGTCTTTGGAAGACAAAGGTACTGGAAACATGCTGGCCCCAGAAAATGAGAAATAAGTGATAGTTTAAAATGCCTTTTTTAAAAACAGGATCACTCGGGTATCTAGAAGCTGTGAACTTTGGAGCCTTATCAGGCTCTTCTTTAGGCATAGATGCTCAAAACAAGATGTAAAAAAAAAAATGGAAGAAGGAAGTTCTTGAATGCTCTACCATGGCTGAGGGCTACCTGAATGCCCCACGCACAATGGGCCTGCTGATTCAGTAACAGTCCATATGGCACTGGCAAGAGAAGATGGCTTTGGAGTCATGCCCAAAGAACCACCTTATATTTAGCAACATCCAGCTTTCAAACAAAATGGCAGTTCCATTTTGAACGTACAGTGGTACCTTGTTGAGCGTCCAGGATCTGTTCTGGAGCCCCGGACGCTCGACAAAAGAGATGCTCGACGAAAGAGACGCTCGACAGAGCGCCGCTGTGCGCGTGGAGTGGTTTTGCACTTCTGCGCATAGCGGCAAACCCAGAAGTAACCTGTTCCGGTACTTCCGGGTTTGCTGCGGACGTCTGCCAAAATGGACAATCAAGGGGGTGGACATTTGCAGAGGTATGACTGTATTTCAAATGAATTCATATTGCTCTGGAAGCAGCAAAGACCAGAGGCTTTCAGCACATTTGTATGTCTGCTACACAACGGCAGCGTGAGATGTCACTGGTTTGGTTCAGACACAATCTGGTTCAAACTATGATTCTAGCAAGCCAGGAAATCCACATGTAGAAAGAGGAAGAATAGGGAGGTGGAAACATGATGTCTGAGTTAAGTCCAAAGGATTTTGCTGAGCATTAAGCACAAATTAAAACTACTACTGCAACGTTGATTTCAAATGCTAAACCACAGAGTCGATGCAGTGTAGCTGACATCAAGTAAACTAAGCCAAAAAATGGACTTGGTGTTAAAAAGGTTTTCAATAAGCTCTCCAGGAACTGCCACCACTTCCTAGAAGGCAGTTTTTTCAAAGTCAAGTTAGTGAAAAAGACCCCCACCCCCAGCCAGCAAAACAACCATTAATTCTCTTCTGTGTCTTATACAGAAGTTACTTAGAAGTAAAAGCATGCTGAAATAACATAACAGACGCCAAAGTCTAGATGTACTACTATAGATAAATCTATGGTGTGACCATACTTGGAATATCTCAAAAAAGATATTGGAGACCTGGAGAAGATGCCGAAAATAGTAACCAAAATGTTTACTGGCCTGGCGCAACTCTCCTATGAGGAAATATTACAAACATTTGAGACTATTTAGTGTAGAACAGGCATGACCAAAGTCATTTCGGGGGCATAATTTGGCCCGCCGGTCGGTTTAATCTGGCCCCTATGGCGGTCTATCTCCTGGGGTAAAACCCTAAAAGAAACTCTACAAGTCGAATCCTAAAAAAAAAAAGCTCAACAAATTAGGGGCAAAATCGTAAAAAAAAGCTCAACAACATCAATCCTAAAAAAGGGGTCAACAACTGTGGTCGGCCCTCACGCTTGTTCACTTCATCAAATCTGGCCCTCTGTGAAAAAAGTTTGGGCACCCCAGGTGGAGAAGAAATGTGAAAAGAGGGAACACGGAAGAAGTGTGGAGTAGAGAGATATCCCCCCCCCCCCGATATAATACTAAAACCCAACGTTCGGGGTTATCCAATCTAGATGAATGGTGGGAGATTCAGGACAAAAAGTAGTATTTTAACTGTACAGTGCTTAGTTAATCTGCTGAATTTGCTTCCTCAAGATGTGAGCGATGTGTAAGAGTGGAGAAATAATAGCTATAGAACCACTGTAGAGTTGGAAGGGATCCCGAGGGTCATCGAGTCTAACCCCTGGCCATTCAGGTATCTCAACTAAAGCATACATGACAGATGGCAATCCAACCTCTGCTTAAAGACCTCCAAGGAAGGAGAGTCCACCACCTCTTGAGGGAGTTCGTTCCACTGTCAAACAGCTGTTACCACCAGAAAGTTCTTCCTAATGTTAAGTCAGAATCTCCTTTCTTGTAACTTGAAGCCATTGGTACGGGTCCTACCTTCCAGTGCAGGAGAAAACAAGTTTGCTCCATCTTCCTTGTGTCAACCCTTTACATATTTGAAGATGCCTATCATATCTCCTCTCAGTCTCTTCTGGAGACAGTACTCCAGGTGTGGTCTGGCCAAGGAAGAGTGGAGAGGTGCTATAACTTCCATTGATCTGGACACTAAACTTCTGTCGATGCAGCCTAGAATAGCATTAGCTGCTGCATCACACTGTTGACTAGTGTTGAGCTTGTGGTCTAAGTAGTAGCAGGGTTGGTCACAACTGAATTCAAGAACCCTTGGTGGAGCTATTACAGCTGCCCACCCACCTCAGGACAAGTTAGGCTAGGAACCAAATGATCCACATGAGGACAGAGGCAGCTTATTTAGCTGACATATCAGGAGAGAGACCATAAAGAAGGTTGATCGCCGAAGAATTGATGCTTTTGAATTATGGTGCTGGAGGAGACTCTTGAGAGTCCCATGGACTGCAAGAAGATCAAACCTATCCATTCTGAAGGAAATCAGCCCTGAGTGCTCACTGGAAGGTCAGATCCTGAAGCTGAGGCTCCAAGACTTTGGCCACCTCATGAGAAGAGAAGACTCCCTGGAAAAGACCCTGATGTTGGGAAAGATGGAGGGCACAAGGAGAAGGGGACGACAGAGGATGAGATGGTTGGACAGTGTTCTCGAAGCTACTAACATGAGTCTGACGAAACTGCAGGAGGCAGTGAAAGATAGGCATGCCTGGCGTGCTCTGGTCCATGGGGCCACGAAGAGTCGGACACGACTAATCAACAATCAGGAGAGAGACTACCGGTACATCTAGCCCAGTACTGCCCATCCTAAATGATCAGCAGTTCCCCAGGGTGGGATACAGAAGATGCTTCTCATCACTTACTACAGGCTTCCTCAACCTTGGCCCTCCAGATGTTTTGAGACTACAATTCCCATCATCCATGACCACTGGTCCTGCTAGCTAGGGATCATGGGAGTTGTAGGCCAAAAACATCTGGAGGGCCGAGGTTGAGGAAGCCTGACTTACTACCTGATCCTTTTTAATTGAGATCACAGCAACCATGCAAACCCTATGATCTACCACTGTGTTAAGCTCCTCCCCAAGCAAACAAAACCCTGATGAATTGCAAAGTAGAACCCGGTATTTTTGCATTGGCCTGAAATTCTCTTTACACTCTTGTTTTACAAAATAGATAGCCTGAGACGGCAATTTGAAGGCTGATGAGGAGAAGAGAGGTTCCTTAAACCGTTACTCTCCAGCTCATTTCCTCTTCAAAATTAAGCTCTCAAGGGGAAAGGAATACATACAGATTTTCAAAAACTAGCAGAACCACACAATATGCTGTTCTGTCAGTACTGTAGTAATTGATCATATACAGAAGAAAAGAGTCTGTTGCTGCCACCTGGTGTTGAGAAAGTGGAGCCACCAGAGAACCAGAAAAAAAGAAAGGCCCAGAGCTTAAATTTATTTTATTTGAAAACCACTCAGATTTCTAGCCCATCATGCAGTGGGCAAAAGCAAAACTTGTCAGAACAGTATGACTGTAACACATAGGCAGGACTAATTGACTGGCTTCTTTTTCCTGCATTGCTACAAGAATTTGCTGGGCTGGTGGGGAGGAAATAAGTGAATTGAGAGTAGGGAGGCCATATTTGTTAAGAGAGTACAGAGAAAACGGGGCTTCTAGTGCCTTTCTAGGGTGGCTCATGCACATTTAGGCAAGTTGAATCATAGTGCAAAAGATGCAGAAAAGACTGCAGCCTGCAGTGGAAATGGGTTAAAAGACACCTGCCCGTATTCTGTGTTAGAGGGCCCCATGTTGTTTCTATAGAAGGACCACTGTGCAGAGGAATGACTCATGGTTTCAGTTGCATCTACAAGAATGCACAGAGTATAGAAGACAAGTAAGATGAATTGGAGCTTTTAATACAGGATGGCAAATATGACCATGTAGGAATTACTAAAACCTGGTGGGATGAGACTTGTGACTGAAATGGTGAAATCTCTTCAAAAGGAATACATCAAACAGGAAGGGAGAAGTAGCAGCATTATAAGTAAGGAATGTTTACACTAGTGAAGAGATGCATGACTTGGGAGCATGAAAGACAGATTGAGAGTATATGGGTAAAAACTGTAGGAGAGGGAAACAACAGTGGCCTAACTAAAGGTGTCTGCTATAGACTTCCATGCCAGACTTGAGTGATACCCTCTTAGAGAAGATTACAAAACATTAAAAAAGGAGTCATGGGAGATTTCAACTACTCCAATATCTGCTGGAACACAAGTTTACTGTTAGGTGGATTTGTAGCTGGTTGACCAACTGAGTGCTCACTAACAGTTCCTCATCATCCTGGGGAAAAGTGACAAGTGGGGTGCCACAGGGTTCTGTCAGGGATTCAATGTTGTTCAACATCTTTACAAACTATTTGGATGAAGGTATCTGGGGGATGCTCATCAAATTAGCAGATGACACAAAACTGTGTCCAGGTCTGGGCATCACAATTTAAGGAGGATATTGATAAGCTGTAACGTGTGTAGAGAAGGGTAACCAATATTATCAAGGGTCTGGAAACCAAGTTTTATGAGGAACAGTTGAGAGCGCTGGGTATGTTTAGCCTGTAAAAATGGAGACTGAGAGGAGATATGACAGCCATCTTTAAATATGCAAAAGTTTGACACATAGAAGATGGAGCAAACTTATTTCCTCCCACTCAGGAGGGTAGTACCCGTACCAATCAATGGCTTCAACTTACAAAAAAGGAGATTCCAACTCAACATCAGGAAGAACTTATTCTGACAGTAAGAGCTGTTGGACAGTGGAACAGACTCCCACTAGAGGGGCGGACTTTCCTTCCTTAGAGGTTTTTAAGCAGAGAGGTTGGATTGCCATCTGTCATGTATGATTTAGTTGAGATTCTAGCAGTATAGGTGGTTGGACTAGATAATCCTAGGGATCCCTTCCAACTCCACAATTATATGATTTCCAAGATAGAGGAATTTACCATCTTTTGTATGCATGGTGTATGCATTCAGTGTGTTTGTCCCTGCCTGTGATGTATTAACAGATGATATATACCCAAAATAGTTCACTTTACCTTGTGTGCCTTGTCTAATTTAGCTTATAAAAGTTTGGCCTGTGTATTTTATGTATAGTGCCTCATTTACAGAAGACCATTGGAAATGGAAATTTATTACTATAACAGAGAAAAAACATATGCATAGGCCCCACAGGGAATGTTAGGTGTTCTTTATAATCATATTACACCATGCACAAGAAATCTGCAGGTGCCTGGTGTCTGTACATGTGATACTTGCCATTGCAATGCTGCTCTGCAAATGTCACCCCCGAAAAGGGCAGAATACACATGGCGGAAGATCAAGGCCTCCTCGGTTAACCCTTCTCTGCCTGAGACCTAAGAGACGGCTGCTGAGCAGACAATCCTGGGCAGCTTCACGTGCTAATCCATAACGGTACCATTAAGGAAAGTGCCTGCTGTGCAAACTGCTTGCGATTCACTCCACTGAGAATGCAATAAAAGCCCTGCAGGATCAGGCCAATGGCCCATCTAGCCCAGCATCCTGTCCTCATGGTGGCCAACCAGGTGCCTCTTCTGGGAAACCTGCAAGCAGGACCCAAGAACGAGAGAACACTCTCCTCTCCTGTGGCCTCTGGCAGCCGGCATTCAGAAGCATCACAGCTTCTGACTGCAGAGGGCAGGGCATAGCAATCGTGGCTAGGAGCCATTCATAGTCCCGGGGGCTCCCTGCAGGTATTTCCACGGGCACGAATTTGCTTCCAATTTACCCTGAATTGTTATTATTTTAAGAAAAAAACAGCCTTTGCCCCACCCTGAAGGGTAAATTGGTATCCATGAAAGTCTGGAGGTGCCAGTAGAGAGATGGCATAAGAGGGGGGGGGGAGGAGGCACCTGGAGTCTATGACGCAAACACGGGGGGGCGTGGTAAGCGGGGGGGAGAGCACTGGCCAGATTACGTCACTCCCAGATGATGACGTGTTCCCCAGGGTCCTATAACGTAGAGCCGTGGGCGGGGGCTGAGGAGAGGCGACTGTGACGTGCCGCGCAGGGGCTCCAAGCATCGCCCCCTCCCCCCTCGAACGCGTCACCCTCCCCCCGCTTTGTATGGTGGGGGGTGTATTTATTTTCGAGAGTACCGCCCCCCGCCCTCAGGACACCGACAGAGCCTCCTGCTTCTCGGACTGCCCTTCACTCACCGGGAACGGCGCTGCCTCCGTCCTCGTCCTCCTTCTCCTTCCTCCGCTGCCGCCGGGTCTCGCCCCTGTCATGCAAGCCTCCTCTTTCCCCGCCCTGCGCGACCTCTCTCCTCAGGAATGCTTCCGGTGCCTCCCGCTTCGGCCGCGCACTTCCGGGAGAGGCCCTACGGAAAGCGGATGGGCTCAACTGCCTTCGCGTGCTTGACGTTAACTGCTGGAGAGGTGAGGCAATGGAGGGAAGAAGGGGGAAGAAAAAAAGACAGCATCCGCGCAGGCGCGCCGAGGGAAAAGTTCGGTTCTGCGCACGCGCCCGGGTGCCTCTCTGCTGTGCGCATGCTCCAGCACGGGGAAAGGGGCGTGGAATAAACTGCCGCCGCGCAGGCGCAAGAGGGCGCCCTGTTTGTTGCTAGGGGAGACCGCGGTTGGCGTCGTCAAGGGGCGCTTCCGATACAGGCCCGAAGCGCCGGTTCAGACTGCCTCTTCCCCAGCGGCGCGCCTTCCCGTTAATTTTTTGGGTTGCGTGACTCCCCCCCCCTCTATACAGCCGAATGGTCACTGAGGCCGCTTACTAGGGAGGGAGCCTCACTGAAGTCTATGGAGGCCATTGGTCGTCGCGGGGGGATTTGTTTCCTTATTTCCTACCCCGCCTTTTTCCTCCCAGGAGCTCAAGTCACCGTGCGTGGTTCTCTCCCCCTCCATTAATTCCCACAACAACCCTATGAGGTAGGCCAGGCTAAGAGGCAGTGACTAGGGTTGTCGCCTTTGTTCTGACAAAAAACAGGGCGGGGTGGGCCTCGTCTGGTGCTGAAGCAACTTCAAAGCAATCCGTTACAATCTATTGCAGCCTCATAGGATGCCCCCTCTGGAATTTGTCACACACACGTGAATTTGTAAATCTGTCTGTGCTTGGCTACCCAGAGTGTAAGTACATGACCTTTAACGTATCCTTTCAATCACATGCATTTGGAGAGGATCCTAAGTGTGCATGCACACAAAAGCTCATACCAAGAACAAACTTAGTTGGTGCTACTGGAAGGATTTTTTTATTTTGTTTTGGCAGAGAGAGTGAGAGAGAAGACCTGAAATACAGGACAAAACTATCAATAAAGGATGTAGCATTTTACATTGGGATACAGGAGAATCTTGTATTATACTGTGTAGGTGGCAAAACCTACTGGACCCCCAAGGTCACCTTTCTCGGCCCACTGGGAATTTGAACCCTGGACACTCCCAGACATTTAGTCTGAGACGCTCTTAACTACACCAACTCTCCAGTGTGTTAACATATGCAAAATTAACTGCCTAATTGGGATTAAAGTTTAGCCAGGACCTGGAGTTTAGCCTTGTGCAATTAAACAGGACAAAAGCTCTCTGGGTGACCTGTTTATTGAGTGTGTGCCCGAATTTGCTTTTTACTGAGCATTCATTCTGATTTGTTTGCAGGGAGGTTAGATGCTATTGCATCAAACAAACAGGCCGTGTGTTTTCCAGTGTGTTTTCTTGTCACTTTCCTCTAGACCAGATGTTTTCAACCTTTTTTGAGCCCACAGCTCCCTGGGCCAACTGCATTCTTTTTGCTGAACCCCTGTGGGGCTCAGGAGCCCAGTTATGTCACCACTTGCCTGCAAAGCTGGCAGCCTCACCCTTTTTTGAATACCCTCACTTGTGGAATGTTCCCTCCTCTCTCCTCTCCTTGGGAGTCCTCTAGGCAGCCACTTTTGCTCCCCCTGGTCTCTGAGCTGCTCCCCCCCCCCAGGTGCCTCCCAGAGGCACCATTTGCCTGCGGAGCTTATGGCTAGGGCTGCTGCAATAAACAGCTGTGCAAGCCTTGGGGAGGCAGAGATGCAAGAAGGCATCAACGGAGGGAGGGGAGGAAAGAGAGACAGAGGCCAGTGTTGCCCACAGCACCCCAGCCATCATTCAAGGCACCCCAGGGCGCCATGGCACACTGGTTGAAAACCACTGCTTTAGATAAATGGTTCTTAAACTCCTCCCCCCCCCCCCGGGCCACATGGGGGACTGCTTAATGATTTCGCTCTGAATGGCAGGGGCAACCCAGCAAGATGGGTGGGGTATAAATAGTAATTTTTTTATTTAAAACAATGCCTGTTGCGTTTGCAATGCCCTGTGCTAGATGTATGATTTTTACAGATTCTGAGGCCACCTTGCATTGTGTGCTTTTATTATTGTTTTGTTGACACAGTTATTTTTGTGTAAACTGCTTTTGAGTTTGTCAACAGGTCATATAAAAATGTTTTATGATATACTGTACCATGCACTTTGGGGCATTTGAAAGTTTATGTATCACCACGACTTTTAATGCAGATTAGAATCAGGCTGAGCATTTCTGTGCTAGCCATTAAACTCTTAACAGTGTCCTTAGCAACAGAGGAGGATATGTAGCATATATATTTGAGAGCGGTTGCTCACATCCATCTGTACTTCACGCTTGCTGACCAAGGCAATAACTATGAAGAGCAACAACTATAAAAAGAACGAACTGGGAAACAGATGGACATTTAGACAAGCAATGAATAATTCTGAAACTTGTGATAGCTATTCCATTATGGCAATTTATGGGCAATATATCCTCCCTTAGCTGTGTTGGGTTTTTCCCCTCCTTTTCTGCAGTTTATATTCTAGGTGGGTTGACCACAGCTGTATGCTGTATTCCAAATGTGCTCCCACCATCTATTTGAATGAAGTTGCTATGGAAGATTGAAATCAAGACAGCTGGTAATACCCAACATAGAATTTGTTCCTACCGCACACCACCAATGTTTTCAGGAAGCTCACCATTATGCTCCCAATATTTCTTTCCTGGAGCCAGTTCAGACCCCATGAGTGTATACTAGATGTGAATATTTTTGCTCCAGTAGACATCACTTTACATTTGTAGCTAAACCACATGCCAAATGTGAGAAAGGTGTGATAATTCTGTGCTAAATTGCAGTTCTGAGTAGGGGTGATTTTGCAGCTGAGAAACAGTGACGGAAGACTCCTTACTGTTCATGCCCCCCATCCCCCCTGCTACACTTTCCACTGCAACTTCCCCCTCCTCTCCTCTCCTCCTTCAGGGTTCCATACAACCACTCTACTACCTTCAGTGCGACCTTTTGTTTTCCTTTCACCCAGCTTGGAGATGTCTTTGGCTTGGGGGGGCATGTTCCTAAATTTACATAATTTTACACTTGCTGTTCTTTTAAGCATCAGGGGAAGGGCAAAGGTTTCGGGAATGGACAAACTAATAAATAACCCAATTGAAATGAATTATTGGTGTTTTCCACTGTACTGCAAACTTTCCAAGAGACCCACCTAGCTCAACACCCGGGCACCAGACCGAATTTTAGGGCCAAAGGTATTTTTTTGCTACCTTTGTGGCCTTTTACATGTAGCATCCCTGTGGCTGAGGGATGTTGCTCTATGCCTCTGGGTAAATCATTTGTTCATTTCCTACCCTTAAAAAATAAAAGAGGCACCCCACCTTTCTGCTTTAGGCAGTTTCAGAGCTCCCAGAACTGCTGCTTATGTAAAAGACAAACAAAAAAAAAACCCCAGTTGCTCACAGTTATAATCCCAGCTAGCTCAGCTTCATGAAAGCATTCGGACATGACCACAGCTAAATGCCATGCAAATGCCCAGGCAGATCCATTAATTAAATCAGCTGTTCAGCAAAGGCCTTAATTGGGCTGTGACAAGCTCCCGGAACAATTGTGATGAGAGTTTATTCCTCGTCTGTTGTTCTTATTAACTGCCACTTCCTTTGCAACGACAGGCCCTTTATGCTGGAAAACTGCATATCTGCACGAGGTTCATCGCCTCCCAGGAACCTAAGGAGAGCTCTGAAAAATGAGGCCAACGGTTAATCTAGATCAGGGGTAGGGAATCTGTCTGGCCCTCAGAAATCTCTCCACGCCACACTCCCATCTTCCCAGGCTGCACCCTTCACTGGCCTCGTTTTACACCCTCCTTGAGTGTTTCTGACTGGCTGGGATGTGCCCTTGAACCCCGAGATACCTCTTAGAATCATAGAATCATAGAGTTGGAAGAGACCACAAGGGCCATCCAGTCCAACCCCCTGCCAAGCAGGAAACACCATCAAAGCATTCCTGACAGAGGCTCTTGCTTCTCTGGATGGGGGATAAGGAAGAGGGTGTGCAGGTGGGTGCACAGAATCTAGCCTACTGTACAGACTTAAAATTTATATGAATCGCTTTGCCCACTTTTGTCTCTGGCTGCATCCAGCACCGACAAGTGGCCTTTGGAAGGTTGACCAGAAGGGAATGCAGCCCTTGGGCGAAAGGTTACCCACCTCTGATCTCAACTCCCAAGCAAGTGTGCACAGCAGCGCAACCTTAGCACCTTTGTAAGATATGTTGGTTGGCGAGACTTCAGTCGGGCCTCTCTATAATCTTTCACGGGCTTAATGCATTTCTAAACTGGACTGGATTTAGAGGCAGGTGGCCCAGGTTGCCAGATTCTGGGCGGGATGACTGTCATATGATACAGCCGCTCAACAACTGGAACAAATTCCACAAACAGTGGAATATGTGGATCTGGCTCCTGCCCCAAGGATCCCTGCAATACACAAATTTCCCCTCCCTCCCTCTACACGTACATAAGTGCCTGTTTTTGTAACTGCAGCCACGTTTTCCAGTCATAGAAATAAGAGGCAGGTTCATCAACAAAAACACCAACAGCTTTCAAATGTTTAAAGGGGGTCTTTCTCCATTTTAAATTTTTGCTCAGATAAAAAGCCTTCACATTCAGGTGGAGATGTAGACAGACGGATGTATTTCTGTGTGTGTGTGCATGTGTACACACCAACATATACACATACCTCTCTATAGATATATATATTTACATTATTTTAAAAACCACTATCCCATGTCAATAGCTGTCCTTGTCTTTAAAAACCAATGAAGACGTACAAGAAAAGAGAAGATGGTGAAACAAGTTTATTATTATTTTAAAAACTATTATGTCTCTGCTGCACATAAAGAAAAGGACTTTTTGTTGTAGTCTTCCCCATCCAGTTGTTTTGGACTTCAGTTTCCAGCAGCACAGCTGGGCTTCCTGGTCCAAAACCTCTGGAGGGCATGAGTTTGGGGAAGGCAACACAATGACCAGCAAGGCAAAGTTGCTGGTTCCATGTCTGAATGCAAGGTTTGGAAAGGATACACACCTCAAACTTTAGAGTGTTAGTTCTGAAAAGATTCTTTTAAAAAATAAAGAAATAAAAATTGTGTTTCACAAAACCCCTTCTTGTGGGTTTTGTGGTTTTATTTTGCAAATCTCAGATAGATATAGTTCAAAGAACCATCAACAGTCAACATGTGAAAAAAAGATTAACAGTTTTGATTCAGTACACTTCCGGCTTAAATTCACAGTAAGCAGATATACAGAAACAGATTGAGGCTTATGGTTTGTTTGTTTGCTTTTTTTAAAGGAGAAGGGGAAAAATAACATCAAGGCCATTTTGCTTCCAACGTGCTGACCCAGGGCCAGTCTAGATTTTGTGTTTTAAAAGATATTAGCCGTTAGCAAAATCTAAAAACATGCAAACGAGCAGAGTTCTTATTGCTGGTGAAATCGCACTGGGTTATCCTGCCAACGAATTAAAAATCCTGCAGCTTCACGTGTGTTATTCCTTGTTATCCTAAAGCAGACTTCCCCAACCTGGTGCCTCCCGCCCCCCCGCAAATGTTTTTTGCTGTCCTGCAACTCCCATCAGCCCCTGCCGACACAGCCAATAGTCAGGGACTGTCTGTTGGAGAAGGCTATTCCAGACTCTCATCTTGAAGGGAGAGAATTCAATTCTCTAGTTTTATTGTCTATAGCTTGTAAGGCCTATAGGAGTTTTTTCTTCTGTATCAATATTCTACATGCTGTGTATAGGGTGAGCAGCTAAGAGGGCCCCTCATTCTGCATAGCATGAAAGGGTCATCTCGACCCAAGCTGGCGTTAAACTTTCTGGCATGAAAAGCCCATTCCAATTAAGTCCTGGTGAGAGGGTCATCTTGACCCAAGAAGTCCTGGCACAGAAGCCCAGCTTTAATTAGTGTTCCTACTTTCACTTTTGAGAGGCGCATTCACCCCCCTCTCTGGGAAGTCAGTCTGTTGCCTTCCTAAGGAGAGAAAGGGATCTCTCTCTCATTCTGGACTTTGAGCTGGATTTTTGGGCTGAAAATCTTCTTATTTAGAGAGGAAAGAGACCCTCTTTCTCCCTGAATACAGGTAGGTTCTCCTTCTGAAAGACATTTAAATTCATATGGCTGGCTTTAGAGCTGTTCGGCAGTGGCAGAGGCTTGATAGCCATTTGTCAGGCATACTTTGATGGTGTTTCCTGCTTGGCAGAGGGTTGGACTGGATGGCCCTTGTGGTCTCTTCCAACCCTATGATTCTATTCTATGATTCTATATTGATGTAAGTTCCCCCTTTTACCTTTTTCTCTAGGTTCTTTTTCTTTAAGATAGTCTTTTATTTTCTGAAAGCTCTCTTTGTGCTTGAGTGCAAACCTCCTTAATGTTTCCTTTTAAGTATACTGTATTGATGTAACCTAAGTACACTGTAAACTTTAGCCCCATTTATTTGATATGATTGTCTGGCTTTTGTATTTTTTATGTTATTGGTATAATGTTCAGTTTTTCTGTAAGTTTATTTGATGTTTAGGTTTTGCCTGTTTGCTTCATATAATTTTCTGGCCATTTAATATTCAGTTTTCTCAGTAAGCTCCTTTTGAGGAACATGTTCTTAGTGCATACCTTTGTTTGCTGGCATATTATTAATCAATGAAAAGCTGTAGGTCAAAAAGCCCCTTCCCGTGGAAGGTATAGAAATTGGCCAGAGATGTGAAGGGGATTGGATAATCCTTTGATGGGTGATCCTACCAATTAGAGGGAAAGGCAAAAAGCTTTAATTATAAGAGCCAGCCAAAGGGCAGACTGACCCATACCTTAAGAGTGAAAAGCTTTAACTTTCACCCAAGTAATGAACTCAGGGCTGTTCTGGCCAGGAGACAAGATGAGTCATTGAATAGGTGGCCTGGCACATGAAGACAGGCAAGCACCAGGAACTTGAGGCCAAAGTGACCTTTTGCTTTGATATTACAAATGGTGTGACGTGCATGAACTCATGAATTCATAATGAGGGGAGAGGGATTCTGAAGGGTATAAAAGCTGTATGTATCTTTTCGCCTGTTGTATTTCGCTGTGAATTATCACGCGGATGCCTTCTGCTGTCCTAGGCAGTCAGAATATAAATTCTTTCTCTATTTTATGTCTTCGGAGTCGTTATTGACCCCTTGTTCTCTCTCAACTCGTGGTGCAACGCGAACCCCAAGGTTAACGGAAATGGTCAGCCATGTAAAAAGGCTACATTTTCCTGGGGGCTCGTGCCGGGATTTGGCGTTCCCCGAGGTTGAGGGACAGGGACCGGAGCTGTCTCTGCTAGGCGATCAGCTCAGGTTCGGTTTGGGGCTCCTGTGCACGTCCTACTAGCTTTGTAGGAGGAGCAGCCATTCCGTTCTTGAGTGGAGACGCAGCAGAAACGGAGAGAAAGAAGAGCGGCCGCACAGGAGGTGCACAAGGGGTGCACAGGGGGTTTGGAAACCCAGAGGTAAGCTCTGTTGTGAGAGCTAAAACAGGGATCTGATCAATCCCGGCCGGTAGATTGCAGTTAAGTGCAACTGGCAGAGGAAAAGGCTGGTAGTTTTGCAGTAAGGTGCAACCAGCAGAGGTAAAAGGGAAGTGAAGGTGTGTGTGGGGACACTCCAAGTGTGTGGGGTTTGAGTGAATGAGACGCTAGGACTCAGAGTCACTGGCAAGGCGAAATGTTGGTCTGTAATGTGAAAGTGGATGTGAGAAAAAATTGGTTAGGTGGGGGGAGTGTCCCAGGTCATGGGGAATGGGAAAACAGCTAGCCTGCGCTAGCTGAGATGGGGAATTGGAATTTTTGTTGCTGTGTAAAAACTTATGATTTGTAATAATGTTATGATATTGTGAATTTCCTCTTGTGTGTGTGTATATGTGCCTGTCTGTCTCTGCAGTGATGCCATGTTGGGTGATTTTGTATGAGTCCACCTGTGTCTGAGTGATGCCACAAGAGGCTATTTTGGCTGCTAATCCAGTATGCATTGTGAAGTGAATTTTTATGCTAATCCAGTATGCCTGGTGAAATGATTTTTTTTCTATGTGTGGGTCTGGGTGAAATTCTGTTGTCTGTGTGTGTACATTCCAGTGAAAAACTGGGACAGGAAATCTTTTTTCTCTCCAGTTGTCTAGCGGACAGGGACTGCCTGTCCTCTTGTCCTCCTCCTCCTCCCCCTTTACCTCTCAATGTGTGTGAGTGAGTGGAGGTGCAGAGGGCAGCCCCAAGTTTTTTTGACATTGAGAGAGAGAAGGGAGGGCTGCTATCTCCTTAGAGAGTGTGTGAATAAAAATTGTGTGTTCCTTTGACAATGGAAGCAAGATGATCTGTTTGTCTACCTGTTGTGCTGTTTTTCTCATTTTTAGTTTTTATTATGTAAAATAGCCCCTCTTACATAACAATCAAAGTAAGAGGAAGGAAGGGGGGCCTCACAACCCCCCCAATATCACTGATACTGTGTGTGTGCCAGTAGGAATTAGCCAAAAGGGAGCTAAGTTGCTGTAGGCTCCATGTATGTTTTTGTTTGTTTGTCTTTTTTTCTTTCTCTCTTTGCCTTAACACGCAACTTTGTTTAGGTCGAAGATAGCTTCGGGTCCTGGTGAGCTGGGATAGAGGAGAGAAGATCCCCCCCCATTAAAGTCCACCCTCTTTCACAGCTCTTTCTCTGTGTATGAAGTGGGGTGGCTTATCAAAATCTTGCAAGTAGACCTTTGTATCATCCCTTGGCCCTTCTTGTGGGAATTTGGAATTGATGGCTGCACAATGGCAGCCTTTTCAGGTGGATTTGGAATTGATGACATGTGACTGTACAGTGGCAGTCCCCTTGTATGTCTTGTTTTGTGTTGTTGTCCCTTCAAGGAATCTGTTTGAACCAAGGGTTGAGTGAGTATTATTTACAACTATTTGTGTGCCAAGGCTTGTATCCCAAGTGGACATGTGTCTGCACAATTTCCCTTTCGAGGAATCTGTTTGAACCTAAGTGAGTGTGTGTGATTTATAAATTGTTTGTGTGCTAAGGTTTGCATCTTCAATAGAATGGGCTGTAAAAGTCTCTTTCTCTGCAAGGTTCAGGTGAATGTGAATGCCATTCTGAGAATTATTTCTGTGGGAAATGTGAGGTTTAAGTTTAATTGCTGTTGCAATCAGGAATGTTTGTTTGTTTTTGAAGCTAATACAGTCTTTGTTTGCTTCTCGATTGATATTTGTTAAGTAATAAAGGAGTAACGTGCTCATTAAAGGAATGTGATAGGGAGATCGCCCCTATCTCTAATAAAAGCCTGTTAGCAGGAATAGGAAGGAGGGGGAGACAGACAAACCTCATTTTAAAGAGCAAATTTCCCCCCCCCCCTCTCTCTCTCTTCGCAGCAGCAAAATCTTGGAAGGGAATTGGCTCTCCCACCAGCTTGAGGGGGAGGTGATTTAAGCAGGCTGATGATTTTCAATGAAGGTTTATTAGAGGAAAAGTTTTATTTTATATCCCAGGTTTTAAATTTTTTCTGGAAAGATTTTGAAGGTATAGTATGTGGGAATTTAGATGAAGGTTTAAAGTGGAAGGAAGGTGGCAAGTACAGAATGGAATGTAGGAGCAGAAAGGGAAGGGCTATTGGCAGCAATTGTGACAGAAGTCCGGACGAAAGTGAGGATTTGGGGGAAGTTTGAACCTCAGGAGAAAAGGGGGCAGAAATTTGGAATGATTGGAAGGAAAAATGATGGCAAAGAGAGTGTGTGCATATTGAAGGAAATATTTATCTTTTGCAGATTTGAAGTGTGCTTTCACCACCCACCGTGCCCAAGTTGCAGAGCACATCTCAGGGGTGACTCCATCGCCCGAACAAGACACCATGGAGCGGGGCTGGTGGCCCGGCAAGGAGTTGGCGGTCCGCCAAGCTGCCGCTGCGGGACCATGGGTCGATGAGAGGAGCCTGGAGATGGCTCTGATATTACAGAGGTGGTAGGATATAGCAAACCCTTCAAAGACTGTTTTAAAAAGACAGGGGCTCTCCTTATTGCCCTGTCCATGATTCGTTGTTATCTAAAAGAACCCTGAAAATTGTCACCTTTGAATGAGCACATCGAGGGATTAACTCCATTGTCCAAAATGAAACTTTGCTAAGCTGGCCGCCACGCAGCATGAGATGATGGGAGTGACCTATCGATGGCTCTGAATCAAAACTGATGGCCAAGCTCTGTCTGATAACCCATTTCTGTAAGAGCTTGTTCCCTTTTGCTCTGTTTGCAGAACCCACCCTAAGTTCTCCTGAGGGTCAATAATGGGCTGGTGGTTTTGGTCAGGTATTAGGAAAGGGGACCATAGAAGCTGACATTCAGGTGAATAATATGGCATGGTAGAGGTTATGTTTCCATCTGGACAGCACTTAATCTGTGTGATTTCTGAGTAATTGAATATACTTGTTATCCACAGGTGATGGAGGCTTTGCGTCTTAAGTTGACATGGACTCTCCAGTCTGCTTGGATGCAAACAAACAGAAGAGGAGGGAAAGTTGATCTCTGATATTGTTGTTGGAACCGATAATAAAATTGGGATGGGGAAATGGATCTTATTTGGGAGATATTGTATCTTTCTGTTCCCTGACATTAGCAGAGTTTTAATGCTATATTGGTCTGAAATAGTGAAAATAATAATGATAATAATGGTAATTGTAATAATGATTAATAAATAATAATAATAATAATAATAATAATAGGATGTTACCTTTCAGTGTATGGATATTTGTCTAATAAAGGTGAATATCAAGTATTACAAATTTTGGTATTATGGAATGGAATCAATCCCCTGGGGGATGACTGAAGGGTTAACATATGGATAAGAATATATAATTTATATATTTATATATCAATCTGATGTGCAGGAGTTGGAGTTATTAATGTTATGAGTCTAAAAGTTCTGGAAAATGAACTGGCATCTTTAGGTGGTCATCTTGAAATGATAGATGTTGCAGGAAGCTGGTGTGTTGATTCAAGATATAAAGGTTATATTAAAATATTATCTAATCCATATGATTAGACAGGAGCAATAGATATTAAGGGCAAGATCTACCCCACTGCATATCTATGGAAATTGGAAAATATTATTCAAGTGGAAGTGCTGAAGGTATTAATAGATAAAAGATATATCTCCAATATCGATATAAATTGGAAATGGTTCAAAATATGTGGTATTGTGTATTTGTTTATACTTGTGTGTATTTTAAGGTTAGAGTGATTGCATGGATTGGGAAAATGAACCAATTTATTGCTCTGGGCCAAAGGTAGACCATGTAAGGTCAAGGGTGGAGTTATGGGATAATAATTGCGGAAGAATATTGTATTTCGAGGAGATAGTGATCCGACATGGTCAGCCTTACCTTATAAGTATATGGGAGGCCATCATTATTTGTTTAAAGTATTCTAGCTTACCTCAAAGAGGTAGGAGGACTGAGGTGTGACCATTATCGATCGTACCCTTTAAGAGCAGATATTATCTCTGTCATGTGTCTTCTATTTTTTTAATAGGAAAGCCCTCAAATGCTCGCCGTGTAGTCTTGCTAAGCCAGTTTATCCCTATGCAGCGGCTCTGAAATCTAAGTGGCTGAGGTGCCTCCCTGCTCGTGCAGAAGTGAACCTGCCGCAGCGTGCCGGAATATCCCTAGAAGCTGAAGATCCGGAGAAACCCTGTCTCTGACCCCACCGGGAGCGGGTCAGAGCACGGTCTCCAATGGCAACAAAGGCCTGCTGCCAATGCACCGGGAGCCATTGGCCCTGCGCACGCCTATAGAAGAAGGGGAAGAAAAGAATACTGAATGGGAGGACCGGATGATCGTATTGCTTTAATTTGTGTTGACCAGTTACCAGATAACGTGACCAGTAGAACAGTTTCTGTAATTAGTGTTAGGAACATTCGAAGTAAGGGATCTTTAGTTGAACCTGTTGGTATTGTATCCCCCATTGCACATAACGAGCGCCCTTCCGGCCAACCAGAGTGTTTTGAGGTAGGCTGCTACTCCTGTGGTTGTAAGCATTTGGGAATATCCCACGGGCCACACGGAATACCATTTGCCCTACCGCTTGGCCATAAGGCCAACTCCCACCAGAGGGGCCCTGCAGGAAAGTTAGAGGAGGTATTGTCTGAAAGGAGGTGGAATTTCAGTGATCCTGAAAGCCAATACATTTTAAGGGAAGCATATTATAGAGCAGGAGGAAATTAGAATGGATTGGTGTGAAGAGCCATGGAAATATTGGTTCTGGTGGGTTGGAACAGTATCAGGAGGAATACTCATGTGGCTGATAGGTTATTTTTGTTGGCATGAAAGGAACAGAATCTGTGGTCAGAGGTGTCCATCCCCACTAACCTTGGGATTCTCCTTTTGGGAATGGTAGGATGTCTTGCACAAGAGCTACACTCCATTGAAGCTCCCTGATTGCGGTCCCAGCAGTTAATCCATGAGCCCAAAAGGAATTATTAATGAGACGTGAGATGGCAGACAGATAGGTTCAGCAAAGGCCTTAATTGGGCTGTGACAAGCTCCCGGAACAATTGTGATGAGAGTTTATTCCTCGTCTGTTGTTCTTATTAACTGCCACTTCCTCTGCAACGACAGGCCCTTTATGCTGGAAAACTGCATAAAGACTAGTCTGAATAATGACTAGTTATTATTTGGGTCGTCTGAATAATGATGCTTCTTTTGTGCTGCGTTCCCCATTTACGATGTCTGAACATCTTCCCCACTTGCAGGGTCTAGGAAAGATTCTCCCATTTTGCAGCCAGCCAAGGCCACCACAATTGGGGCAGCGGTCTCAGAAGGCAGGCATTGCGTGCTGTTAAAGAAATTGTCGGTTATTTAATGACTACGTTTAATTTTATTAGGCTTTTTACCTCAAGGGGGTGCCATTTGACTTTTCTCGCTCAGATGATGCTACATCTGGCCTGAACTGTAGGAAGCAAAGTATTTTTTTGTCATAGTTGTGGGTGGGAACTCTGTGTCACTAGCAAGTGAAGTCCCAGCTCCATTCAGTCTCCCCGGAATCGATACAACACACACCAGAAATTAGCCGGGGGGGGGGGAGGAGCACCCTTTCATTGATTTCGTTCCTAACAAACTTCAGCTCGAGCACAACTTATATGGAGTCTTGCCAACTTTTGACATCTAAATTTCCTCGCTTCTGGTTTTCCGGCCGGCAAAGGCTTCCCATGCAAAAGAATCCCATAGCCCAGAATTCCACAAGTCCGGAAAGAAATTAGGCAGACTTTCAAGACTTTTCTTTGGTAACATACTTATAATGAGCCGTAGAATGGAATTCCCCCATGCGTTGCTTGTTTTCAACTGTGACCATGTGTTGGGCGACAGCACGTGACAACAGTATGTGCAAGAATGATTGTGTGCATACACAAATTGGAAAAAAGAGAAGCCCCCCCCCCCCCCGTTCCCTGGTTTAACACAAAGCTGTGAGCCCTTGCCATGGCAGCTCAGTCTCTTGCCCTTTCTGCTCTGTCCTTTTCCATGTGTGATATCTGCAGAGTGGTTTTGCTATGGGTAGCAAGGTGCACACACACTGGACTTCTGCAGATGTCTCTGTATTATCTAGCTCTGAATACAGAATGGTGAAACCATAAAATTGGAAGGTACCCAAAGAGTCATCTAGGCCAACCGTCTGCCATGCAGGAATCAAATATTTCCTGACAGATGTTTAAAAACCTCCAAAGGAGAGCCCACCTGCTTCTAAGGGAGCCCATTCCACTGTTGAGCAGCTCTTACCAGCAGAAAGTTCTTCTTAATGTTTAGTCAAAATCTCCTTTCTTGTAATTTGAATAAAAATATCCTTGTAATATGCCTGATTACGATTTTGTTTTGTTATCTGCTGTACTGTGCAAACTCACACAACCAGTCCTTTGAGGAATCTCCAGCTGGAAGCTAGCTATTGTAAACTGAAAAGTGTAGAACCAATTCCTTCTGGTCAGTAGTTTCCCTGCTGAACAGAAAGCAGAGGGCAGAGAGAAGCATTTTGAAGCAGGGATTCTGGGTGGCGATGAAGGATTGCAACTCAGCCCCCAAAAGCGGGCTACTGGGAAAAAATCATAACCACGCAGAATGGTCAATACAGGTTTCTTTCCTGTTGGCAGCCAAGGCGCTGGAGAGGGTGCCTTAAAAGGGCTACATTTTAGTCCAGAGCTGACAGCTGCTGATTCTACAGTGGTACCTCGACTTACGAGTGACTCGACCTCTGGAAGCGAAAAAATGGCCGCCGCTTCCGAAACTTTCGACTTACGAAGGGAAAGCGGCGGCACGATACCTCGACTTACAAAGTTTTGAATGCGTTTTTTTCGACATACGAATTTTTCCCCGTTCCAAGATGGCGCCTTCGACTTACGAAGATTTCAACTTACAAGCGCGCCTTCGGAACGGATTAATTTCGTAAGTCGAGGTACCACTGTATTCCAAACCGTGAGGGTGGGGGAACTGTAGACTCTTTCTCTTCTTATTTCCAGTTTTGTCTCATTTATTCTCACCAACATTTGCTGGTTAATGTCCTTCAGGTTGGATACAAGGAAAAGGGAACAGTTTTTTTTTTTTTTAATCTCTCTGAACACAAAAAACACCAGCCTCTAGAAAAAATCCAAGTTTCGGTCACTTCTGCAAAAATAAAAAATAATGTTGAATTAAAAATAAATTCCTCTGAGGGGGAGCAGCAAGATTTACAAGAAGAGTAGGGTGGGAAAGGGTATCTTGTTCCATTCTTGCCTCACCCCTACCACCACCCATGTCTCTCAGACATCCACAGCAATAAAAGGCTCGCTACCCCTTTCATTCAAATCACAGTGGTTATTCCCCAGAAACTGGTATTAATAGACTATTGTATTTTAATATTCTGTTGGAAGCAGCCCAGAGTGGCTGGGGAAACCCAGCCAGATGGGCGGGGTATAAATAAATAAATTATTATTATTATTATTATTATTATTATTATTATTAAACAACCAGTGGCATTGTTTCAGCACCCAGGCCTATCAGTTTCCCCCTGGTGTTTAGGAAACATCTATTAAGGACCATTTCTCATGGCATCTGTGCATGGCCGCCTATTTTGGTTCCCGCCCCACGGCCAGATAGTGCTGTACGGCAAAGCAGCTCATCCAAATGAGGCGTTTGCCACAAAGCCAACTCGCCATTCGGTATCGCAACACCTAGCGCGCCAAGCAGCGGCTTAACGGTTGTGACGGACGATTCCGAGAAACCGAAATCCTGCGCAGCATCCGACTACCTGAGAACCTCAGCTTTTCGCTTCGGAGAACAGCAAGCGTTTTAGCCCTCGCGGATGCAAAGAGCAGCAACGGGAAAATGTGTCGGCGGCCACCTCCTCACGAGGGAACCCACAGCACGCAAAACCCAGCAGGGATTCTGTCAGTCGCCAAGGCCTAGAAACCCCATTGCACCAGCAAAAAAAATAGAAATATGGTTCCAGTAGGCATCCGGAAGGCTTATCCGAGCAGGTCTTTGGTCACACAGGCCAGGAATCGGAAGCAAATATTATAAAGTGCTGTTTCAACAGGTGGGTCCTCTTGGGTGTCCCGTCCCCCCCATGGCTGCTTCCGTCCACAATGCAGCTGCAGGCAGCGGTGTCTCTCGGGAATTTCTTCCATGCGGAGATGCCTCAGGAGAAGGGGTGGGGGAAATCTAAAATGGTCTTGTTCAAGTGAGTTTGGTTTCATACCACAAGTTAGAAGCGACAGCGCACAGACACTTCAAAGTAGCTTAAAATCCTCAGGTCCCCCCACCTACCTACCTACAAGATTATCGACGGGTAGACAGGAAACATACACCGAAACAAGACTGCCATGTGACTTGCAACCCCAGGAAGGTATAGTGTAATCTCAAGAGCGCATGAAATCAGTGGGGCTTTGGAAAACCCTCCAAGGTGTTGTCTTCTTGCCAGAAATTCAGTTCTCGGCAGTGAATTCTCCTCTTTCCACAAAGCCCAGTTACTCACAAGAGTTTTCTCTCTCTTTGTACACGCGTTTTGCTTTAATAATCATATATACATATACAGAACAGTTATTTACATCCAAGTACACTTGTCTCTGTATAACTTAGCAGCATATAAGTAAATGATTTGCTTCCTAGTTCAGTTAATAAGCACTTTCACATACAGACAACCCGGCAGTGATTTCCCTGCAGATGCTAGCAACAGTAGGGTTCGCCCGACGCAAACCACCACTAGGCAGAAGGCGTCTGTCTCAGGTGGTCGAATCTGGGCACCATTGTAGAGCGGCAAACCATTTTGTTCCAAAACCCATTTATATATATATTTAGAGAGGGTGACTCTGCGCAAGTTTGTGAGAGTGTTGTTTCTTAGGCACCAGTATGTCTGAGAAGGCCTGACCCTGAATCTTGCTGTCGTGGGTGATTGGGAAAACTGGTGTAGAATGGGAAAATTTGTGGGTTCTTCTCTGATATCTATCAAGGCCCCCCCCCACCAAAAAAAGCACCATAAAAACCCTCTGAAGAAGGCATTGACCATCAGGCATTCTGGAGGCAAGCTACTGTAAACCATGGATTGCGCAAAAAGAAGACACACACCCCCCCCAAATCTTTTATGCAGCCAAATCAACTTACAGCACAAAGTTTTTGCTGCTGTTACTGATTTGCTGTGGAAGATGCAAGTGGTAAATCAGTATACAATCAGCAGCACAAAAACGGCGCACACAAATCTACTAAACCATTCCACGTATAGAATTCTATATTGGTAGTCCAATCAACAAGAAAGCAATGCAAAAAGTCAAAGAAGCCACAAACAGAAAACTCATTCAAGTTAGTACAACAGGACAATTTCAGTCTTTAAATGTCTTTAGCCAGGCTCCTGTAGATATTGATGAAAATAGGTCCAGTCAGATGATACGCACAGATGTTAATAGATGAAAGCAAGTCCAATCAGATGGAATATTGACGATGTGACGCACAACAATTAGGGTGCTGGCGTTTGTCCCGTTTCACCCATGGACAATTTTGGGCTTCTTCAGTAAATAATGTAAATAATAATAAGTTTGTAAATAATGAAAAGATAAATGAATACAGGAATCAATACTTACACTTCATATGAATTAATGCTTAAGCCAAGAAAGAACTTAGCATATGAAGTGTAAGTATTGATTGCTGTATTCATTTATCTTTTCATTAATAATATAGAAATTTTTGATTATTCATATAATGAATGTGTAAATGTTAACTAGGTTTGGTTTATATCACCAGTGAAAGTGTGCAAATGTACCAAATCTTTGTGAAAGAATATTGTGAAGAAGAAGACTAGATGTTATAGTTTAGATGAGATGTAACATGTAAATTGTAAGTATGGATTTTTGTATTTGTCTGTTCAGACATTATTTACAAACTTATTATTATTTACAAGCCCTTTGCACTGTATGTTTTAATACTAATAAGGTTTGACTTATCCCACCAGTGTATGTATGAATATACAGTAAATCCTGGGAAAGAGTTTACTGAAGAAGCCCAAAATTGTCCATGGGCGAAACAGGGGACAAACGCCGGCACCCTGTCTAATTGTTGTGCGTCACATCGTCAATATTCCATCTGATTGGACTTGCTTTCATCTATTAACATCTGTGCGTATCATCTGACTGGACCTATTTTCATCAATATCTACAGGAGCCTGACTAAAGACATTTAAAGACTGAAATTGTCCTGTTGTACTAACTTGAATGAGTTTTCTGTTTGTGGCTTCTTTGACTTTTTGCATTGCTTTCTTGTTGATTGGACTACCAATATAGAATTCTATACGTGGAATGGTTTAGTAGATTTGTGTGCGCCGTTTTTGTGCTGCTGATTGTATACTGATTTACCACGAGTACTGGCAGCATAGGTTTATTTTTTCAGTGGAAGATGCAAGGGCACGTCTGCACTCCAAATATAAACCATCTTAAAACTGGGTTTAACTATCGCGGTTTCCCCGTAAATCCCGGGAAGGGTAGCCAAAGCCCCAAAGAGAATTGTGATGTCTCCTCTCTTTAATACGAGTACTCAGGATTTAGTTTTAGGTAATAAAACGGGCTGGAAATAAGATTCCGGAGCCAAAAACCTTTAATCACAAAATGTAGACTCTAGCTTACATATTTCATGGTCAGGAGATGTGGCAATAACAGCTGTGGGCTTTACAGGGGAATTTCACAAATTGACAAGACACCGGCCAAGGAATCCTGGGAGGGTGCTGAGAGTTGTGAGGGAGACCCCAATTCCACTAACCAAGCTACAGTTCTCAGAGTGGTTCAATAGTCTATCTCCCCCTTCCCAAAGAACTCTTGAAAATTGTAGCTCTGCGAGGGAAATAAGGGTCCTGCAACAACTCTCGGCAGCCTTAACTAACTGAACTTCCCAGGATTCTTTGGAGGAAGCTACGATTGTTTAAAGTGGGATGACACGGCTTTAAATCCACAATGCAGATGTAGGGCCTTAGTTCCCATTGCAGGGGAGCCAAAGGGCTGCTTGTGGGCAGAGGGCCTTCTCGGTAGTGGCGCCCGCCCTGTGGAACGCCCTCCCATCAGAAGTCAAGGGAATAAACAACTACCTGACATTCAGAAAATACCTGAAGGCAGCCCTGTTTAGGGAAGTTTTTTAAACTGTGATATTTTAAATGTATTTTAATGTTTGGTGGAAGCCGCCCAGAGTGGCTGGGGAGACCCAGCCGGATGGGCGGGGTACAAATAATAAATTATTATTATTCCTGAGAGCACTTACTTGGTTGGCCAATGTGAGAAGCAGGTGGCTGGACTAGAGAGATACTCCTGGTTGACTTGACCTTGCAGGGCTCTTTTTTGTGTTTTTATGGGTTCCTTGTTTGGTTGGGTGCCAAATCAGCTACATGAGCTTGAAATGGGATTAGCTTTGCAGTGTAGACAGGTTCCAGATTTCCTGTTTCCAGGAGGCACCTCCTATTGCAAAGGATGCCACATTCCCCCAAACACTTAACTTTGCGACGTTTTGGTATTGGAAAAATGCCATCGCCCTTTCCTGTCCCAGCTAGCGAGCAGCCTTTGCTTTTAATTTTTTTTTTTTAAATCACTTTAAATGCAAGTCCAACAGCACAATGGTAGCCACGAACGCCTTCAGGTGGCCCCCTCCTCCAAGTAAGGAATTTTGAGCTCCCAATTGCTTCCAAGAATAATTGGTTCTTTTATCGGCCTTGCATAGCATTCATTCCTTTCCTAACCTAGGGCAGATAAGAAGGTCCATGAGAGGGTGTGGAAAAGCTGGGAGGAACCGGCTAAGTTGCTGCAGACTAGCAAAATACCACTTTTGAGGAAATCGGCTTGCTGAAATGCTCTGCCGCAAATACAGGTGAAACTCGAAAAATTAGAATATCGTGGAAAGGTTCATTTCTTTCAGTAATTCAACTTAAAAGGTGGAACTAATATATGAGATAGACTCGTGACACGGAAAGCGAGATATGTCAAGCCTTTATTTGTTATAATTGTGATGATTCTGGCGCACAGCTGATGAGAACCCCAAATTAACAATTTCAACTTTGGGGTTTTCATCAGCTGTACGCCACAATCATCACAATTATAACAAATAAAGGCTTGACGTATCTCGCTTTGCATGTCATGAGTCTATCTCATATATTAAACTCTAGTAGCTAATGAAAACAATTGCTTACATAAATGGACTTTTCCACAATATTCTAATTTTTCGAGTTTCACCTGTATGGGAGCCCAACTCATATTCCTGGGACCTAATCAGCACTTGCTAAATAAATCTAATTGCATGCAGCTGAAGCAGCAGGGACACTTGGTGGCAGGAGCTCCTTCGCAAGGGAAGGATACAAAAGGACTGGATGGTAGACCCGGCAATAGAGGGAGCCTCTCGGGCACCTGGGGCGGAGTGCCCAGGGGCGGGGTGAACTGCCCATGGGGTGGTACGCAGTGCCCATAGGGATGGGGCGTGCAGCAGGGCCTCAGCCGCCTTACAGCTGGGAGGGAGGCAGCGGACGGACAGCGCAGAGCTTGCAGGCATGCTGCAGGCCCTGCGGTGACGAGTGCCACCCGCCATTTTGTCACCTCCGTCAGGGTGGCACCCGGGGCGGCCCGCACCCCCTTCCTTACGCCCCTGGGTAGAGCCTCTGCTTTTCATGCAGAAGCCCCCTGGGTCACCGCCCAGAATCGCCATGCAGGGTTAGGAGTGCCTCCTGCCTGAAATCCCGGAGGGTTGCTGCCAATCAGTGTAGACAATACTGAGCCAGGTGTACCAATGGGCTGGCTCAGTACAAGGCAGCCTCCAAGCGTGTGTGTTTCTGCTACTCGACAAAAGCAATGTTCTGGAGAGAAAGGCCCGAGGGGAGAGAAAAACCACCCATCTCTCGATTGAGATCATCTCTAATTCTAAATAGGTTTGGCCAAACCATCTTCCCATTAAAAAAAATACAGTTTTTGGCTGAGCAAAGAGCAGTGCAATGATCTAGAGCAGCCTTTCCCAAAGTGGGTTAGTGGGATTGTCTAAGGGGGTGCTAAGAGGCAAGGGGGCAGCCAGGGTAGGGGGAGGGCTCTGGAGCTGCAAATGACGTTTAGTCTTTGAAAAGCTAGGGTCACTGGATCATCCATTTTGTTGAATTAATGAAACTTAATAATTTTAATTAGATTTTAAAATAAAAATAAATGTTTTGAATTTTATTGTGCTATTATCTTTCTTGGTGGGTTCATCCAAAACCGCTGTTCTGCATAGCTGTCAAGTTTCGGATTTGAAAATAAGGGATGAGCACCCTCACCTGTCCCGGGGACAGTCTACGGTTCTCAGAGACAGTCCACGCTGTGGTAATCCCCCCAGGCTACAAATTAATTTACCCCAGGAAAGAGAAATCAGGGCAGAGAAAAGAAAGCACTTATTCACGCAGCGCACGGTTAACCTCTGGAACGCCCTGCCACAGGGAGCAGCGATGGCCACCAGCTTGGATGGCTTTAGAAAAGCATTAGGCCAATTCATGCAGGAGGAGACGACCACTGATGGCTTCTGGCCAGGTTGGCTCTGCTCTGCCTCCAGTTTGGGGCAGCAATGCTTAATCTGAGAACCTATTGCCAAGAAACAGTCATCTATTTTATCTTCTTCTTTTTATATCTGTGTCTGTCTGTCTGTCTGTCTCTGTTAGTTATTAAGTATTTATATTCCACCTTTTTCTCCAAGGAGCTCCCTGGTCCTAGTCCTCATGTAATCCCCACAACAGTCCTGTGAGGTAGGCAGGCAGGCAGGCAGGGCTGAGAAAGGCAGGGACACAAGGAGTCCCCAGACTCCAACTCTCCTTCCCGGAAATAAGGGAAATTTAAGGGATGTCAACAATAAGGGATAGCAGTGGGAAACGGCTTGGAATAAGGGAGTTTCCCACCAAAAAAGGGAGACTTGACAGCTATGCTGTTCTGGAATAATGGCTTTTTATAGGGTAGGGGGGCACCAGGGATGAATTTAAGGAGCCAAGGGTGTGTGTGGCCTGGAAATGCTTAGGAACTATTGACCTAGGAGAACGCCTCTGCTCTTGCTTTCTTAACCACGCTGGACAAGGCAGATGACCCAATTGTGTTTAGTGTTTGGAGCCGGACTAGATGCCCCACATAACTTCCTTTCCATCCTGTTCTTCTGCCTTCTCCCCCAGTGCCAACTACATGTGGTAGCTTAGTTTTTGCCCTCCTGGCTGCATTAAAGGAATGAGGTGTTAAGGGCCAACTATCTAAAATGGCAGTCAATTTTAAAAAAATGTTATCAATGTTCCTGGGGGGGGGGCGGTTTCACCAATCCAGGCCTACTGATCCCACCTCAGTTCACGACCCTCTCGCCGGGATACCTGGAGCACTGCCTTTGAGAGAGTTGTTTCCATTCAGTTCATGCTGCAGAGCATAGATTGTACATGTCAGGAAGGGAGTCTTGCCCCCTACTGTCTGTGCAACCTCTCTCACATCTTGTGTGTGTAGAACAGCATATGAACACCACCACAAACTAAGATGGGAGTGTGAACCAGGAAGTAAATAAATACACCTTGCTCCCTATTTATAATTGGCTTAGCCTGGGACCGAAGGTGGCACGCATGAACCCCGCAATTGAGAACTCAGAATTGGCTTTCATAGGTAACTCCTTTAAAAGGGGGCGACAGACAGCAACACTACGAATTCGTATCACTTTTATACTGGTTCATGGCTCCTCTCAAAGGATCCTGGGAATTGTAAGTTTTCTAGGTGCTGAGAACTGCCTGCAAGAGATCTGCACCCCCTGCTCCTCTCAGAACGACGGTATCCAGAGTTATCTAGGGAGCAGAAATTATGATTTATGTCTGGTTGTGACACAGAAATGCTTCAGGATAACCTTCCCCAACCTTGGGGGGGGGGGGCCTCCAAATGTTCTGGACCGCAGCTGCCATCACCCCCTGACTCTTGGCCATGTTGACTGAGGCTGATGGGAGTTGGGAGTCTGATACCTGGAAGGCCCCAAGGCTTCCTCAGAAAATAGAGACATTCTGCTGATGTGGAAAGAGAACGTCCCTTTTCCCCCCTGAGGAATGTTGGAGGGATTCCGCCCTGGGTTATGGCAAAGATGAGGCAAGCCTGAGTGTGGCATGAACTTCTACTAGCCAATATGGCTAAAAAAATGCCCTGGAAAAAGAAGGGTGGGTCAGAAGACGATTAAGAGAGGTGCTGCAGTAATGGCAGACACAGAAAACTCTGAGGTGTCTTTGTCAATGGGGCTAAGAAAAAAACAACAACCCACACCAGGCACGCCAACTCCTAGGGGCAGAGGGCTCTACAACATGCCTCAATATTTGCTGGCAAGGGACTGGGCCCTCTTGATGTGGAAGGGGCAGAGAAGGCCGGCATGGTTCAATGGCTGGCTCCTCCTGAGTGCGAGATAGGAGGCCGCACCCGGCTGCCCAGTTGGCCTGTTCCCGACAATGCACACCACACACGTGTGATGTCATAGTGTGATGCGCATTCCACGTCACGTCGAGGGGAAGCCGAGCGGGGAGCCCAGTGCGGCGCGGCTTCCTCTCTCGCACTCAGGAGGAGCCAGCCATTGAACCGCACCACGCCGGGCTCCCCACTCGGCTTCCTCCCGCCGATGCGCGTATGACATCACATGCAAGTGACACACGTACGATGTCACCTGTGCGACGCGCGTCCCAAGCATGACATCACACAATGCGATGCACGCTGGGCCCCCCCAATCTTGGGTGCAAGACTGCACCCCTGACCCCTCCCCACATACGCACAAACAATCCACCCCCCCAATACTCCTGATGTCAGCTCATCCCTAGAAACACAGAAGAAACACCTGTCTCTATTTTTCCTTGATCACCCGCAGAGCACCAGAGCATGTTGGAGATGCCCAGGGCAGACGAACGTACACTGCTGGTTATATAGCATATTATTCTCCTTGGGAAGATCACTGGCTGAAGTACATGCACAGTAATTTGGGGAGGTGGGGTGGGGTGGGGGACAACGTACTTTGAACGCCTCAAGTCCTTTCCTCAGATCTCTGTGGACTCTATCCTCTCCAGCCTGGAAGGAGTCCATGCTTTCTTCTCGTCGGTGTGTGGCGGGCTGGTGACCTTGCTGGTCATTTCGCTGACTTTGTGCTCGAGAATTTGGTTCTTCTGGTACATCTCCACGTAATTCAGCTGCAGCTGCTTCTGGTACTTGATGACCTTCTCCTTCTCCTCCTGCCAGGTGCGGCGCTCCTCCTCAAAGTCCATGACCTGCTGCTCCCGCTGCTGCCTCTCGGCCTTCACCTCCGCCTGCAGCCGCTCCACCTCCTTCTTCAGCGCGTTGAAGTTCTCCTCGCTCTGCCGCTTCATCTTGGCCTCGTCACTCTCGCAAGCCAAAGGGTCCCTCGCCAGCTTCTCCGCGAGCTCGGCGCTGAAGTGGCCGTGGGCCCCGCCCAGGCTGGTGAGGGTCTGCTTCAGGTTGGAGACCTCCAGCTCACACTGGTCAAGTTTCTCCCTCAGCATCTGCACCTCGCCCATCTTCCGCTGCAGTTCGCCCTCAGAGATCTCCAGGCTGACGCTCTTGGTGCTGTAGGAGTCTTTCAAGTTCAGGATCTGCTCCTCCTTCTCCCTGAGGAAGCTCTTGCCTTCCTTGAGCTGGGTCCGCAACCCGACGATCTCGTTGAGCTTCTGGGAGACGTCGGACTGGGAGTCCTTCAGCTGCTGCTTCAGCAGAGAGATCTCGCCAGCCTTTTGGCACACCTGGAAGAGAGGCCTTGTCATGAGACAACTCAAAACAGTGTTTGCTCCAGTGCACACTATGCTTCAAGCAACATCATACCACTCTGGACAGTCATGGCTCTATTGAATGAAAATAACTGGGTACTGAACAAGAAGTGCAAAAGCAGAACTTACACCCCAGTTAACAGTGGCCCATTGAAGTACGCTTCCAGCAGAGTTAAAGATTAAACGCAACAGAAAAACTGACTTGGCTAAAGCAGGCACCAGGAGTAAAGAAAAGGCTTTCTAAACTAGAGTTTAATTTACGTAAACTAAGTAAGAACTCCCTGTTAGTTTCTAGCCTTCTTCCAGAGACTCTGTTAAACTAAATACAAATACACTTTATCGAAAAACTCTCACTCCCAGCCTCCAACATTCCCAACAACTCCCAAAGCTAGGAACGCGCTTTGCAACAGAGCCTTATTGAAATATACTTGGAGTCAAGTGTGAATTTCATGCTCTTTATTCAGCTCATAGTGGTGAGGAATGCAGTTCCCCCAAAACGTTTGCTTTATATACACTATTTACACAATGGGCCCCACGTGATTGGCTAATTCCGGGATACTCCTGTATGCCAATCGGAGTGCGGATTCACTTCCACCTGGAGCAGGATTGGGTGGCTCCTGCGGACCAATCAGACTGCTGCAATGTCAATCCTATTGTTCTGGGACCAATCAGACTGCTGCAATCTCAATCCTATTGTTCTGGGACCAATCAGACTGCTGCAATCTCAATCCTATTATTCTAGGACCAATCAGACTGCTGCATTTTGGATCCTATTCAACTCAGTACATAACACTTATATACACAGAGTAACGGCCACGCTTCAGCCAATTAAGAACAAAACACCGGCACCTGTATCTTCTATTTCTTAAACAGACAGTACTGACACCAGACTGGCTCAGGTATAATTTAAAACCCAACAGGCTCCCCCCTCCAAAGGATTCTGGGAACTGTCATTTGTTAAGGGTGCTGGGAATTGTTAGAAGACCCCCCCCCCTATTCCCTTTCAGAGCTACAGTTGCCAGAGTTTCCTGGGAAGAGGGACTGATTGTTAAAACAATCCGGGAACTGTAGCTCTGGGAAGGGAATAGGGGGCTCCTAACAGCACCGCTAACAAACTACAGTTCCCAGGATTCTCTGGAGGAAGCCATGAATGTGAAAGTGGTGTAGCACTGCTTTAAATGTAAGGCCTACTTTAAGCTGCTGTGCCAGCCCCACAGAATGAAAGGCACCGGGTGCCACAGCACTCCTGCCCAATTTACTTTACCCAGCCGCTCCACACGCAGAAATGCCGTTAGAGACGGACACATCTATCTGTCTTGGGATTGCTCAGTTTCTCATTTTTTTTCACTGGTAACTTCCGTTTTCCCACATTTTCATTTCAGCTAGTGAGCTATTTATTTTTAAGTCCTCGTGAAAATTCATCAGCTCTCTAATGCAGATATCTTCTAATGCATGCCGTTTTCACTAATAGGCACATTTTTGCAAAGCAGTTTGCATCATAGCACACGTTTTATGCTAGTTTACTTGCACATTACTTGGCTGGAGAACTGCATTGCTAAATTCAGACAAATGCACATTTCATACGATAGCTCAACAGAATATTAAAAATACGATAAAACATCAAACATTAAAAAATTTCCCAATGCAGGGCTGCCTTCAGCTGTCTTGTAAAACAGTTGTTTACTTCTTTCACATCTGATGGGAGGGTGTTCCACAGGGCGGGCGCCACCACTGAGAAGGCCCTCTGCCTCGTTCCCTTTAACCTCACATCTCGGAGTGAGGCAACCGCCAGAAGACCCTCGGAGCTGGACCTCAGTGTCCGGGCTGAACAATGGGGGTGGAGATGCTCCTTCAGCTATCGTATGAAATGTGCATTTGTCTGAATTTAGCAATATGACGTCACGACACCCCGCCCCGGGGCGTTTTCTTTCGCCGCCCCAGGTAGCGCGGAGCCTTACTCCGCCAGTGCCACTATGCAATGGAATCCAACCCCTAAACAGTGACAAATGTTGAAGCGCCCTAAGATTTGGGTGCCTGAGTTTAATTTGTTCCTTTAGATAATTGATAAACCGCTGGATCGAAAGAAATCATCCAAAAGAACGTAGAAAACATAGCTAAAAACCACAAACCACTTAATATAGAATCTTCATCAATATCTTCACTATTAGGAAGATAAAACCTGTAAGTCTTTACAACAAATATAAGTAACTAAATCAAGGGCCTGGACAGACTTGCTGGAACACAAACGTTTTCGGGAGGCATCTAATAAAACAATCCAGCAAGGCACCTACCTAATATCAAGGGGCAGGGAGTTCCACAGCACACGCGAAGGAACAGCTCCTTGCAAATGTGTAATGGACGTCATGTGGCACTTGTATGAATGCTAGTTTGGAAGAGTGAAATGATCTAACAGGCATGGAAAGAGGCAAGTCAACCCCATAAGTAAATTGGTTGTCAGCAGTTAAGGGCTTTTTGTACACTAATACAGTGTTACCTTGGTACTCGAATGGCTTGGCTCCTGAACAAATTGGCTCCCAAACGCGCCAAACTTGGAAGTTAAGTGTTCCAGTTTGCGAATGTTTTTCGGAAGCCGAACGTCTGACGTGGCTTCCAATTGAGTGCCGGAATCTCCTGCAGCCAATCAGAAGCCGCGCCTTGGTTTTCAAATGGTTTCGGGAGTCGAACGGACTCCTGGAACGGATTAAGTTCGAGAACCGAGGTACCACTGTAGTAAAATATAAATGAATAAATATAAATAAAAGTAAAACCACCACCACTGTCAGGGAGCTGCACCCCACTGCCAGACAGAGTCTGGGTGGGGACAGACAGCCCCAGCCACTCCTAGCCAGTGATACGTCTTCCAGCGGGTCTTCCAGCACCTCCCCTGGGGAGGAGGAGTTATCCTCAGGCAGCCAGGTGGAGCAAGGGCTCCTGGATGTTGCTCAAGGACCCAGCACCGCCCAGCAGACCCGCTCTGAAGGGGAGCTGCCACAGAGGGGTCAAAAGACCGGGTAGGCGGCACTTCAGGATGCCGAAATTCTTATGCTGGGGTCGCAGCCGTAGAACGGCACTTCCGGATTCGTCTAGCGACCAGGTAGTCATGTTTCTCAGTAGCTCTGCACTGTAAATAGCCTTGCACAATAAAATGGTTAAAAGACAAGGCGGACTAGGGGTGGGCTGAAAAATGTGTGTCTTTATGGATATTCTCTTGTGTTATGGTATTGACATATGGTAATGGATACTGGTTAAGGATTAAGGATTAGAATTAAATGCCAAAATTCTGGGGATTGGTGGAAGGAAGGGGGGGGGGGAGAAGAGCTAAAATGAAATTAATTAAAATATGTTGTTATATTGAAAATTAAAATTAGGCAATGGAGGATTCCGGAATATTGTAAAGCAGAGGATATGTTAAATTCATAAATAAGATATTTCAGATGAAAACTATTTGGTAAAAGAGTTTAAAGGAAAACGTTAGAATGTATAAGTAATATGGTGATTTAATTGGCAATAACTGAATTAGGATTAATCTGGAAATCAATGGGGGGGGGATCAGGGAAGTCTCTAAAGATGATATGTTAAAATAAATTGATTAAATTGGAAAAAATTGATAATTACCCCAGTGAGAGGGGGGTTGTTTGTTTTGCTCCCCTTGGTGAGAGAAAGGAGAGTTGGGAAAATTTAATCATGTTTTGTAATTTGGTTTAAATTGGAAAATCTTAATAAAATATTAATTTTTTTTTTTTTTTTTAAAAGACAAGACGGACTTTGTCTTTACTTGTGAGCAACCCCTTGAGGATCCTGATAACCGCCACCACAACCTTTGGCCCTCCAAATATCGCTGACCAACAAATCCCACCGGAGTTGTGGTTCTGCAACATCTGAAATGTCAAAGGTTGCTCACACATAATGTGGGCCTTCAGGACGCGTCTAGATTACACCCCCTCCTCAGGCCAACAACATCTTGAAGGCCCCCAAGTTGGCTCTCCGTGACACGGACCACACCTGCCTCTCACCTCCCACTTGGTCTCCTCGATCTTGGGAAGGAACTCGGCCTGCTCCTTCTTGAAAGCCACGAACTTCTTCTCCAGCTCTTCCCGCTGCTGGAGGAGCTGCCCCACGTCGTCCTGGAGCTTCTTCTTCTCCTGCTGAAGCTTGAAGATTTGGAGCTGCAGAGCCTGCTGCGCCCTCTGCGCCTTCTTGGACACCTGCTGCAGCTTGTTGGCGTAATTCTGCCGCAGGTCCTCCATCTCGCGCTCCCAGATCTTCTGCTTCTCCTCAAAGACCTGGTAGATGGCCGCCTCGCTCTTGTCTAGGTTCCTCCTCATCTGAAGGACCTCCTGCTCCTTCTCCCACAGCCGGTCCTCCAAGTCCTGGATGATGTCGTCGGTCGACGGCGAGTGGAAGGGCATCGTCTCGTTGAGGTGGTTGAGCCGGCTGAATGAAGACGTGCTCTTGCTGGAAGACCGGCCGCTGTCTGAGGTAGATATCCCATTGTAGCCCACAATGTTCTTGTCCACGTAGGTGGTCCCAATGCGGTTTATGTGGCTGGTCGAGGCGCTCATGGGCCCGATGTGCTGGCTATAGCCTGTGCCGTAAGTGGGCAGGCTGGTCAAAGAGTTCCTCCCGGAATCGGAGAGGCCGCCCGCCTGGTTGGTAGTCCTGTTATGGCTGGGCTTCTCCATCCCACTTTTGACCGTGGAAGGGCTATTGCTGTTGGTGTGGTTCAAAGTCTTCCGGGTCTCCGATATGCCGTTGTTCTGCGGCGGGCACAGGTTCTGCATGGAATGGAAGTTTTTAGGGACTACGGGCTTAAAGGCTGATGGTCTAACTAAGGGCTCGTTGCTCTGCAAGGAGGAGGGAAAGAAAAAAACAGCAAATTAAACATGAGGACTGACACAGCCTGGATAGCTCGGTTGGCTAGAACATTGGTTTTCTTTTTTTAAAAAAAAATATATTTATTTTGTTTTTCAAATTAAGATTTCACAGAGATATATCAAACATAAATAATAAAAACGAGATTCCAAGGAACTTCCTGGACTTCTACCCTCCCCTTAGTGGGTCCTATTATTTATCATTTCCTCCTGCATCTTCTTTGATAATCCAAATCCTTTTACCTCTTCCACTATGTCCAGAATTCAACCTTAAACTGCAAGTGATATTCCAATCCTGAGCATTTTCAACCGGTGTGCCATAGCACCCTGGGGTGACTTGAGGAACATTCAGGGCAGCCCTGGGGGGCGGGCATCATTTCATTAACTTGCAGCCCATAATTTCCTGCATTATCTCTATTTCTCTCTGAGGAACCGGCAGTTTTAAGTTGCAGCCCAAAATAAAGCAATGGCAAAAAAGTGGGGAAACACTTTTGCATGACTGTTTCTCTTCTTAAAATCTCCCTCCCAGGGACCCAGTGTGGTGTAGTGGTTGAGAGCGGTAGTCTTGTAATCTGGTGAACTGGGTTCGCGTCTCCGCTCCACCACATGCAGCTGCTGGGTGACCTTGGGCCAGTCACACTTCTCTGAAGTCTCTCAGCCCCACTCACCTCACAGAGTGTTTGTTGTGGGGGAGGAAGGGAAAGGAGAATGTTAGCCCCTTTGAGACTCCTTTGGGTAGTGATAAAGCGGGATATCAAATCCAAACTCTTCCTTTTTCTTCCTTTTATTTTTTTTTTTTTGTTTAAAAACAACTTTATTGAAATTTTAAATTAAAACAATCAATTAAACAACTTAGCCAGATCATACATACTAATCAAAGCATACAAATCATACACCTATAACCCCTCATCGCCACCCCCCTCTGACTTCCCTCCAGCATCATTTCTTCTTCTGTCATAAATCTGAGGGCCTTCTGTCGGTTCCCTCACTGCGAGAAGCAAAGCTACAGGGAACCAGGCAGAGGGCCTTCTCGGTAGTGGGTTTTGTGGATTTTTAAAATATATATTTTTATTTTGCTGGAAGCTGCTCAGAGTGGCTGATGAGCCAGTCAGATGAGCGGGGAATAAATAATAAAATTATTATTATTATTTAAAAAAATTAAAAAACCCAAACCCAAAGATGTATACAAATCAGACACAGGTCTTAACAGATCCTGCCACGCCAGAAGAGGCCACAGATACGTAAAACACCTTCAAATTAAGGGCCAGAAGCCTGGGTAGAAAGGGTGCACTTTCCCAAAGTCAGTCCAACAGGTGCAGCTCTGACGCCGGAAGCACTGGGAAAGGAGAAACCTGCTGCTAGCTCATCAGACCTGCAAATGGCACCAAGTTGGGAGGGGTAACTAATGCCATGGAAGGCAGAACTGAGATTCAATATGGCCGCAATTGCGGGTGGCGCTGTGGGTTAAACCACAGAGCCTAGGGCTTGTCGATCAGAAGGTCGGCGGTTCAAATCCCCGCGATGGGGGGAGCTCCCGTTGCTCGGTCCCTTCTCCTGCCCACCTAGCAGTTCGAAAGCACGTCAAAGTGCAAGTAGATAAATAGGTACCGCTCCGGCGGGAAGGTAAATGGCGTTTCCGCTGCTCTGGTTCACCAGATGCAGCTTAGTCATGCTGGCCACATGACCCAGAAGCTGTACGCCGGCTCCCTCGGGCAATAAAGCGAGATGAGCGCCGCAACCCCAGATTCGTCCGCGCCTGGACCTAATGGTCAGGGGTCCCTTTACCTTTATGACTGCAAGAGATTGGAGAATTGGGCCCAAGCCAGTTGAATGGATTTCACATGGGACAAATGTCAGGTGCTGCACATAGGCAAGGAGAACAAGATGCACAAATATGATGGGGCACACCTGACTTCCTAGCAGCACATGTGAAAAGCATCTAGGGGATCTTAGTGGACCACAAGGTGAACATGAGTCCACAGTGTGATGCAGCAACAAAAAAAAACAACTCATGCTATTCTAGGCTGCATCAACAGAAGTCTAGAGCCTCGATCAAGGGAAGTCATAGTACCAATCTATTCTGCCTTGGTCAGACCCTACCTGGAGTCCTTTGTCCAGTTCTGGGCACCACAATTTAAAGAATGATGTTGACAAGCTGGAAGGTGTACAGTTTAGGGAAGACATAGGCAAACTTGGCCCTCCAGACGTTTTGGGACTACAATTCCCATCATCCCTAGCTAACAGGACCAGTAGTCAGGGATGATGCGAGTTTTAGTTCCAAAACATATGGAGGGCCGAGTTTACCTATGCCTGGTTTAGGGCAACCTTGATGGTCAAGGGTCTGGAATTTCTCCACCAATTGTTTGACTTGGCAGCTTCCTTGTGTTCCTAGGACATCCAACCCCCAGCCATGCCCCACTTGAAAATTGGGGGGGGGGGGTGTCTTGGCAGACCACTTAATGAGGATAATGGTGATTTATTAAATTTGTTCATGTCACTTCGTCTTGCCCAAGGCAACTCCAAGTGACCTATAACCAAACAACCAAGCATCGCCTGTTGTACATGCAAAGAGCTAGATGTTTCGTTATTTTTAATCGTGTTTTTTTTTAAAAAAATTGCTTCCTTCAAACTGCAATACAATGAAATGCAGTCTGTAAGAAATAAAGGAAGCAATGAAAATACAATTGAGAATGAATGCAAACATTTAATGCCGTCATTCCACAGACCACCTGCCGTGAGCCAGTGTGGCTGCTCACAGACCACGGCCTGGGTACCTCTCTTCTAGGATGCAAATGGAATCTCACCTGGTCTAGTTTACCAGAGACTGGCAATATCTTTGGTGGGTTACTGGGTTCTCTGTACTGGGGAGGAGGTGGGATGTTCTTCTCGTTGTTGGCCGCGACGTTCCCACAGAGGTCCGCCTTCCCCTTCTCGCTCTTGCGCAGGTCCCCGTTGATGTAGATGGAGTGGGAGATCTTCTCCGTCTTGTAGGTCTTCTCCTCCCCGGAGTAGCGGTTGGAGATCTCCCGCGTGGAGTAGCTGTTCCGGGACCCATCGAGCTGGCGGCTGCCGCTCTGCGTCCTGGTACCCACGCTCTTCATGGCGAACTCTTGCTCGCCGGCGACGCCGCTGCCGACGCTTCCCATCGTGCCCTGGGAGGCGGGTTCGGTGAGCCTGGGGTCGAAAGGGTGGAAGGCTTCCTTGCTGTGGTAGCTGGCGTCACTAAGGACGGACAGGGTCTCTAATTTGGCCATGGCAAGCTATGGTAGTGCAGGCACGAGACGTCAGTGGCACTGGGAGAGAGAAAGGGGGAGAGAACAGAACGTCACAAAAAGAGGTCGCTTTGAGAAGCCGTGAGAGCACAAGAAAAGCCCAGCTATGGAGCCACAAGGGGAATAAACGTGAGAAGAGCCTCACCAAAGGCCCATCTAGCCAGCCTAGCATCCTGTATTCCAAGTAGCCAAAGAGATGCCATCCAAGCAGGACCTGGGTGCAAGTGTCCTCGACTCCTACCTGAGTTCCCTAGCAGCTGGGATTCAGAGGGTGTATTGTCTCCAAAATTGGTTAGGAAATTATAAAAGTTCAGAAGTAAACTAAAGCCGAGGTAGAGAAGAAAATATATGTAACTAAGTTTGATGTAATAATAATTGTAAAAATGATAAGGAGGAAAGAAAGGTGGTATAAATTAGATTTGAAGATGATTAGAAAACTGGGAAATAGGTTTTTATTTTGAAATCAACCGGGGGGGGGGAGGATTTGAGGAAGTCATTTGAAAGATGAAATTGAAAAGACTATAAATACCAGGCCCAGGTGCAGGGCCAGGACTTTAGCAATGATTTATATAAAATGATGGGTTAAATGTGAAATGATACTATATGTGCCTCTGTGAGAGGGGGGTTTGGATTTTTGCTCTCCTCGGTGGGAGAGGGGGGAGTATGAAAAATTTAACCATGTAATGATTTCTGTTTTAAATTGAAAAACTTTATAAATTTTTAATAAAACAACAACAACAGAAGGTGTATTGCCTCTGACCCTGGGGGACAGAACACAGCCACCGTGGCTCACAGCCACAGATGTCCCCCGTGGTTTCCCCGCCTCCCCCTTTCAAGCCACCCAAGTTGGCAGCCACCACTACGTCCTGCGGGAGCCAATTCAGCCGAGCGGCATGCTATCGGTGGCTACCAGCCACAATGGCTTGTCTCCATCTCCACCGGGGGAGGCAGTAAACCTTGGAATCCCACTTGCCGGGAACTGCAGGTGGAGAGAGCGCTGCCGGAACTCAGGTCTCGCTTCCAAGCTTTTCTTTCTGCTTGGCTGCTGAGCTAGATGGACCATGGGGCCTGATCCTGCAGGGCTCTACTTGCGTCCTTGCGATTCTTGTTTCTGGGCCAGGGTAAGGGGCCAGGAGCTGGCGCGCTGCAACTCCTGCTCGCCTCTATCGCAACATTTCTGAGTTGCCGAACATTAAAAAAATAAATAAGCGGTACGAATGAAAACGCAGCGAAAAATGAAAGAATGGTATAAAAACAGTACAGATCACAACAGCAGAGGTGTAAAAATCCAGACTTTATTGGGTCAGAGAGAGGAGGGTGTTCCAGACTAGAGTCTCCCTGTGCCTTGCCCCCATAACAGGAGCCAACTCTTAGGGGCCGAGGTCTCTGCCTCCCCAATAAAACATTTGAGGGGGCCAGCCCCCCAAAGTTGATGGGCATTGCCATTCAAACAGTGGGTGGGTGCCACATCTTGTGATTGATTATATGGGGCTGGGCTTACCTGGCCGCCCCCTAATGTTTTATTCAAGCTGGCACCCCTGCTTGCCCCTCTTGGCAAACGGCAGCAACCCCTGCTGTCGGGAAGCTGGGAGAGCAACGGAGACCTACTGTGACCACTGGACGCTACTGCCTGCCATCCCCCTCTCGTCCTGTCCCCTTCCTGACCTGTTAGCCTGCTCACCCACTTGCCTATCTGTTAGGGACTGGCTGGATGAGGAAGAATGGTGGGAGCCACCACCCAACTGCCCCCGCCAGGAGGGCACAATAGATGACAACTTAGATCCTGGATCCTGGTGGTGGGACACCGGCCGCACCTCATCCCAGGCCCACTTTGGGTGGATTTCGTACCCTTGCCCCGCACACTGACCCTCATGTAGACCTACTGCAGTCCAGTATAGGATCTAACCAGGTCAGGCCCTTGAGCTCAGCTGCCCACAGTCCAGGGCTAATGATACAGCCTTCTGGCCCTTACATGGGTGCGATTTAATAAAATAAAGCACAGCTGAGATCGTCCCACCCAGCCTGCCAAGGTCATCACCCTGCATGCTGAGTCAGAAAAACTGGGAGAAGGGCTTCCGGTTTGGTGCCGGATAATGGCGGAGCGGAGCTGAAGAGCTCCGGCTCCCGGGGGGTTTTAGGGGTCTCCTTGTCTGCGCCAAGGGCCCCTTAAAGCCACGGGAAGAGCGTCCCGTGGACCGCGGCCTCGTGGGTCCCAGACGTGCCGTCTCTGCTCTTGATTGACCCTCGTAAGGGGGGGAAATCAAGCGAGCGGAGCTCCGACACGGGACTGAAGAGGCGGATGCACCCCCCCAGGAGATCAAAGCAGCGATTCTGCCAGACCTGAGCACCAAGCTTTTCCTGCTAACTTCAAAGAAAAAAGAAGAACCCCGGCTGCTGTAAGTACGGGACTAATTGGATTTACATTTGAACAATTGGCAACCGGGAGGGATGTTAAAAGGAAGCCCGTCCCTCTCCTTTGTTGTGTAGAGAGGTAATTAAGTTTCAAGTTGCTGCAGCTACATCGCTAGATACAATGTTGTTTGGAACTACTTTGACAGAGAAGATGGATTAAATCCCGGTGAGGGGATTGAAGATTTTGGAAACATCTCTTCTGTGACTTTTGGAATTGTTCTTGGCACCCTGTCTCAGGGAAAATGGCGCTGGAAAACTAGTACGCAAGATGGAAAATTACTGACATTTGATACCCTTTGTTTTCTCCAACCATGCTTGCTTTCGCTTTTAAACTGATCCTAGATCCGGGTATTACCCAGGAACAAAGAACAATCCTTCTGCAATTTGAACTGATGAATCGGAAAATGGACTGGATAAGGTGCAATTTTAAAGAAATTTGCTATGGAACAAGAGAAACCAGTCAGATCTGGGAGGACTTTGATAATTTGGAAGTAAACTTCTCCAGGGAGCTGCAGGAGGTGCTGGAGAAATGTGATGAACTGATTCAGCATCCCCAAGTAAATGGATGGCCCTGTTGTAGTGAGAGACACAGGGCCGATGTTTTGGCTGGAGTTACAATATCCTGTCTCTGGAGTGGGAGTCCAGAGATGAAGGTGAGAAGATTTTTGAAGACACAAGTGGAAGAAAATCAAAATCGTGAATTGGAGTTGCTGGAACAGGAGAGTTGGTGCTCCTTGAGGCTCCTAAGGAGGAGATTTATAAACTATAAGGTGATACTGAACAAGGACAATAGAGGGAAATGTAAAGATGAATGGCGGGGGAACATGGGAGAGGGCAGAAAAATGATAAGAAGGGGAATAGGGTGAAAATGATAAAAATTGAATTAGGACGGATTCATGGTACCCTGAAGATAGCGTGTTAAGATTTTAGGATTTTGTTGTTAAGCTGTAAGATTCTGATGTTAAGATCTTGGGAATATTGAATTAGTGAAGAGATGTGCAATTGATTAACAGCAGCAGTTTAAGTGAAAAGAAGAATAAGATTGACTTAAGAAATATTCTATGATACTATAAGATGTTAAGTTTTTATGATAGTATAAGAGGTTAAGTTTTTTTTTTCCTTTTTTTCCCCATGATTTGGAACAAAAGATAATTGAAGGATTGTAAAAGTAAAGAAGCTTATTGGAATTTTCTAACAAATTAACCAACTGTAAGTGGATATGGATAATGAATTGTAATGTTAAAAATGGATGTTACCAAAGTATATTAGTATAGAAAACAGAGGAGGGAGAGCGGGGGAGGTCTCTCAAGAAGATTAGAAACTAGATTTTGTTAAGTAGTAAGAGATAAATTGGTGTCCCAGTTTAGGTATGTATTTGCGTTTGTTTTGTTTGAATTGTTCTATTTGTTATTATGTTATTTTGTCATTATGTTATTATGTTGATGTTGTTGTGTTTTTTATGGTGTGGAAAACCAATAAAATTTATGGAAAAAAGAAAAAGAAAAAGAAAAACTGGGAGAAAGCCAATGGGGCCCCAACCGTTGCTATTTCTCTCTCCCCCCTACCCCGAGGTCTGATACTGCCTAAGCACCTCAACAGCCTCACCTGAATATCTGTCTGCCATCTCCTCCCCCATTCCATCTTAGGAAGCTGCTGTTGTAGGTGCTCTGTGAGATTCTCCTCTTTATTCATCCCAGGGCTTAATGGTGGCACCCGGAGGAGATTCCAGGACGCCGGCTGCGTGCACCCGACTCCTTGCAAAGCGGGCATCAGCGAAAGGGGCAGTTTGGATGGGCAGCAAGCTAGCATAGTGCAGCAACCCTCACAACCGAGACAGCAGGGAGTAGCGCAACAGCTAACCAGACGTAATTACGATTGTTGCACGTACAGTGAAACCACAGCTACCAACACCCCCATGATCCCTTCCCAACACACACACACACGGACATGGACACACACACACCAATAAAATCCTGCAGCAAGGATGTTAAGTGCACTGGCATTCGGAAAACTCTAACCACAACAGCTACACACACACACACACACACACAGCCACAAAACAACACGTCCAGTCCCCAGTGCCATGAGAAAAGTGCTGTTGGATCAGGCCAAGGGGGCCCATCTAGTACAGCGCGCTGTTCTCGCGGCATCCGAAAAGGACGCCCATAGGATGCCCACACACAGATGCTGAGCGCAACATCACCCTCCACCACCAACCCCGCGATTCCCAGAAACTGGTACCCGGAGGATGGCGCCTCCAACACTGGGGGCAGAACATGGCTTCGTCCTCATTGGAGGTTGGGTGGCCATCTGTCTTGGATGCTTTGGTTGAGATTCCTGCACTTGCAAGGGGTTGGACCAGATCAGTGTTTCCCAAACTCGGGTCTCCAGCTGCTTTGGACTACAATTTCCACCTTCCCTGACTACTAAGCTAGGGATGATGGGAGTTGTAGTCCAAAAACAGCTGGAGACCCGAGTTTGGGAAACGCTGGACTAGAGGACCCTTGGGGTCCCTTTCCAACTCGCTGATTATATGATCCTATGAATGCCATTCTAATATCAGGTGCTAAATATCAGGGAGGCTAGTAGTAATGGCATCATAACCTAAAGAGAGCCTTGGCTGCTGGATGAGGCCATAGACCTGTCTGGTCTCTCATCCCCTTCTCACAGTAGCTAAACAGGTGCCTACAAGCAGGTGATAAAACTGGAGGAGCGAGAGGAGAGACATGTTTCACCAAACAGGTCGAGATCCAGATCCACAAATGTGATAGCCTGCAGCTCCTCACAGCTGCCATTTGAAAACTGGGGAAGTCGAAGGTTTAACCATACAGCTGTATGCATATACATGGGGGGGGGGACAGAGTGTTTGTGTGTGTGTGTGTGTGTGTGTGTGTGTGTGTGTGTGTGTGTGTAAGACATTTCTTCAAGGTAGCATGTAGCCACAGGTTCCATGTGACCAACTCAGGCACCTTTCCAAACCAGGGCATGTCATTTTAGGGGGTGAAACTTAATTTTTGCTAATTTCTTCAATTGGGGGGGGGTGTCTCTAAAACTGCAGTTATTTTGTGACAGGACAACATTTAGCTCGGCAAGTCTGCGCTTGATGAAGAAGCACATATACGGCTTTGGGAAAACCAAAGACTTTCACCTTCTGAAAACACCACGTAATGCTAAATAAATAACAACAACAAATAACTGCAAGTGCTTGGCAATCATTTTTAATGATTCCTATGCAATTTTATGCACATTTTACTTGCCAAACAAAACTAAATTGTGTTAATTTAACCGAAATATCTTTCGAATTCCCAAGTCGTGTTAATATATATATATTTTTAAGCATCCCTAGTTTTGGGAATTTGAAAGTTGAAAAATTCAAGATGCCTTATTCCCACATACCTGAGCCCATCCTCTTTTGCCAAGTTGTGGCACATTTAAAAGAACCAATGTCCACAGCGGAATGACAAGTCTCCTCACCTAGCAGGGAGAGATTGCTATTATAACCCCCATGCAAACTCACTCACCAACCACGGGGGGTGCGGATTCCGACCAGGGGAATGTCAGTCAGCAAAAGGGACAAATTGGGTTGACTGTGGGGGCGGGTGAGGAAGAAAAGGAATTAGCTTAGGATGCGGTGCTCTCGTGGGTTGGCCTCGAGGTCATCGTGTCCTTATCCCTCCCTCGCACAAGACAGAACAGTGATTTTATTTACTTGAATGAGCCGGCTCAGGTCTAAATCTCCGGCTGCGACACAGCACCTCCTAGGTTCCCAAACGATCCCCGCTCATTCATGGGCCTGGTTATAGGTGCTAAAAAAAATGGAATGGAAGAAGATAAAACAGATTAAAACAAGGCCCCTCATCTGGAAAGTCTTGAAAACAATACAATTTTCATTCTGCCCCTCTTATCCTGACAATGTGTTCGCCTCAGAAGCGTCACCCTAGAAGCGCCTCTGCAGAAACAGGAACCACAAAAGCCACTTCAGATTTTGCATACGAGCAAAAAACATGGCACTTGCCCCGGGTAACCCTTCACCACCTGAACACAGGATTTGTCTCTTCCCTTCCACAGTCATAAATGACTGGTTCACTGAAGTCCATAATTCATTGGCTCCGAATACAAATCTCACTTATTCATAATGCTACATTCAATACAAGGTGAGCATTAAGAATCCTGAGTTATGCCCCGACTTGGATTGAATCTGAGCCGCAGAAGAACTCCTCCTTATTCCCACCCACCCACTGACTTGTCTGTTGTCAAAGTTCTAAGTGCCGGGAGCCCTGGGAGGTACCTGGTATCAGTATGGCTACCATTGCCTTGGGGAAATTACATTTCCAAGGGCTCCTGAAATGTAACTATAAATAGAATTCCAGGCACCAAGGATGGTGGGAGGTGGGAGAAAGGAAGAAAAGAGGAGAGTTGAGAAAGACCTTCTTCAGTCACTGAGCAGTAGCCACCATCTCCCAGTTAAGCAGCTGGAGGTCGGTCAACAGTTAGGAATCTATTGGGAATTTGGGGGGGTGGGAGGAGAGACGATCTCTGTGAGCATGCCACACTTTCGTTTGGGACTGGCAATTACCGTCTAAGACGAGCCTGGGAATTCACCCACCAGTAGTAGTAGTAATAATAATAATAATAATTTTATTATTTGTACCCCACCCATCTGGCTGGGCGGCTTCCAACAAATATTAAAATACATTAAAATATCACAGATTAAAAACTTCCCTAAACAGGGCTGCCTTCAGGTATTTTCTGAATGTCAAGTAGTTGCTTATCTCTTTGACATCTGATGGGAGGGCGTTCCACAGGGCGGGCGCCACTACCGAGAAGGCCCTGTGCCTGGTTCCCTGTAGTTTTGCTTCTTGCAGTGAGGGAACTGCCAGAAGGCCCTCGGCGCTGGATCTCAGTGTCCAGGCTGAATGATGGGGGTGGAGACGCTCCTTCAGGTATACTGGACCGAGGCCGTTTAGGGCTTTAAAGGTCAGCACCAACACTTTGAATTGTGCTCGGAAACGTACTGGGAGCCAATGTAGATCTCTCAGGAACAGTGTTATATGGTCCTGGCGGCCGCTCCCAGTCACCAGTCTAGCTGCCGCATTCTGGATTAATTGCAGTTTCCAGGTCACCTTCAAAGGTAGCCCCACGTAGAGTGCAGCACTCATGGTGCAAGGACAAAATGACACCCCCTCCATAGAATTACCAAACTGCACCCATTTTCACCACCCCACGGTGAAACTCCAGTGGCATAAACTGCTAGCACCTTCATGGGCAGTGGCTTCATCTCGGTGCCAAACGGCAAACGCAGACATTGTCAAAAAGTGCCCAATTAAACAATTCAAAACAGGCTTAAAGGTGGGTGTTGTGTTTTCTTTCTTTCTTTCTTTCTTTCTTTCTTTTTTAAAAATGCACCCTTTTAGTCATTGAAAATGCTTTTATCGATTAATCTAAGCCAGGCACATCCAACTTCTAAGAGACTGCGATCTACTCCCAATATAAAGAAAACTGGCAGTGATCTTCCCATTGGATTGACCAGAGTTATTGAGCTTTTGGGGGGGAGGATGAGACAAAGTTGTTGAACTTTTCCTAGGGAGGATGAGACAAACTTGTTGAGTTTCTTTTGGGGGGGGGAGGTTCCTGCGATCAACCAGGATCAACTGGGGACATCCTGGGATCTACCAGCAGATCGCGATCGACCTGTTGGACAGCCCCGATCTAAGCAGTTTCATTTTTGTCACCCTTATAATAATCAGGACATGCCTGATTGTCAACATTCCCCCCCCCCCAAAAAGAGAGAACTTAGCACCGTACATGAAGATTCCCTTATGGTCAGTTTTGAACCACTGGACTCACAGACTTTGAAAAATATGGTCCTAACAGACCCATAATGCGCTTCTTGCACCTGCAAGAGAAGAGACCATAAAGCATGGGAGTGACAACTCAGCCAAGGACTTTCTCGGATCAAGGCCAGAGCGCGCCTTAAATTTTGCCTTCCCTGCCTGGCGGCACAGCAGAGCTCCCAACGTAGCAAAGACCAGCTATAAATCTGTTCACTGCCTGTTGATGGCCGGTGCATGGTTTGTTCAGCCCTTGTAATAAAGAAAAAAGGACAACCTGCAGAAGCTGTTCTCCTTCCTCCGCCACAACAGATCCTGAGTTATGTTTTTTGGGAATCAATATGCTGCTCTGTTCCAATTCAAGCAGCCTTCGGTTACAGAAAAGGCCCTGCGGTTTCATCGCCAGCCCCCAGAACGCCCTCAGAGGGGGCACACAGAGAAGGGGCTCCGATACTGATCTCAGGGTCCAAGAGGGTTCGTATTTATGTTTCGCTGTTTCGTGTAAAATACAGTGGTACCTTGGTTCTCGAACGGCTTGGCTCCCGAACAAATTGGCTCCCTAACGCCGTAAGCCCGGAAGTGAGTGTTCCGGTTTGCGGACGGTTTTCGGAAGCTGAACGTCTGACGCGGCTTCCGATTGAGTGCAGGAAGCTCCTGCAGCCAATTGGAAGTCGCGCCTTGGTTTTCAAACGGTTTCGGGAGTCGAACAGACTCCCGGAACCAGGGGCGGAGCAAGGGGGCAGGGTGGGTGGGGGCGGTCCGCCCCGGGTACCGCCCTGGGGAGGGTGACACTCTGGGGGCAGGCCCCACCCCCGCGATCGACACCGTCGGTGCGGCAACTTTTAAAAGGCTGTAACGCGCAAAAAGCAGCACAGCGTCTGTGCTGCTATTCACGCGCTGCAGCCTTAAAGGTTGCCACACCGCACGTGTATAGAATGTCCTGGGAGATTGAAGTGTTCTCCTACTGGTTTCTCCGTCTTGTGATTCCTGATATCAGATTTATGTCCATTTATCCTTTGGCGTAGGGTTTGGCCTGTTTGTCCAATATAGAGAGCTGAAGGGCACTGTTGGCATTTGTTGGCATACACAATGTTAGATGTACACCCTTATATACACCCTCTCTCTATATATAAGGGTCTGGTGACTTCGGTTTCAGTGTATCTGGTGAAGTGTGCATGCACACGAAAGCTCATACCAAGAACAAACTTAGTTGGTCTCTATGGTGCTACTGGAAGGATTTTCTTTTTTTTATTTTGTTTTGACTATGGCAGACCAACACGGCTACCTACCTGTAACCAGTTTGGAGAGATCCTTTTCCTTCTAGCCACCCCAAACAATTGGGTATCATCAGCAAACTTGGCTGCCTCACTTGCTCAACAGAAACCATCTGCCATGGATGCTTTAGCTGAAATTCCTGCATTGCAGGGGGGTTGGACTAGATGACTCTTGGGGTCCCTTTCCAACTCTGTGATTCTATGAAACTCCAGCTGACCTATGAATATGGTAGAATGCAGTGGTCCCATTGTGGGAATACACTTCGTGGGTGCACCTGCACCTGCGGTCGTTTATGTTTGCTTGTTATTATTTATGCACTATTTAATGTATCCCTCCGCAAGAAAGTGAAAGTGAAAGGAGGATCCAGCAGGCGACTTGCCGCTGAGATCCCTCCGCCGGGACTTTTTGGCTCCAAGTTCAAATTGTTTGGTGGTCAGTTAATCTGCTTCCCGCCCTTTTCAAGGGCAGCAACAGTGTTCTGATTGGTAAAAACATTGATCATGACGTTGTTTGTTCTTGTCAATAAAAGGCTGCGGCTCCCCGTGCTGGGGGTGTAGAACGCGAGATCAGATCGGATAAGATAGGAGTTAAGAGAGATAGCTAGCTAGCGTGGAAGACGGTAGAACGGACAAGCCCAGAGAGAAAGTTGCGTGGCAAGGTACAGAGAGAAGAAACAGCCCACGCGGGTCAGCCAAAGCCGTCTTAAAAGAGACCATGGTCGTTGTCTTTATTTCATTTTAGTTTAAATTTTAGCGTTTACCAGTGTTTTATTTGGCCGCAGTTTTGGCCACCCTTTACTTTGGTGCTTTACTTTCCGGAACAACTTAGGAGGTCGCAGACGCCTGCAAATCCATCTACGAGGCATTCATTCATTCAACTCACTCATCCTTCAGATTCAAGTCGGCGGACAATCTACTTCACGGCACGGTGTGAGCTGGGCTCCGGAATTACCGGCCGTCCCGTCCGCAGGCTTGGCCGGTGCTCCGTGCAAAGGTGCACGTGAGGCGCTGGCCACCAGATCCCCCAGCAACTGGTATCCCGCGTGCAGTTGACCTTGTCCTGTGCGCGGGAGTCTCCAGCCAAAGAATCCCCGCATCCCATATCACCATGGCTAATAGTCATGGACGGAGCCATTTCTCTGGCTTGTTTTCCTGTATCAAAGAGCGCCAGTCCTTGCTTGCCCTCCAAAATAAAACCTAAATATAGAATCTAGGGTTGTCTGGAATTTCTCGGACACAGCTGGTATTCAGCCCTCGTGAACAGCGCCCGGGCAGAAACCGCTGGATGCATGGCAGCCCATGTCGGTCGTATAGGTTTTGGAAATACGGCAACTCTCCTGATGTCGTCCTGTCATCCTCCATGCAGCTTGGCTAAGGAGGCAAACTTTTTCAGAACCCGTAAAGGAAAATAAAATGCCTGGCACCCACTGAGGCTGCTGGACAAAGTCTGTTTCATTAGCTAACAATAGTCTGGCATGTCCCCAGGCACTGGGAGTTGGATTGTCAGATTCTACTTATGATAAAACCATACTTCTGAAAGAGACGGGCAAAGGGGGGCAAACCAATTATGGGTGGTTTAAAAGAAGGGGATTCACCTAAAGAATGAGACAGGGCAGGGGAGAAGGCTCCCATTTCTTTCTAGGGAACAGGCAAATATATCAGTTTCGGCTTCTCCCCATTTCCCATTTTTCCAATCTTGAATTCAGGTCTCCGTATTTCCTCAGCAAATCGCGAATCGCGAATTCTTTCCTCATGAAAATGCATCTAGTGCATTTAGTGCAAATTTCTCCTAATAAGCAAATCTCTGCATTCTCCTAATAAGCAAGTATTCAGATAATAATTCAGATACATATTTCTGCAAAAATGCCCCATTATAATGCATTTCTGTATGTTATTTTTTCCACTAATACCTGCATTTTAATGCACACTTTATCCTTATATACGCATTTCTGTACACAGTGCTTGGAGAACTGCATTGTGAAATTCAGAGGCGTGCAAATTTTGAAGAATAGGTTCATGCATTGGTATGGGAAGCTCAAATTAGCTAGGTTTTCATTAAAATTCAACAAAACAAATTTTCTCCCTCATCCCTATCCCCCCCCCTTGACATTACTATCATGGGAAATTCTGTGCTAATGAACTTAAAAATTCACAAGCAGAAAATTCCATTCTCACTATTGCAACAAAACTTGTCCGACTCTTCGTGACCCCATGGACCAGAGCACGCCAGGCACGCCTATCCTTCACTGCCTCTCACAGTTTGGCCAAACTCATGTTCGTAGCTTCGATAACACTGTCCAACCATCTCATCCTCTGTCACCCCCTTCTCCTTGTGCCCTCCATCTTTCCCAACATCAGGGTCTTTTCTAGGGAGTCTTCTCTTCTCATGAGGTGGCCAAAGTACTGGAGCCTCAACTTCAGGATCTGGCAACAAAACTAGGAGGTCCCCAATTCACTCCTAGCGCTGGCACCACTATTTTCTTACTACTGGAAGACCCACCCTGACCTTTGGAGAACAGCACAGCCATCATATGTGCTTTGTAATTCTTCCCTTGCGTCATGAGGACTAGCACCTTGCTTGTTTTTTTTTAAAAAGAAAAAAAATTCTTAAAGGAACCGTGAAGATTATTTGGATCCTGCAGCACAATACTAAAGGCTGAGTTAAAAGATAACGTTTCACTGTCACAGCAACGCCAATTCAAGCAACTTTTCCAAGCGGCTCCCGGCGGGGCAGAGATTGGAAGCCCTGCTTCTGCATCACGTGTGCAAGAGAGACAGAACTTTCCCATCTTTATTACTGCCCCATTCTGGTATGTGTTTGTTATGTTTGGCTGAACATGAGCAGGATTTAGTCTACAAAACTTGACTAAGCCAACAGTCAATATTTAACCAGCCCCTCCCTCACGGCTCCAAAAAGGGTTTTTGGTTTCCTCAGCTGAAAGCATCCATTAGGGAGATTTCGTGCAACTACAAAAGAGGAGACAAAAGAGAACTTCTCCATCATCAACGCTGATCGAGTTTTCTATTTCCGGGGAGCTGAATCCGAGGTCTTTGTCTAGCCTAATTCCCCTTTTCTCCCCATGTTCAAGCGAGGCTGAGAAGAATCTCTTTGTTTGGGTTGGACTGTGGTAAACGGAGACGTCCTTTGCAAATCCTCTTTTTCAAAAAAGAAAAAAAGGAGGGGAGGAAGAGGTCTACGTACACTCATCGAACTGGTTAATGCTGTAATAAAAGGGTTGTCCTTGCCCCACAAGAAATTCTCAAGCTAAGACTGAACCCTCAGGGTGGGGTGAGAGGCCTGGCCACGTGCCATGGAACGAAGGGACTCCCTTTTGGCCTCCCTTCTCCATCTGGTTTCAACTCTCATTTCTGTCCCAGGTCACAACCTTCAGCAAGCACATCCTTGCAACTTCCCCTCGATTGGGGTGTATTTCTTTATAGGGCAGTTTCCCCCAAACTTTCTGGGGCGGAGCACCACTCCCTTGTTTCCATAAACCATGGGTAGGGAAACTAAGGCCCGGGGGCCGGATCCGGCGCAATCGCCTTCTAAATCCGGTCAGCGGACGGTCCGGGAATCAGCATGTTTTTACATGAGTAGAATGTGTCCTTTTATTTAAAATGCATCTCTGGGTTATTTGTGGGGCCTGCCTGGTGTTTTGACATGAGCAGAATGTGTGCTTTTATTTAAAATGCACCTCTGGGTTATTTGTGGGGCATGGGAATTCGTTCATTCCCCCCCCCCCAAAAAAATTTAGTCCGTCCCCTCAAAAGGTCTGAGGGACAGTGGACCGGCCCCCTGCTGAAGAAGTTTGCTGAACACTTCTGCATCAGGAAGATTTTGGGACACCGCATCGCATGGCAGGACAGGGTCTCAAACAAAGATATCAAAAAGGCCTGGGAAAAGACATAATAAGGATTTGAAGAAAATGTGGAAAATGATTGTTGTTAAAAGAAGAAGAAGTTATGATATTGAGATGTACAGGACTTGACGGGTTGTTTGAACAAAAGACTCTGTTCCGATATGTGAGACTGGATGCCAGGCCAAGTCCAGCCAGCCCCTATGGAAGGAAGCAGCCTCGGCCAAAGAATATAAAGAAGAAGATTGGCAAAATAAATTACTGAACTATGCAGGGCAAATTATTACAAAAAAGGGCAACTGCTCAATGCATATTTTTTAAGCTTTGTGTGCAGATTTTTACATTAGTTCGAAAGCACGTCAAAAGTGCAAGTAGATAAATATGTCCCGCTCCGGCGGGAAGGTAAACGGCGTTTCCGTGCACTGCTCTGGTTTGCCAGAAGCGGCTTAGTCATGCCCATCTTAGTTATACCCCGCCCATCTGGCTGGGTTTCCCCAGCCACTCTGGGCGGCTTCCAACAGAATGTTAAAATACAATAGTCTATTAAACATTAAAAGCTTCCCTAAACAGGGCTGCCTTCAGATGTCTTCTAAAAGTCTGGTAGTTGTTTTTCTCTTTGACATCTGGTGGGAGGGCGTTTCACAGGGCAGGTGCCACTACCAAGAAGGCCCCCTGTGCGAGGCAGGGAAGGGGGCGGTCTCTCAGGGCGGGGGGGGGCCTGCTGTGATTTTATCGTGTATTGTGAGATCTTCAGATCAAGGGCGGTATATAAATTTAATAAAAATAAGAATAAAATAAGAATGAGAAGCTGCTGGGTGAGAGCTGGTAGGGTCCACCCCTTTCTGTGTGAAGCAAGGGTTCAAATCTACCCTTGAGAGAGGACTCTGCATTATTATTATTATTATTTATTATCTCTTTCTGTTTTTGTTTTCATTTAGATTAGTCTGGTTTTTTTATTGTATTGCATTATGAAAAAGCTTTAATGAAATCTCATGGAAGGGGCGGGGGAGAGGGTCATGCGAGCCAACCTTCAGTTGGCTAAACCTGCCAACTATTTGAAAATAGAATTCCATTTAGATAAGAACATGAAATAAGCCCATTTTGGGCCTGGTAGGTTAATCATTAATGTTGTGCTAGCCAGCAGCTGCGTGAGAAATCCCCGGGCATCTTTCCAGTCCCAAAACACAACAGGAGGACTTAATCAGTGCTATTCTAGGGGAGAAACCTGTAGTTACCAACAGCAAAGGAGCCCAGGGTGTTCTTGTTTACCCTTCATTCATGGCCATTGGAAGCGCGGATGTTGGGAATGTGGACATTATGGGGGAAGCATCCGTTCTCAGGCACCGAAGGGTCAAAGAGCGGATAAGTCTGTAGCCATGAAGACAGGCGTGTAAAGAAGATATTGTTTCACATGCTGCCCTGCTGCATTCATCACACGCACCACTGTTTCCGTTGTGCTGCAGTTACGCTTCCGCCAGAAACCATGCTATTCACCTTGCGTTCCACAGTGGTGAAATCATGTTAACTGATATAGTTTACTGTCACGGAGGAGAAGTGCTGCGTCTGAAAGCCCAGATTTCAAGCGGATCTCAGCGGCGTCCCCGTCCCCCATATAAAATGCAAAATCCAAGGAGCAGAAACGACTATTTATGTACAGGACGACAGCAGCCCGGATACTACTGGCCCAGAGATGAATGGCTGATGAAGACTATGCTGAAACAGCAAAATCAGAAAGCAGGAAGAGAAGAACTTTAAGAAGGAATGGGGGTGAAATATAATGTATTTAAGAGAACATTGTAAACAACTAAAAACTTTGGCAGGATTTGAACAATGCTTGCAACGCGCGAAAAAGCTATGGTAAAAAATGGATGATTATTCTTAAAAAATTGAGAAAATAAGAGAAGCAGTTGGGGGGGGGAAGATTGATAATGGTAACCATGGAAGGGCGGAGGGGAGTCGAAGGATTCGGGGATGATTTAGACGTTTGATGTTTGAATTTAAATCAGCAATGTAAAACTCAATACAAATGTATTTTTTTAAAAAACAACGCAAAATCCATTTTGGAAAGGCCGCAGCTGAGGCAAAGTGGCAAACGAGGCCTCCGTCTCCTACGGGCGTGGGGAAACGCAAACAAACAAACAGTTGTAAACACAACGCACAGGCTTCTTTTTCTCCCTTTCATCCCAATAATAAGATAATTGTAGGCTTTTCTGTTCTGGAAGACAACATGCCCATTATGGGGGCTGCGTCGCCCATTTGCATAAGTAATCACAAGGCAAAGGACAGGCGAGATGGAAACGGGACTGGCGCTGAAATGAGCGAGGGGATGAACGACAAAGACGCATCACACACAAACAAGAAAGTCCCAAGGTCCATCCATCAGGCATTATTTAGTATTACAGTCATAACTCGGGTTACAGACGCTTCAGGTTGCGCGATTTCGGGTTGCGCACCGCGCCGAACCCGGAAGTACCGGAACAGGTTACTTCCGGGTTTCGGTGCTTTGCGCATGCACAGAAGCACCGAATCGCGACCTGTGCGTGCACAGACGCGGCGCTGCAGGTTGCAAATGTGCCTCCCGCACGGATCACGTTCGCAACACGAGCATCCACTGTATCATCATCATCATTATTACTTGACATTCATCGTAAGGTCCCAGAGCGGTTACAGCATTACAAGACAATATTAAAAACAGTTTAAAACTGCAGCCATACCTTGGTTCTCGAATGGCTTAGTTGACGAACAAACTTGCTCCCGAACGCTGAAAACCTGGAAGTAAGTGTTCCGGTTTTTGAACGTTTTTCGGAAGCAGAAATGTCTGGTGTGGCTTCCGATTGAGTGCAGGAAGCTCCTGCAGCCGATTGGAAACCGCGCCTCGGTTTCTGAAAGGTTCTGGGAGTGAAACAGACTTCCGGAATGGATTAAGTTTGAAAACCAAGGTTCCACTGTACATTGTCAAGAGACAATGGAGTGCGCCTCTGGGGGTGTAGTCAAACCGCTGCGTTAGGAACACTGAAGTGACCTCCCTGTGGGCGCAAGCCTGGGGAGTGTGTCTGGAGGTCCTGGGCTGCCCAGATGACAAGACACACACACCCCGGCCTCACTGATGAGGTCCAAAGGAAAGCAGAGAAGAGGAGGAGGAGGAGGAGGAGGAGGAGGAGGAGGAAGAGTTTGGATTTGATATCCCGCTTTATCACTACCCGAAGGAGTCTCAAAACGGCTAACATTCTCCTTTCCCTTCCTCCCCGACAACAAACACTCTGTGAGGTGAGTGGGGCTGAGAGACTTCAGAGAAGTGTGACTAGCCCAAGGTCACCCAGCAGCTGCATGTGGAGGAGAGGAGACGCGAACCCGGTTCACTAGATTACAAGTCCACCGCTCTTAACCACTACAACACACAGAGCAAGATGTTTGGCACCAACTTAGCTGTAGGAGTTGCTGAAAGGAGGCGTACAAGGTGCCACCCAACCGCCTTAAGGACTCCGCTCCAGATTTGGGTAGGGTTTACTCCTGAGCCTTTTCTGCTCCCCAAGATATCTCGCAAGGGAGGGGAGGTTTAGGTTCAGAGTTTTCCTTCCTCTAGATGGGCTCCCTCCCCAGGCTCACAAGCCTCCTCTGCCCCCTCTACATCACGTCCAGAAACCATCTTTGCGACCGTTGGGCCCACTCTTGGTCTCATCCGCTCAATTCGCCAGAGCCTGTCTTTGCTTGCAAGAGAAGTCCCCAACTCACCAAGGGTTTGAGACCCATCGCCTATCCTCACCTGGTTTAGCTGACTAGTCGAAGCCCTTTCCCGGGGTATGGCTGCTGTCTCGTGCTGGCAGCTTCAAGGAGCCACAAACCGATTTTGAACATTGAAAACAAAAAATGGCCAATATCATAAACTGCAGTGAATCCTTCAAACTCAGGCCCTGAAGGGTCAGCGGATGTGAAGACCGAACAGGGTTAGTCAGAAATGAAAGGAAATTATTAATATACTCAGGGGGATACCCAAGTTTGCTAAGTGCAATTGAAAAAGAATTTAAGAGGGTAATTCGCACACATACCCCCAAAAAGTCCAGGGTATTCTTAACATGCTCAATAAATATTGGCTGGATTCCAATATTTCAGCTGATGTTGCTCATGCGTTTCCAAGCGTATCTTTCCCTCCAGAAGGGCTGTAAACAGAGAAGGAATACAGAATGTTCCACAAAAGACGGATTCGTATTTTTTTAAAATTTCGGTACCTGGTGGGTGAGCCTGGCTCCCGTTCCACTTTCATTCGTCACACATACCTGCCTCCGCGGCAAACGCCAATTTCCTTGTCGAGCTTTGCTCCACCCTTGCGCTTCTGGGGGACGGCCAAAATATATAAGCACACAAATAGCTCTTTGGAACACAATCTGATTGCACCTGCTTAAAACACAAAGGGCGAGGGGAATGCCCACACCCGAACGCCCAGGGTCTTGCAGCAGGGAGAAGTTTATTTGCAAATCATACCCACTGTAAGAAGGTCAAATCTCCCCACAGTAGCCCCAGCGACCCTGGACTGCAAACGCATTACGGATTTGTTATTAACTTGGCATAAAGAAGCTGAAGCGCAGCGTTGCTCCTGGTATGCTACTGGCAAAAGAAATTCGGCGTGGGAGGGTCCAAAAACACTAGTTATTCATTGGTGGGGATTCAGCCAGAAACTGCAAGTGTTAGGCCTTGAAACCAGTTTGAAAGCCGTGATTTTGAAGGCAGCTTTCGCTCAGCTGGTGCCCTCCAGCTCCTTTTGGACTATAATTCCCATCAACCCCAAAAGCTTCTCTGGTTTGGCTTCACCCCTTGAGGCACACTCCATTGTCTCTCGAGACAGATGGATGCCAACAACGAAAAGCATGGGCAACTTTTTGCAGGGATGCCTCCCCTCACTCCTGGTTATCATGTTCAGAGATTTCTGCATTCTCAGGGTGTAAAAGAAAGATAAATAGACAAACTTATTATTATTATTATTATTATTATTATTATTATTATTATTATTATTAAAATCACAGCCTGCAACCTGAACCCGTTATGCAAACTGAGCAAGTCGGGATTCATGTCCTCATTTTACCATGCAAATCAGGCTTCTGGCAGAATTTTGCAAACATTTGGACTACCCCTAGGGTTGCCAAGGAGTACGGCACAATCTCTTGAATATCATTGCCGTACACATCTGTTTGCATAAATGCAAAGCTGCCTTAAAAGCCTGACAGTTCCAGCCCAGTGCTGCGAGAAATCTTGCCAGCCAAAGTCTCTTGCAAATATCCTGCTTCTTGGGATCTTTTTTTTTCTCATCTGGGGAGGCCTGGGTTTGAACCTGGGATTATATGAGCGCGTGTGCCTCTGCTGCCGAGCTGTGAGCCATCCCTGAGATGGTAAAACGACGGTGTATTTAGAAACACAGAAAACTGCCACTATGGCAAGTCAGATTATCTGCCCATCTCAGCCCCAGCAAGCCAGGCTCCCAGGGTGCATGGGAGTTGTAGTTCAACATCTGGAGGTCTAAAGGTTCCCCACTCCTTGCAGGCTTTTCATGTGAAAAGTCACGATTGGAAACAGAGTTGCTTGATACAAAAACAAAAAAAAAATTGTCTAAAATGTATAATTTGCTGCTGGAGTGGCACATGAAAGATGAGCAAGTGAAGTCAGTTATGATTGATTGGGCAAAAGATGTGGGTCACAATATTATGATGAAGGACTGGGAAAGACTGTGGGAAAATGGTATGAAATTTACTGCGTGTAATGTTTTGAAAGAGAACGTGCTAAAAATGATGTATAGATGGTATTTAACACCTGTGAAATTAGCTAAAATGCATTACGCAGCTGATAAAAAGTGTTGGACATGTAAAGAAAAAGAAGGCACCTTTTTCCACATGTGGTGGACATGCCCCAAGACTTCTGGGGGGAAATTTATAATGAACTGAAAAAAGTGTTTAAAAACACTTTTACTAAGAAGCCAGAAGACTTTTTGCTTGGAATTGTAGGAGATGAGATCCCAAGGAAAGACGGTACATTCATTTTGTATGCCACAACAGCAGCTAGATTATTAATAGCCAAGTACTGGAAAATGCAAGATATTCCTACGATAAATGAACGGCAAATGAAAATGCTTGAATATATGGAACTCGCCGAGATGACTGGAAGGATCTGCGACCAGAAAGAGGAGAAAGTAGAAGAAGATTGGAAGAGTATTTGAAGAAATGTTGCAACATATAGAATACCCTTATGGAAGTACAGTTAGGTTATCGGTGACTTATATAGTTTGATGTTTTGCAAAGTATTGGTTTTATTATTATTTACAATTTAAATGTCTAGAAAAAGAACCTGCTACAGGAAAGAAATGCACAATGAAGCTCAGAGGAGGGGTTTGGGGGAAGTCACCAAACAATGGAAAATTTCAATGTAATGATTCGTGAAATGTATGTGTTTTGTCTGTATGTTTTTCTTTTTGATGTTCTGTTGTTCTCTTATAAAAAAATAAAGGTTCCCCACTGCTGATTCTAATCCTATCCATGGAGGGTGGTCCATTAAGCTGAAATGCTTCCTGTCCCACGAACCTCAGTCCGCCCCCCATCTGCGTGAAGGCAGGGAAGGGGTGGCTCTGCCTCCAACTTCTGCGGGTCTCCTTGCCCACCAGTTTCAGTGGGCACCAGTCCCTACTGGATCCAATCTTGTCGACTCTGACTGGCAGCAATTCCCCGGGGTCTCACGGAGGTCCATTCTCTAATCCTTCCAACTGAAGCTACCAAGGACTGCATCCCCTCCGACATTTCTCCGATGAAAATAGGAGCATCCAAAGGAAAACAGGATTAAATGAGAAACCAAGACGGCTTCTGTAAATCCAGGAATGTCCCTGGGAAACAGGGACACTGGGAGGGTCTGGTGACTGAAGTCGAACCCAGGTTGCTCTGCATGCCCCTGGAGCATCTGTTCTGCAACCAGCAGCAAAAAATACCTTTCCTCTGTTTTGTACACAACCCATCATTGCTCCTGATGCAATTGTTTATCTCGTTGCACCGTTCCACCTGGGAATAGCTCTCCCTCTCTCCTTTCAAGCAAAGGTATTCTATGGGGTATAAGCAAATCTGACCAATTATTCCACTCCAAAGCCACAGAAGCAGTTGAGCCCCCAGAACCACCCACCCTTTCAAACAAGCGATGCCTCTCGTGTAGCCCAGTTCCAGGCTCACGACGGAACCATACAGAACTGCAAACACGTTCCCCCTCCTCAAAAACTGCAGATTGATCTGCAAAGGGCTGTCTAAGGGTCCTTAAAAATCAAAATAAGCCAGTTTCCTAAAATAGCAACGTAAAGATATAAGTTGAACCTTGCTTGATCTGACTGGGTTACCGCAGCCACTCTGGGCGGCTTCCAACAAATCAAAACATCAAATAGAGTAAAACATCAAACATTTAAAACTTCCCTGTACAGGTATACTGGTCCCAGGCTGTACTGGGATTTAAATACCAAATCTTGAAAGCTAAAACTGAAGCCAGTATAACCCTTTGAAAAATGGGTGCTATGCTGCATTCTCTTCAGCCAGTTTCAGTCGCAACTCGTTAATGTTTCTGAACACTTTTCGAAGGCAGTTTCTCAAACACAGAGCCCCACCGAGTCCCTTTAAAATTCTGCTGCTTTCGGAAGTCAAAACAGATCTTTCCAGCAGCTTTCAAGGGAACCCAGGCCCAAGCTTAACAGATGTGCAGCTTGAGCCAAAGACATCCCACAATCTAAAAAGAACTCCCCCCCACCCAAGAAGTAAGGAGCGTAAGACAGCAGTTTCAAGCGTTGGAACTAACACTGGTGAAGTGTGTATGTGTGAATCTTCCCAACAACTGTGCCAGGGGCAGCTCCCGACAATTTGCTTGTGCTAGCACGTGTGCAAAGTTTAGGGTGGGGGGATCCCCTGATTCTCAGAGACCCCAATCCTCACCAATGGGAGGGTTGGGTTGCCAGCTTCTTGGGAGAGGCAGAGCTCCCATGCCTTTAACTGCTCCACAACAAGCAGAGGTTCGGCAGGACAACAGGCACACAATGACAACAACCACTTTTCTCGCTCAGTCAAAACCTGCCATGCAGTTTTCAAAGACCTGGGAGTACTGCGGGAGAACAAACCCAGCAACCCTACTCGCAAGGCAGTGGCTATATCACCTGTTGGATCATATCCCTGCCAGAACTCGAACCCGGCCCTATTGGATGCCGAGCGGGCAAAGTCCAACCCTGCAATCTGCTCTGAGCAAAGGAATGAAAAGAAGAGTGTCAGATGAGCATGGAGACATTGTGCAAAGCCACTCACCCAAGAGGAGTTGCAAACTCCCAAAAACACATTTGCTGCAAACAGCACCTCCGGGTGCAAAAAGGAGGCGAGTGAGATTTTCTGCAGGAAAAGCAGCCGATCGGGGCAGAGTTCCCCTCCCATGCCACAGCCCTGGAGACGGCTTGTATTTATTATTACACTTTTAAAAGTATTCCACCCACGAAAGCAACAGGATCCCGGTTCTCTAAAACTGGGACAGGAACACTTTTCCAGCTCAAGGGCCACTTTCCATTCCAAGCAACCTTATGGGGGCCACATTCCAGCGGCGGGAGCGGCCAGAGGAGAATGCGGGCAAGTAGCGGGTGCGAATTTCGCCACTGTACAGTAGGTTTGTTGCTATACCCCCCCACTCACCCCCCCCACCCCTCTGTCCTCTATCCAAGCAAGCAAGAGGCATTGCCATATTCCAGACAGGCAAAAGGATAACTCAGTCAGCAGAGCCTGAGATTCTTAATTTCAGGGTCATGGGTTCGAACCCCACGTTGGGCAAAAGATTCCTGCATTGCAAGGGGTTGGACTAGACAACCCTCATGGTCCCTTCCGATTCCATGAATTGAGGAGGGTGCAAAGCAGAGCTGTTAAAAGGGCTGCTGCTCAGGAGGGGGCGTATGACCTGGGGAGAGTCCCGGGGGGCCAGACGGAGATATCTCTAGGGCCACTGGGTCTGAGATTTCCCCCTCCGCGCTCCAAACCTATCAATGGAGGGGCTTGGAAACAAATCACAAAAACACAATTCGGGGGGGGGGGGGAGGAGGAAGGCAACGGGTCACAGATTCTGGCCCAAATGTCTGCTCTGCACCTGCGGACAGAAACCCACCTGTCTGAAGCCTCCTTCCTCAGCCAGCAAGGACAGAGCTACCTTCTCAGTTTGTTTGCCCCCCCCCCCCAATCTGCCCAGCCTGGGAAGGTCCTGCCTTATTGAAAAGAGGGGAGTTTCAGATTACCCTGCAAAGGGAGGTGAGAGGGAAGCAAGTTTCTTTCTTTCTTTCTTTCCTTTTTTTTTTAAGGAGTCCTTTTTAAAAACCAGGAATTCCTCGGGTCATTTACCTCCACGCTCCAGGAGAGGCTTGTTCCCATGCTCCCTCCGGATCCTCACCCTCGCTGGGCTCTAAGCTGCTTCCTCGCCTGCAGGGACCTCTGGAGAAAAAACTAAAATTAATACCTGCCGTCAACAAACCCATCACCTGTTGCCAACCTTTGTTCCCTCCGATTGGCCGATACCAGGAAGCGCTTGCCTGCCAAGTTCCATTAACTCTTCCCAGGCGAGACGGCAACTTGCCCTGACCTGCCTTAGTAAACCTTAGGAACAGAATCCTACAATTGCAGAGCTGTGAGGGGCCACGGGGGTCATCTAGTCCAACCCCTTGCAATGCAGGATTATTATTATTTTTGTCCAACGTTGGTTCTCGAACCCACAACTCTGAGATTAAGAGTCGCGGTCTCTACCAACTTCGAGAACAGCAGAAGCAGCTGGGAAGAAAGAAGAGGCATTCAGGGATATTTAAAGACAAAATTACAATTATTGTGTGTCCTTGTTTTTCAGATTGATCCTTTGACGTGGTTTTGTACGTTTGGTGGTATTTTATGGATGGTGACTTGCTATTATTTTTATTGATTATAGTTTAGTAATTCTTTATTGCAATGATTAAGTGTAAACGGTTAAATTATTATTTGCTGATATTCAATTTTGCTACTTACTATTATATTCCAATCAATTATTAAATATTGCTTTGTTTGATTTAAATTGTTTGTTTTTATTATGACTTTTTGTACTGGATCAGACTGTGTGATCTTTGCCGTCCATTGTTATTTCTTCAGCTTGCAAACTGCCCTGTGTATAATAATATAGAAAGGAGGTAGACAAATAAAAAGTGAAATGAAAGGATAACTGCTTAAACTGAGGTCGGTGAGAACAGAGGCAAACCTCCTGGACTTTCTTTTGGCTGCAATAGCTCGACTGGTAGAGCATGAGACTCTTCATTTTGCAGGGTCGTGGGTTCGAGTCGCAATGTTGGGTGAAAAATTCTGCATTGCGGGGGGTTGGACTAGATGACCCCAATAAACACATTCTGTTTGTTTTTTCTCAGCTATAAGACACAATGCGATCGTACGTATTTACAGTGGTGCCTCGCAAGACGAAATTAATTCGTTCCGCAAGACTTTTTGTCTTGCGGAAATTTCGTCTTGCGAGGCACCGTTTCCCATAGGAACGCATTAAAATTCAATTAATGCATTCCTATGGGGAAATAGTCCGGGGGCGCCAGTCGGAAGGGGCGCCAGCCGATCGCGTCCGCCATCTTGGTTCGACTGCGCATGTCTGGACATGCGCAGACATGCGCAGTCGACCCAAGATGGCGGACGCGATCGGATGGCACCCCTTCCGACCGGAGCCAAAAGGTAAGACTTTACAGCTATGGCACCGCGCCGCATTTTAAAGCTGCAGCGGGCAAACAGCAGCACTGTTTGGCGGGCGCGATCGGCCGACACCCCTGCCAACTGGCACCAGACCGCGCTGCGTTGCGTTTTAAGGCTGCAGCGGGCGAACAGCAGCGCTGCTGTTCGCTCGCTGCAGCTTTAAAACGCAGCGCAGCGCGGCTCCGGTGCCGGCTTACAGTGGTACCTCGCCAGACGAATTTGTCTTGCGAAAAACAGCTACAGACGAATTCGTCTCGCGAGTCAACTAAAAACTCGCAAAACCCTTTCGTTTTGCGAGTTTTTCGTTGTGCGAGGCATTCGTTAACAATATTGCACAAGAAACACAGCAAAACATAACCTGTTCAGAAGAGACCAGGTACTGCAATTACATCCAGGGCCGGCGCATCCATTTAGGCAAACTAGGCAATTGCCTAGGGCGCCAAAATGGAGGGGGCGCTGGCCAGCCTGCCCCGCCGCCGCTCTACAAGCGGCAGGGTGCTGGGGGAGGGGGGAGCAGCCCAAAATCAGGCTTCTCCACCCCCTCTGCCAGTGGCAGAGTGGCGAGCAGCCCAAAATCGGGCTCCTCCGCCACCAGCTGCAGAGCAGCGGGGCTGGGCAGCAACATCTCAGCAACACAGGAAACGGCCTTGTAAAATGTCAGATTATTTGTCTATCCAAAGTGTTGCCTTCCAGAAGTTTTGGGCTACAACTCTCATCAGCCCTGGACAGCATGGCATTCGGAGGAAACCCAGACTCAAACCTCCACTCAGCCACAAAGCTTAGCTGGCGACCATAGACCACTGCCCAACCTACCTTGCAGGGTTGTTGTAAGGATAAACACAGGGGAGGGGGCTCAATGCCCTCAGAATACTGACTGACTGGGGGGGACGGGGAATGAAAACCAGGTGATGGTGGAGAGAATTGGAGATAAAAAGCTGACGGGTGAACTGAACCATCTCATTGTCTGGACGGGTTATGTTTGACCTTTTGTATTTTATTTTTTTATATGTTTTTCAGGTTTATACATATCACTAATTTTACAATCACTTTGACGTTTCAAAACTTGGCTTCCTTCCCCCTCATTCTGCGGTTCCTTAAATTTATTTTTAATATTTTCTGCATATCCAAATTAACTTAATATGCTCATTTATTCGTCTACTTTAAATCTATACCCATATAAAATGGCAAGTTATTACAATAGTCCTGTAAATATTCGATAAACCATTTCCATCCTTTTATAAAAAAAATTGTTATCTTGATTTCTTATTCTTCCGGTAAGTTTGGCCGTTTCTGCATATTTATTCCATAAGTTTTTGTATCCGTTCTGCCCTTTTCTTTTTAAATGGCTCGCTGGGTTTAGAGTAAGAGCTGCCCATCAAAATCAACGAGGAAGACCAAGATATTGGTGTTGGAAGGGACCCAAGGGTCATCTAGTCCAACCCCCTGCCATGCAGGAATCTCAGCTAAAGCATCCCTGACAGATGGCCATCCAACCTCTGCTTAAAAACCTCCAAGGAGAGTCCACCACCTCTCGCGGGAGACCGTTCCACTGTCAAACAGCTCTGCCTTTCGGAAAGTTTTCCCCGGTTCTCAGGGAGAAACCATTTTCAACAGAGCCCAGCATTGGAAGCAAGCAGCTGTTCTGAGGCAGCACCAGGTGTTGAAATTTTGTGCCCCTAACAATTTTGTGCCCCGGGGCAACCGCCCCTGTGCTACACCACTGGAACCTGGCACCTTCTAAATGCCTGCTCGATAATGCCTGGCACACTAAAGATGGAAGGGCCTAGGGCTTTCTGTTCTCCTTCCCTCCTCCATCCCAAGATCTCCACATTTGCACCAAGCTAGCTTGGGCACGCAGCACTTGATGCTTCCTCCTTTCAGAAAGGGCTTCCCTGCACCGGGGATACCAGCTGACCTATTAAACTTGGGCAGGAGGCAATCTTACGATCACCCGCAGAAACTAGGTCAATGTCGGCATCCACCGGTAGCCCGCAGTTAACCAAAAGGTACCCGTTGGAGAACTCGAGTCTCAAGGCTTAATTTCGTACCAGAGCGACAGAGTCTAGATACCCATTTTAAGACTCCCCACAGGACGGGCGTTTCGCCGCAAACCCATTATCCTGCTGTTTGAAAACAGAACACCTTGTGTCCTTTTGCACACCACATCCATTTTCGGCAAGTGTGCAACGGTTAGGAAAGACTGCAGCGGTCAACACGCGCAGGTGCGCTTTTCGAATACGGATCCCTAGGCTGTGAATAATTTAATGCTGTGTGCTGCAGACCATGTGAAATTGCAGACGTTTTGCAGAGGGGGAGAGGTGGGAACCAAAATAGCCTCCTTTCAAATATTCTTGCAAATGCATGGTGCTCTGAACGCCGACAGTCCAGGAAATCATAGATTTGTAGAGTTGGAAGGGACCCCCGAGGGTCATCAAGTCCAACCCCCTGCAATGCAGGAATCTTGCCCACAGCCATCCCTGGATGGGTTCGAACCCCCAACTTTCTGGGTAACAGCCAGATGCATGGACCCATGGTGCCAAATGTCTGCTAAAAACACAGAAATAACGGCACCCACTGTCAGCCACCGATCACACATTGCTTGGAGGCACCAGCTGGGGAAACCCCAAGGGAAGAAGGCTCAGAGCCCGTAAATTGCTGGTGGGATGACAACAAGTGGTCAGAGGGAGAAGAGGCAGAAAACTGGGAAGAGGAGGTGTCGGAAGCTGAAGAGGCAGCAGGGTTTAGTGAGTGGGGAGAGTCTGTAGCAGAGAGCAGTGCAAAAGCAGAGGCTGGAGAGGAGGAGGCCCAAGAGGCAGAGCTGAGCCAGGCTGCTGAAGAAGCCAGGGGGTCTCCCCCTCCTGCTGCGACCAGCTCCCTCCCTCCCGCCTGGTCTCTGAGAACCCAAAGTGGTATGAAAAGGGTGGAGCAAACAGAGATGAGATGACAGAGCCTTAGGCTGCTGGGGAAGGAACTGGGGGAGGAGCCTTAGAGAGCGGTGGAAAGGTGTGGGGGGCCCTTCAGTCCACGCAACTGCCTCCTTGGGGCCAGACCCACTGAATAAAGAGGGCTTTTTTATTGCTCACCTGCGCTTCTGACATCAGTTGTGCAAAAATGCATCCGAATGAATACACTGCATTTTATGCACATAGCGGTTAAAACCCAAGCTAAAATTGTATTATGTTAGCGTTAGATTTGCAAAAATGAGCACATGAAGAAAAATTGCACAGCGACATGTATACTGGGAGAAATTCGCTGCTGAATGTCCTTATTAAAAAAAAAATCCAGTGTGATGTGGAAATGTGGAAATTCAAGACTAGAAAAATGAGAAACCCGGGGTAGTCAACTTTTTTTATACCTAGCGCCCACTAATGCATCCTTCTTGATGGTAAAATTTCCTTACCGCCCACCAGTGCTCAATGGAAGGAGGATTCAGCTTGTGCCGTAGAACCCCCTACCGCCCACCTAGAATCCTGAAACGCCCACTAGTGGGAGGTAGGGACCAGGTTGACAACCCCTGATCTAACCATTAGCACATTCAATGTTGTAGCCCTATTCCTGTTGCCCGTGGACTGTCTCGCCAGAGTGGTGCATGCTCTGGTTATCTCCCGCTTGGATTACTGCAATGCGCTCTACGTGGGGCTACCTTTGAAGGTGACCCGGAAACTGCAACTAATCCAGAACGTGGCAGCTAGACTGGTGACTGGGAGTGGCCGCCGGGACCACATAACACCGGTCCTGAGAGATCTACATTGGCTCCCAGTACGTTTCCGAGCACAATTCAAAGTGTTGGTGCTGACCTTTAAAGCCCTAAACGGCCTCGGTCCTGTATACCTGAAGGAGCGTCTCCACCCCCATCATTCAGCCCGGACACTGAGATCCAGCGCCAAGGGCCTTCTGGCGGTTCCCTCATTGCGAGAGGTGAGGTTACAGGGAACCAGGCAGAGGGCCTTCTCGGTAGTGGCGCCCACCCTGTGGAACGCCCTTCCATCAGAGGTCAAGGAAATAAGCAGCTATCCTATTTTTAAGAGACATCTGAAGGCAGCCCTGTTTAGGGACATCTTTAATATCTAACGCTGTATTGTTTTAACATTTTGTTTGGGAGCCGCCCAGAGTGGCTGGGGAAGCTCAGCCAGATGGGCGGGGTACAAATAAATTATTATTATTATTATTATTATTATTATTATTATTATTATTATCATTCCTGGCTTTGCGCCTTTGTTTCCGCACAAGGGATGGAACGCATGCACACCGACAGCTTTCCAACGGTGTCCAGGAAACTCCGGCATCCCTAAGAAGCTTGCAGCTCCCTGGTGAGATGATCAGTATCAGTACATAAGCTCCCCGGAGAGAGAGCATGCCCTCTCCTGCTGATCTTCCCTTGCAGGGTTGCCAATGTAGGGCAGAGTCGATTACGGTCCCCTAAGGGTAGGCACGAGCAGGAGATCTGGCTGCGTTTGCAATCCCACAAACAAAAACACACACGGAAACTTAGCTGGGTCCTTTCAAAATTCGCACTTCTCCGAAATTTGCAGTGCAGCTCTGGAAAATAGTGACAAGGCTAGAAGCGAACCCATTGTATAAAAGAAGCAGGGGCGTCACAAGGGGGGCAGGGGGCAGTCCGCCCCGGGTTCCAGGGGAGGGGGGATGACACTTGGGCCGGCCCCGTCCCGCCGGCAGGCTCTGAGCAAGCCATGAAGCGAGACAGCCTCGCCCCGCAACCTGCTTGCAAACCTGCTCGGCGGCCTGCAAGCAAGCCGCGGAGCGAGGCCGCTCCGCCCCGCAGCCCGTATGGGGCCTGCCCGCCAGCACCGCTATGGGGCTGCCCCGCCCCTGCTGCTGGAGCTGCTGTGGAAGCGGCAGCACTGGCCCAGACGGAGTGCGTGCACGCGATATGTTGCCCAGACGGAGTGCGCACGCGCGATATGTTCCGCGGCAACTTTATGAGCCCGCCGAGTGAAAAGGCGGCTTGTGGGGCGGCCGCGTGCGATCACTATTCGCCTTAGTCACTATTCCTGGGCGAGATCATCTGCGACTTCAAAAGAAGCCACTCTGCAAATGGAGAATCTTAATAAAAAGAAAGGCGCCAGAAGGAAGATTTCGAGTTGAAAAAAGCAGGTGAAGCAATACGGGCAGGATGGGTTTTTGTTTTTCATCTCGGCAACAGATTACATAACACTCTCATAACACACACTTGACTATTCTACAGCTGGTATCTCCAGAGGAACAATCAGGAACAACAACAACAACAAAAGTTACAAGATTCTCTCTGAAGTGTATGATACAGTCCTCATTATTTCTATAAAAAAAAATCCTCAGGGGCAAAAATAGTGATTTTTTTTTTACTTTTGTGGGAAAAAATTCCAGGATAACCACTTCTGTGCTTGCGGAATTCGCCACCCTAAAATATTCACTGCGCCGAAATGGACAGGCCAGAGAAGTGCTATATGGGAAACGAGGATGGAGGAACACCAAGCAACATTTTCTGGGTTGTGGGATCAGAAGCAGATTTCTTTCCAGCCTGGTACCATTTTGTGTGTGTAACATGGACCTCCTGCTTTCTCTGTCTCTCTCAATGCTTGGCAGTGGCATCATCCGAAGAGCAGGAAGGAGGACCGCCATGCAGGAAGTTGAAGGAGGATCGCTATTGGCCCAGGGAAAGCACGACCCCACCCGTGACTGGCCAGTCAAAAAGGAAGGCGGGACACCCATTTGGACAGACAGGGTGGAAGGCGGGGTGGTCAAGAAGAGGTGGCACCAGAGCCAATGATAGGAGGAGTCAGAGAAATTGAAGGGTCCTGGAGCCAACCGATTTGTCCCCATCTTCCTCCTCCCTTGTGGAATCGTAAGAGGGCAACACGGAGACCGAGGAGGGGACTGGCGGAGTGTGGCACATCATGGGATGGCTGGAATGATAGAATCGAAGAGATCCCATCAATCACCTAGTCTAGCTCCCTGCACTACAGGAACATGCACCCATACAGGGATCGAACCCATGACCTTGGCATCGTCAGCCCCATTCTCTTGATTTAATTAAACTATAAAGTTTCAACTGGATTTAGAGCCAACGTGCAATTCAGGCGTTACCGTTTTGAATCTCGTCATGTTGCTATCTCCCTTAGCGGGTTGTGCCACCTGCTATTCTGAGTGATGCTTTTCATAGGGTAGGGGGCACCGGGAGCGAGTTTGTGGAACCAAGGAGTTAGTGGCTCAAAAAGGGTTGGGAACCGCTGGGGTAGACAATATACTGAGCCAGGAGGAGAAGAACTCTGTGTCTCAGGGCAAGGTTGGTTGGCATTCGTCTGTCTCGGGAGACAACAGAGGAGTGCCCCTTTGGGGGTGAAGCCAAACAGTTGGAACTCGCAGCGCCTGCTGTGATTGTAGAAAACGATACAGGAGAGACATGTTTTGTTGCAGCTGGGGCAGGTGAAGGCATCCAGTTGTGCTGCTGCAGATGCACCATGGCTTTTCATCTCTCTGCGCTCCTCCCGCTGGTCACTGCTATGGATGCACGACTTGACTCTCTGTCTTCAGGCACTGCGGTCGTCTGCAAGGGATTCCCACAATTCTATGATCTCCCCTGCCCTGCAATGGAGCCCCCCCTTCCCAATGGAGGCTGCTGGGTGACATGGGTAGCAGGTACAGGTGGGTAGCCGTGTTGGTCTGCCATAGTCGAAACAAAATAGAAAATTCTTTCCAGTAGCACCTTAGAGACTAACTGAGTTTGTTCTTGGTATGAGCTTTCGTGTGCATGCACACTTCTTCAGATACACTGAAACAGAAGTCACCAGATCCTTAAATATAGTGAGGGAGTGGGGAGGGGTATTACTCAGAAGGGTGGTGGGAATGGGTAATCAGCTGATAGCTGTGGAAAACCTGTTGACGACTCTTAACGGAAAGGCAAGGGAAAGGCAAGGGGTGAGATGGCTAAAGATAGCTTTGTTATGTATAATGAGATAAGAATCCAATGTCTTTGTTCAGACCAGGTCTCTCCATGGTTTTAAGTTTGCTGATTAGTTGCAATTCAGCCACTTCTCTTTCCAGTCTATTTCTGAAATTCCTTTGTATTAAGACAGCTACTTTGAGATCTTTTACAGAATGTCCTGGGAGATTGAAGTGTTCTCCTACTGGTTTCTCTGTCTTGTGATTCCTGATATCAGATTTATGTCCATTTATCCTTTGGCGTAGGGTTTGGCCTGTTTGTCCAATATAGAGAGCTGAAGGGCTCTGTTGGCATTTGATTGCGTACACAATGTTGGAAGATGAGCAATTAAATAGTCCTGAGATGGTGTGTTTGATGTTGTTGGGACCAGCACAGTGGTTTGGCAAAACAACCCCATTTTTTTTAAAACTGAAATTGCTTGCTTCCTTTTCTATGGAATTGGGTTTTATCCCTCCTGGGCCCCCCACCCCCACCCCCAGCATCCTTTTCTGAGAATGCATTGAGCATCCTGGCAAGAAAATAATCACAGAAATAGAAAAGGAGGAGGCAGCTTGCATTCTAAGCTGCCTCCCAAGGAGCCCGCAACTCCTCGAGCCGCTGTGTAAATAATTTTTCGCTGGAGCTGTCTTGTAGACACTGAGATCATATTCCCAGCGCTCCAGAACCACTTTGCAAGAGACTTTTAAACCTCCAGCTAGCTGCCATTTCAGAAGCGTGTAGGAGGTGAAGCCGCAGCACGCCATATAAAATGCCGACAGCCTCCGTCGGGGGGCAAACTCTCCTCCGATGGCGGGTTCAAAATGCACAGTGATGCAAAGGCCTTTCCTCGCTCTCTTTCAGACAAGGATTGGCCAACCCCAGTTTCCTGGCATGCCAGAAACTCAGATATATAAGCTAACCGTCCAACGGCACCTTAAACCTAGGTTATGTTCACCACAATGGAATGTCTGGCCACCATTACATTCGCCATGGAATTTATTATAATTATAATTACTTTTCATTTCTATACCGCTTTATATTTTAAAGGGGGGGGGGAGATCTCAAAGAGGTTTGCAACACATTAAAACATCAAATCAAACAAATCCAGAATAAAACCAATTCAAGCTTCAAATGAAAATATTTCAGACCCTTCTCTTACATTTTGCTTTCCTCATATTTATCCACCTACTGAAAGTATAGAGCTGCCCCATAGCAGAAGTACGCTAGGAAGGCGGGGTGGTGTAGTGGGACCTGAGAGATCAGGGTTCAAATTCCCACTCAGTCATGTAGCTCACGGGGTGACCTGGTCACACAGCCTTTTCATCTAGAAACAGACAAAACTGATCCAAGCCTAAAACAAGTAGAACAATGGGCAATGGATATAGTACATAAAATTGATTTAACTGTTTGGAAGAGATTTAAAATTCACAGCATGTTATGCGATAAAAGGAAACTATATGAAAATGTCATATAGATGGTATTTGGCTCCTAGTAAATTAGCAAAAACGTATAAGTCGAAATCTGATACCTGTTGGAAATGTAAAGAGAAAGAAGGTACCTTTCTCCACATGTGGTGGTCATGCAAGGTGGTAAAAGCTTTCTGGGAAATGATACGGTATATAATGAATTGGACAAAATGCTGAAAATAACTTTTATTTAAAAACCAGAAACTTTTCTTTTAGGAATACAGTGGTACCTCTGGTTGCAAACGGGATCTGTTTCGGAGCCCCGTTTGCAACCCATGACACGCGTATCCTGAAGCACCGCGCCTGCGCATGTGTGTGATGCGATTCGGTGCTTCTGCGCATGATATCACATTGCACTTCTGTGCATGCGCGAACTGCCGAACCTGGAAGTAACCCGTTCCGTTATTTCCGGGTGCAGCGCGTTCGTAACCCATGCGGAACGCAACCGGAAGCTATCTTAACTCGAGGTATGACTAATTGGTGGAGAGGAACCCAAGGAAGAGAAAATTTGATTTATGTATGCTACCACAGCAGCTCGTAGGATATATGCGCAAAGCTGGAAAGAAGAAACAGTTCCAACAAAAGAAGATTAAAAATGATGAAATATGCAGAAATGGCGAAACTTACCACAAGAATAAGGAATCAAAATGAGAGACTCTTTATGACTGAGTGCAGAAAACTTATTGATTATTTGAAGACGTATTGTAGACAACTTAAAACGTTAGTAGGGTTTAAATAAACCGGTGCAGTAACAGATAACTAAAAGCGAATGTAACGGGAAGTTAATAAAGAGATTTAAATTGCATATGCAGTAATAAAAAGATATCAAAAAAGTAACCGCAGAAAGGAGGTGAGGGAAGTTGAAGAAAATGTGGATTGATGGTAAAGATTGTTTCTTTATTATTCGGCGAATATACGTAATATGAAAAATGAAATTCAAATCGAAAAACAAAACAAAAAGAACAGTTCCAAAGAGAACTCTCATCAAGGATTTTTCATGATTCTGAATGTTCACTGGTGGAAATATTAAAGGGTGTTGGGAAGCAGGAGAGGGGAAGGGAAGAGGACCCAACAAACAATTGCAAAAAAAGAAACGATTTTGGCAAAGCATTAGCGACTCACGCTCACAATGTGACCCCACTAGACTTCCTGACAGCTATTTCCAGCTTAAACCCGGCTTCAGTTCTCATACATAAAGCTCCTGCGGCTCAGCAGCCCATCATCCCCAAACAAACAAACAAACAAACGCTAAAAAGGCTGTCCTGATATGCTCTGAAAGACATCATTGGAGAAGCTCCCATTTCGGTTTTCAATTGGTGGGGGGAGGAGAGGGAGGAAAAGCCACTTTTGCAATAATCATGTTGTTGTTGAGTTGTTTAGCCGTGCCCAGAGCCAGTGTGGTGTAGTGGTCAAGAGCGGTAGACTCGTAATCTGGTGAACCGGGTTCGCGTCTCCGCTTCTCAACATGCAGCTGCTGGGTGACCTTGGGCTAGTCACACTTCTCTGTATTCCGCTCTGGTCAGACCTCACCTGGAATACTGTGTCCAGTTCTGGGCACCACAGTTCAAGAAGGATACTGACAAGCTGGAACGTGTCCAGAAGAGGGCAACCAAAATGGTCAAAGGCCTGGAAACGATGCCTTATGAGGAACGGCTTAGGGAGCTGGGTATGTTTAACCTGGAGAAGAGAAGGTTAAGAGGTGATATGATAGCCATGTTCAAATATATCAAAGGATGTCATCTAGAGGAGGGAGAAAGGTTGTTTTCTGCTGCTCCAGAGAAGCGGACACAGGGCAATGGATTCAAACTACAAGAAGATTCCACCTAAACATTAGGAAGAACTTCCTGACAGTGAGAGCTGTTCGGCAGTGAAATTTGCTACCAAGGAGTGTGGTGGAGTCTCCTTCTTTGGAGGTCTTTAAGCAGAGGCTTGACAGCCATCTGTCAGGAATGCTTTGATGGTGTTTCCTGCTTGGCAGGGGGTTGGACTGGATGGCCCTTGTGGTCTCTTCCAACTCTAGGATTCTAAGTCTCTCAATCCCACTCACCTCACAGAGTGTTTGTTGTGGGGGAGGAAGGGAAAGGAGAATGTTAGCCGCTTTGAGACTCCTTTGGGTAGTGATAAAGCGGGATATCAAATCCAAACTCTTCTTCTTCTTCTTCTTCTTCTTCTTCTTCTTCTTCTTCTTCTTCTTCTTCCGACTCTGCATGACCCCATGGACCAGAGCACACCAGGCACTCCTGTCTTCCACCGCCTCCCGCAGTTTGGCCAAACTCATGCCGGTCGCTTCAAGAACACTGTCCCACCATCTCACCCTCTGCCGTCCCCTTCTCCTTGTGCCCTCCATCTTTCCCAACATCAGGGTCTTTTCCAGGGAGTCTCCTTCATGGATCGCTGCCTTGTCATGGTGAAGGGGCTTGGATAACTCAGGAAAGCTATGAGCTATGCCATGCAGATCCACCCAAGATGGAAAGGTCATAGTGGAGAGTTTTAGCCTAAATGTGATCCACCTGGAGAAGGAACTGGCAAGCCACTCCAGTTTCCCTGCCAAGAAAACTCCATGGACAAAGGCAGTAATAATACATCCTTTTTTTATCCCAACATGATACCAGGGCCATGCCCAGCAAGCAAGAACCTGTCCACTTCGGTTTTCTCATGTTTCTCATGTTTCTTAGATCGGGAGGGGGAAGACTTTCTCGTTTATTTTAATTTTATCAGTCTTAAAGATACAGATGGATCTAGATGTCGAGAAGCAGTTTACAACGTAAAAAAAACCACCCATAAAATCACAAATAAAAATAAAAATGCATTCCGCCAAAAGAAACTGAACCTTTCTTGGGCTTTCGTTTGTTTGTTTTTAAACGCTGCCAAGTCCCTTCGAAGACCCCTGGTGCTTAGAGAGGTGCGACTTGTACGATTTTACAGATTAAATACATGCTCAGTAAATATCCTTCACTCCAACCTCGCTTTCCTGGTACAGTAGAACCTCGGTTTCCGAACATAATCCGTTCCGGAAGACCGTTCGCCTTCTGAAACATTCGAAAACCAAGGTGGGCAAAGGGTGGCCTGCCAATTCAATAAAGAAAATTTTGAATAACAACAGATACACGCAGCGGAAGCCGTTCGACTTCCAAGGAACGTTCGAAAAAGGAAGCATTTCTTTCCGGGTTCTAGGCGTTCGAAAACCAAACGTTTGGCAACGGAGAGGTCTGAAAACCGAGGTACCACTGTAACAATTTTAGAATAATGAACGCGGCCCTTTATATGGTTGTTTTCCTTCTTTTTCAGGACAACATTCAGCGCTGCACTTTGTTTCTTGCAACAGACGGAATTTCTTCTCCCCTCACCTAAACATGCTCTCAAAATTTGCTCCAGGGGATTGGGGAAAACCTCTGAGGCAGATTTAGGGGGAGCACGAGGTTGCGGGGGGAGAGAGAGAGGAAATCCCACTTTGCAAGCAGAAATCTGCTTCTTGCAGTCTTGGATGCAAGCTGTACATGTTTAAACCTCGCCTTTAGTCCATCGCGGAACACAAAACAGCATAAATGTGGTTTGCAGGCAGCCAGATTCAGAACTGCGTTAACTTCAGAAAGGGGCTCCAGACCATAAACTGCTGCCACCTTCGCTTTCAAAAGCTCCCCTGATATTATGAAGGCCTGCAGAGGATTTCCCTAAGCGTTTTGTCGTTAGCAGCAACCCAGAGGGGGAAAGAGAGGCCGCCAGCATTCCTCCTTCCTCCATTCAGACACATGAGTCACCGGCCACCCGAGATTTGCTTGAACTTTCTGTCATCGCAGGGTAATTCGTTCCAAATTGCTACCATCAGCTAATGAGCAAACAAGATCAACTCAAATGAAGTGTCTCTGTCAACAGACGGGGCAGCCCTGATGGAGCCGCTCAGAACTATTAAAAAAAAAAACCCCAGAGAAAGTCTAAATCTCGAGCTAGAGCAAGCTCTCGGCTCAGGGGCGGAACGGGGTCCACGTGCGAATCCTGCCTCTCCCAAGGTGGCTTCAGATAAGGTGCTGTCTGCTAAGCAGTGTAAAAATATACTGTAAATGGACAGAGCAGAAGATTTCTGGAATCGGGCGTTTTTGAGGGAAGATATACAGGTGAAACTCGAAAAATTTGAATATCGTGGAAAGGTTCATTTCTTTCAGTAATTCAACTTAAAAGGTGAAACTAATATATGAGATTGACTCATGACATTCAAAGCGAGATACGTCAAGCCTTTATTTGTTATAATTGTGATGGTTATGGCGTACAGCTGATGAGAACCCCAAATTAACAATCTCAACTTTGGGGTTTTCATCAGCTGTGCGCCATAATCATCACAATTACAACAAACAAAGGCTTGACATTTCTCGCTTCGCATGTCATGAGTCTATCTCATATATTAAACTCCAGTAGCTAATGAAAACAATTGCTTACATAAATGGACTTTTCCACGATACTCTAATTTTTCGAGTTTCACCTGTATAGCAATTCAGTAAGCCCACAATTTATGCTTTGACTGAGTGGAACCTCCGTCAGATCATAGGTAGTCTGTCCACCTTTGGCCCCTATCCTGCACTCCGCTCTCACCTGTAACCCCTAGAAGGAACCCCTGTGGAACGCCCTCCCATCAGATGTCAAGGAAATAAACAACTACCTGACTTTTAGAAGACTTCTGAAGGCAGCCCGGTTTAGGGAAGTTTTTAATGTTTGTTGTTTTATCACATTATTATTATTATTATTATTATTATTATTATTATTATTATTTATAATATTCTGTTGGAAGCCACCCAGAGTGGCTGGGGAAACCCAGCCAGATGGGCGAGGTATAAATAAATTATTATTATTATTATTATTATTAACCCTACACAAATCTTGTACGCCTCCTCCTGCCAACTTCTACAGCCAAACTGGTGCCGAACATCTTTCTCTGCTCTCCTTTGGACCACATCAGTGAGGCTGATTAGGGGGGGGGTCCTCTTCTGGGCAGCCCAGGACCTCCATACACCCTGCCCAAGCTTGCGCCCCGAGGAGGTCGTTTCGGTGCTGCTAACACTGCAAAGACAACCCGGGAGGCGGCAGTTTCAAGTCTCCAGTCTCTGCAGCCACAGCAGGTGCTGTGATTCTTCAGCAGTTTGGCTTCACCCCCAGAAGCATACTCCATTTTCTCTCAACAACAACATCAGAGTCGTCATCATCAGCATATTTATACCCCGCCCATCTAGCTGGGTTTCCAACCGCCACTCTGTGCGGCTTACAGCATATCTACAAACATAATAAAAACGTCAAGCATTAAAAACTTCCCTAAACAGTTACAGGTGGGTAGCCGTGTTGGTCTGCCATAGTCAAAACAAAATCGAAAATTCTTTCTAGTAGCACCTTAGAGACCAACTGAGTTTGTTCCTGGTATGAGCTTTCGTGTGCATGCACACTTCTTCAGATACACTGAAACAGAAGTCACCAGATCCTTAAATATAGTGGGGGAGTGGGGAGGGGTATTACTTTTGTGTTGCGAGGGGTCAGGAGCAATAAAACCCCTGCGTTCAGAAGCCACAAATCACCAAAATGGGTCCGGCAGGCTTCCCGATCGCGCAGTTCCAAAACACTTTCACCTTCATAGCAGAGTTCAAATGCACAGCGTTCTTGAAGCGAAACCCCCTGCAATATCGTCTTTGTTAATCAGCAGTCTTTAACAAACGTACACTGACTCCTCCACTGTCAGCAAAGCAGATTTATTGCAGCGTAGCATAACTCAAAAGCCCGGAGATGAGGCGTTCATGGCTCCTCTCCGGTACAAGCAAAAACGAAAGCAACCTTCTCACACAGACTTCAGACTCGCTCTCTGAGAATTACAGCAGTCTCATATTACAAAGCATAACATCACATGTCAGTTCCTGTGTGACGGCGTAGCTAGATCTGTGTGTAACCCTTTCAGATCCTCACACCCCCTCTCGCCGGACACACAGGGCATGGTGCAGGTTGTGGCCTACACCAGATACAAACCATTACAGAATTCCCAATGCAGTTGGAACCCCAAAGGTTTGGTGAACCCATCCGCTAGGTTCTCTTGGCTTGGACAATACTTCAGCTTCACCAAGCCTGTCTGAATACTCTGACAAACATTCCTAAACCGGATGTCCAAGTGTTTGGTTCTGGACTTGAACTGTCCAGTCTCTGCCAGCTTCATACAGGGCTGGTTGTCCTCCCAAACTGTGATGGGTAAACAACACTCCCCGTTGACTTCCTGGACCAAGCACTTGTAGAACTCCATCTCCCTACAGGCTTCAGATAACGCACTGAATTCAGCCTCTGTAGAGGAGAGAGCTAGAAGACTCTGCTTTCTGGATCTCCACCCGACCAGAGCCTCCCCGTACTTGACAACGAGTCCAGACACTGATTTCCTGTCGTCCAGATTGGCCCAGCTGCTGTCAGACCAGCAAGAGAGCTGTGCTCCACCTTCTGCTGACAGCTTGAGGTGCCAATCTCTGGAACCTTGTAGGTACCTCAGTACCCTCTTGATGCCATTCCAGGCATGCACACTGGGTTGTGCTGCCTCCCGGCTGAGCAGATTTACAGCAAAGGCTATATCCGGTCTGCTCCACTGGGAGAGATACAACAGACTTCCAAGTGCTGACTGGAACACCTCGGGGCTCTGGAACGCAGAGTGTTCCCCGGACTGACTGTCCTTTACGTAACAAGTCTCCATTGGTGTTCTGACACTGGCACAGTCAGACATCCTGAACTTTTCTAGTAGCTGTTCGATCTTGCTCTCCTGACTTAGCAAGAAACTGCCATCCTCAGTCCTTTCAATTTTGACTCCTAGGTAAACACTCACTGGACCTAGTTCTTTGAGCTTGAAGTGCTTACTAAGCTCCTGTGCAAACTCCTGCACCTGACTCTCTGACTTGGCAAGGCAAATGATGTCATCGACATAACAGAGCACCAGAGTTTGCTCCTGGCCGGAACCTGCCAGGTAAAGACAACTGTCAGCAAGACTCCGCTGGAAACCCATGCTTACCAGCGCTTGATGGAGACACAAATTCCAGTTCCTGGCGGACTGCCGTAAGCCATAAATGGATTTGTGTAGCTTCCACACGACATTCGGCTTATTGCCCTCGAACCCTGGTGGAGGTAGCATGTACAGAACCTCCTCCAAAGACGAGTTCAGATAAGCGACGTCCACATCAAAGTGGTGCACTACAAAGCCTCTCTGAGCAGCTACAGCTAACAAAAACCGAAGAGTTTCACTCCTAGAAGTCGGCGCATACACCTCCGTGTAATGCAAGCCCTTCTTCTGCGTGAAGCCTCTGGCTACTAGCCTAGCTTTGTACTGAGGTTCTCCAGTTGCTGTGGGTTTAAGCCTAAACACCCAGCGACTGCTCACAGCACGCTCGCCCTTGGGCAGCGTCACTGTGGAGAACACCTTCAGTGCCTTCATAGAGTCCATCTCCTTCTGCATTGCCTGGTGCCACTTCTTGGCTTCCGGCTCAGGCAATTTCTGCACTTCCTCAAAGCTCTCTGGCTCACACAGAGCCATACAAGCCCACACACTAGTGGCTGTGTATCTTTCAGGAGGGATTCCTTTCGTGGTCCTCTGGGACCTCCTCAGTGTGTCATCGGAGTCCCCCTCTGACCCAGACGAGCTGGACTCTGCCTGTGAGTCCCTGGCGTCTGGTGACTCTCCTACTGACCTGCTCCTCTTGAATGGTTCCCCTGGACCAGCCTCTGGAGACGTTCTACTGCGCTTGAACTGTCTTCCAGATCTAGCCTTTGGAGAAACTGGTGCACTCCGCGGCTCTTGCTTCGGAGTAGCTACTGGACGTGGTGCAACCTGGCCTTGGTTGGGTGCTCGGCCCGAACCACCAGAAGTGCCAGGAGTGGCAGCACCACCACCTCTCGGAGCTGGACCAACGGCCGGGGCTGGTCCGCCAGCTGGACCTGGTCCACCAGCCGGACCACCACCCGGACCACCACCACCAGCCGGTGGTGCACCTGCTTGTCCCACATCTTCAGGACCTTCCAGAATGTCAGTGAGAACTTCTGGATTGCCGTGAACACGTTTCCACCCCTCCTGCTCGCAGAACTCAGCACTGCAGCTGAGCACTACCCGAGACTGATCCTTCCCCTCAGGGTAGACGAACCTCCAGGCCTTGGAGGCTGGCTCGTACCCGACGAAGATCATCTTTTGGGACCTAGGTCCACCTTTGCGGCGCTTGGCTTTAGGCAGCAGCACATAAGCCTGGCAGCCGAACACTCTCATGAAGTGAACCTTTGGCTTCTTGCCATACAACAGAGCATAGGGCGTGTCACCTACCACCGAATTGTAGGTGCGGTTCAAACAGAAAGAAGCACACTTCCATGCTTCAGCCCAGAACTTCTGAGGCAACTTAGCATCGAAAAGCATGGCTGACACCGCCTCTTGCAGCGTCCTGTTCCTCCTCTCGGCAACTCCGTTCTGGGGAGGAGCATATGGAGCTGACAACCTGTGCTTGATACCTTTCTGGCGGAAAAACCCTTGCAGTGTGGACCCTAAGAATTCCATTCCTCGGTCCGACTGAAAGCTGCGAACTTTGCAGGAAAACTCAAGTTCAACCGCAACGACCCACTCCTTGATCATGCTGGCCGCCTCCCCCTTGTGTTTGAGCGGAATCGACCATCCTGCTCTCGAGTGGTCGTCCGTGAGAGTTAGAATGAATTTGGCTCCGCCCATGCTGGGCGTCGGGAACGGACCACAGAGATCTGCATGAACTAGGGCAAAACACTCCGTGGTGACTCTATCTGATCTAGGAAAATGGCACGTTTTTACCTTGGCCTGTTTGCATGCAGCACAGTCAAGAAACCGTGAGCATGGTGAAAACTCGCACCCTTGCGTGTTACCTGGGGCCTTCTTTACGTACTGCCAATTCCTATGAGAAAAGCGTCGATGCCATAAGTGTAAACAATCACGATGCATCGGTGTATTCGCGCACAGCGCCTGTGCTGTGTCAGAGGTACTGTTACCTGTTTCCAAAACAAAAACTCCATCATCATTACAAGGCACACTGACCAACAGTTTACCCCCTTTAGAGATGGTACAGACATCATTCTCCAAATGAACCACATACCCATCCCTTAAAAGAGAAGACACAGACAATAAACAGCGCTTCATGCCTGGAAGAACAAAGCATTGAAGATCAGCCTGTAAAAAATCAACAAAGACAGTAGCTTCAGTCTGTAGCTTTTTCTTTGAACCATCAGCAAGGGAAACTTGTTTGCCTCCAACAATGTCCTTGCAGTCCCGAGCATGGTTACCAGGTGGTATAAAATGGTGAGATGCTGCTGTGTCAATCATGAACTGTAACTTAGCAACAGGAACGTCCTTGACGGTAGCCATAGCAGCAGCAAGATGACGTGGGCCTGTTCCAGTCGAGCCCCCACCTCTGTCTCTCCTACGTGCGGTTCCAGGCTTGCCAAAACCTCTTATCTGTGTGTTTACATTAGCAGCGCCTCTGGCCTTGCAGTCTCGTTGCAGGTGGCTACTCGAATTACAGAGATAACAGCGACGTGTAGCAGCAAAGGCCTGCACAGTTGACTCATCATGGCTTTTGTTTCTAGCTGCCCCCCCTCTCCTGCTGGGAACAGGGCAGCCTCCAGCATATCCATTGCCGGAGTCACTGTGCCTCCTACTCTCCTCCTCCTGTAAGCGTCCCGCAATCAACCGGAGATTAAGATCTGCAGCAGGCATGGCTTCCAGAGTGAGACAAAGGCTCTCATACTCATCAAAAACAGAAGTGAGCAAGATATACGACTTCTGCTCCTCCGTATACGTGATGCCCAAAAGCCTCAGCTTTTCCAACGTGGCTATCACCTTTTGCACATGTTCTTGGACGCTCTGTCCATGAGCCAGTTTTAAGCCATACAGCTGCCTGGTCAAATGGATTTTTGCACCAGCTGTAGGTCTCATATAAATTCCTTCCAGCCCGGTCCAGATAGCGTGGGCACTCTCAAGTCCAGCTATCAGGGGCAATTGGGAACCTTCCAGGGCCATTATGAGCATTCCCCTGGCTCTCTCATCCCTGCGTTGCTCAGCTTGTGCAGCTGCGACCGCTGCAGCTCCAGCGCCAGCAGCAGCTTGGACAGGGGGGTTTCTCAGGCATTCACTAAGCCCTCTGGCAAGAATCCAAGCTTGGGCTTTCACTCTCCATTCCAAATAATTTTCTCCATTCAGTGGAGGAAAGGGGCAGGAAAAGGATTCATTTCCTTCAGCAGCGGCAGCCATTCTCTCCCCCCGGGGCTTTTCTACTTACTGCTGTAGAACTCAAACTCCCGGCTCCGGATTAATGGCGTCGTCCCACCAGCGAATGCTTGCCAGCCCTGGCTGCACTCCAGCTGGGTTTCACTGCCGTGGCACGCTGTCCATTCCTCCCTTTGAAGACGATAGCAGGCAGGCAATTAGCAAAGCCATAACCTTTTGCCCATAACCTTTTGTGTTGCGAGGGGTCAGGAGCAATAAAACCCCTGCGTTCAGAAGCCACAAATCACCAAAATGGGTCCGGCAGGCTTCCCGATCGCGCAGTTCCAAAACACTTTCACCTTCATAGCAGAGTTCAAATGCACAGCGTTCTTGAAGCGAAACCCCCTGCAATATCGTCTTTGTTAATCAGCAGTCTTTAACAAACGTACACTGACTCCTCCACTGTCAGCAAAGCAGATTTATTGCAGCGTAGCATAACTCAAAAGCCCGGAGATGAGGCGTTCATGGCTCCTCTCCGGTACAAGCAAAAACGAAAGCAACCTTCTCACACAGACTTCAGACTCGCTCTCTGAGAATTACAGCAGTCTCATATTACAAAGCATAACATCACATGTCAGTTCCTGTGTGACGGCGTAGCTAGATCTGTGTGTAACCCTTTCAGATCCTCACAATTACTCAGAAGGGTGGTGGGAATGGGTGATAGGCTGATAAGTGTGGAAAACCTGTTGACGACTCTAAACAGCTGCAGTTAGTCTTGCAGGGAAATGCAAGGGGTGAGATGGCTAAAGATGGCTTTGTTATGTATAATGAGATAAGAATCCAATGTCTTTGTTCAAACCAGGTTTCTCCATGGTTTTAAGTTTGGTGATTAGTTGCAATTCAGCCACTTCTCTTTCCAGTCTATTTCTGAAATTTCTTTGTATTAAGACAGCTACTGATACGACAGAGCCAGACTGATACCCAGAGAGAACTTGCTGCAAGACAGACCCAAAAAAGAAAATAACAGAACACCACTAGTCATCACATACAGCTCCCAAGTTAAAACAGTACAACGCATCATCAGAGATCTACAACCTCTCCTAGACAATGACAGTTCTCTTTCTCAAGCTCTGGGAGGAAGACCCTTCATCGCATACAAACACAGAAGAAGACCATTGGAGGACCTCAGTGTCTGGGCTGAACGATGGGGGTGGAGACACTCCTTGGAGATAACGCTCTCCCCCCCCCCTCTCCCTCTCTCTCTCTCTCTCACACACACACACACTTATTAAAAAATTAAGACGTGTGAATTTCAAAGGAAAGCTGCCTTTCAATTTGCTTATTGGTTCAGGAAACATGAATTAAGTAGATTCACATTAAATTGTGAGCTGAGCAAAATTCACCTCCGTGTCACAGAACAGTAGAGTCGCGAGGACACCTATTCTCACCCAGGAACCCGGACAGGTGGCCCTCTAACATCTGCTTCAAAACCTCCAACCTAGGAGACCCTTCCGCCTTCTGAGGTAGGCCGATCTCCTGCCAAACGGCTCAGAAAGAGGGGCTCGAACCCCTCTTGCTAACAGTGACATCTTGGAAGCACCCCAAGGCTTTGCTTTCCTCTCCTGATAGCCAAGGCCGGCCGCAGGCAACCCCTTTCCAAGTCCACAGAGCCGCAACAGATGACGGCGGAGAACCCCCCCCCCCCGCACCCTAAACCAAGCATAATTGAAATCTAATCACAAGCCGCGAAACTCCCATTGCTGTTGGCAGCCAAGCTGGCAGCCTGCCCGACGTCTCTATTTTGCTCGTTTTCCTCCACTCCACAATCAGCCCTCGTTGCAACTGAATGGGCTGCCTCTTCGGAACAGCCGTGCGGGTCCATCTTCCCAGGAGAAGGTCGGCCGGCAGCCTCTCTCCGCCACTTCAGAGACAACGTTCGGAGGCTCCGGGCCAAATGTCAGCTCTCCTTAACCTCATGTGCCCGTGCAAACGTCTCCTCCGCTCCAGCCTTCGCCAGCCAGCCAGCACGGGCTCCCGAGCGAGGTCCTCAGGCGGCTCAAACGGGGTGGGCAGCCGGGCAGGAGGGAGAACGAAGGGGAGATGATGCGCGGAAGGAGAAGAGGAAAAGGCTGTCCATGGACAATGGCGTCTCACAAGTCCCAAACAGGGTCGCATTAAGCAGCACTGCAAACAGGGAGCGGGTAAAAGGGACGTCATTTTGGCAGGACAACACAAATGCCTTTTTCCTGTAGCGCAGAAAGGGGGGTGGGGGTGACCTTCAGGTGTGGAGGCCAAATTTGCCTCTCCGGGTGCAGGTGAGCACACCTGTCCATTTTTGCTTCTCCCCGGTTTTCCAAGCTTCAGTTCTTCGCATTCCCACATGAGTTTGCAATTGCTTTTTTTTTTTTTAAAGGTGATCATAAAAACTCACCCACTTTTTAGTTTGAACTTTTCCGAATTTATACGTTTGCGTGCCATTTTCCCTAATATGGGCATTTTTCATTTTGCAAAGCGGTTTCCCCATATATAATGCGTTTATATACAGTGGTACCTCAGGTTATGTACCCAATCCGTTCGCACCCCGAAAAGTACGTAACCCGATCGTCCACTTTGCGCATGCGCAAAGCGCTATATTGCACTTCTGCACATGCACAGACTGCACGGACATGCGCAGAAGCGTCCATGCGCCGAAAAACACTTCTGGGTTCCCGGAGTACGTAACCCGAAAATATGTAAGCCGAAGCGGGCATAACCCGAGGTACGACTGTATGTTATTTCCACTCATGTGTTGTTTATTAAATCTGTATGTCGCCCTCCATCCATAGATCTCGGGATGCTTCACATCATAGAAATGCAAGATAACAAACACAAAATGCATAATAAAAACAAGAACAGAAGCAAAGCAATAAGTCCCCACTCCCACATTTAGTTGGCATTGGATAATAATAATAATAATAATAATAATAATAATAATAATAATAATAATTTATTTGTACCCCGCCCATCTGGCTGGGTCTCCCCAGCCACTCTGGGCGGCTTCCAACAAAGATTAAAATACAATCGGCCAAAGGCTTGGTTGAAGAGGAAAGTTTTCGCCTGGCACCTAAAGGTGTACTATGAAGGCACCAGCCAAACCTCCCTTGGGAGAGCATTCCCCAAAGCGGGGGCTACTGCAGAAAAGGCCCTGTTCTCATTTCTATGTACACTCTTACGCTAGTGCATGTGTAAGATGCAACAAGTCAGTCTCATTCAGCATTTCTTAAATCCAGAGTTTTACTCAATTTCGTTCTACCTCTCCATTACCAGCAAACCTCTGGCTGAAAGTCAAGGCCCTACTTCCCCCCTGTGGGTTAACCTATTGCTGGGCCACAGCAGTTAAGTTTGACAGGACTCACATGGTGGAATGCTCCTGTGTACAATTAATACATAAATCCCTGCATGTAGAAAGCTAGCATGTCAGGGAGGAAGTCAGGCTCAAATCCACCACCACCCTAGATTTCTATATGCAATTTATTTATTTATTATTTTGGTTTTTTTAAAAAACAACAACAACAGAAGCCAAGCCAAAATGGCACAGCTCACACACAGATTGATCACACAGCCGATGACTGCATACGCATTTAAAGCACATTAAAAGCACACGACTCCTCCCAAGAATCCTGGGAACTGTAGTTTACCCTGCTCAGAGCTACAATTCCCAACATCCTTAACAAACTACTGTTCCCAGGATTCTTTGGGAGAGTCATGTCCGTCAAATGGGTTTTAAATCTATGGCGTGTAGTCACAGTCTTCCCATAGACGTGGAAAATTCATCTGCTTTCTGCAATGCCTCCATGGTGTTGCTGCTTTGTAAATGCACTGCCTGTTAACACTCTCATTTCTGCTAGGCCTCCAAGCCACTTCAAGAGCTGGAAAAGCCTAAAGGAAGGAGGCTAAACAGCTCCAGTTTTTAAGAGTTGTGCAAGAGATTTCCCCCTCTGCTGCCAAACTACTACGAAGAGTTGCATGAGCCCTGTGGATTTCAGCTTGTCCCGTTTGCACTGACATACGGCAGACATTTAACAATTTCTCACTTCATTTGCATTCCCAAATACAAACACCACAACCTGGGACTCTGTTTTCTACCTTCAAAAGATAGTAACCTACCCACTCTGCATGTGCTAGTCACAAAAAAATTAGTTGTTTTTGTTGTTGTTGTTGTTTAGTCGTGTCCGACTCTTCATGACTAAACGACTAAACAACAACAGGATATTAATCAGGCAAAGGCCTGGTTGAAGAGGAACATTTTCACCTGGAGCCCAAAGGTGTAAAGGTAAAGGTAAAGGACCCCTAGACGGTTAAGTCCAGTCAAAGGCGACTATGGGGTGCAGCGCTCATCTCGCTTTCAGGCTGAGGGAGCCGGCATTTGTCCACAGACAGCTTTCCGGGTCATGTGGCCAGCAGGACTGAACCACTTCCGGCGCCACAGAACACCGTGACAGAAACCAGAACGCATGGAAACACTGTTTACCTTCCTGTCACCTATTTATCTACTTGCGCTGGGATGCTATCGAACTGCTAGGTTGGCAGGAGCTGGGACAGAGCAACGGGAACTCACCCCGTGGCGGGGATTCGAACCGCCGACCTTCTGATCGGCAAGCCCAAGAGGCTCAGTGGTTTAGACCACAGTGCCAAGTGCCCAAAAGGTGCATAATGAAGACGCCAGGCGAACCTCCCTGGGGAGAGCATCCCATGATGGGGAGCCACTGCAGAAAAGGCCCCGTTCTCGTATTGCCACCCTCCGGACCTCTTGAGGAGGAGGCACACGAAGGAGGGACTCAGAGGATGAACACAGTCCAGGGTGGTTTAGATAGGGAGAAAGCAATCCTCGAGGTCCTGAGGTCCTGAACCATTCAAGGCTTTATAGTGAAATGCCGTTTTTTTCATATGTGGTGGGAGTGTAAAATTATAAAGAAATATTGGGAAATGATCTATAATGAAATGAAGATGTTTAAAATAACCTTTGTTTTAAAAAAAAAAACCCAGAAGCTTTCCTGTTAGGTATTGCAGGAGAGGACTTACCAAAATCTCAAAAGAACTTATTTATGTACGCAACCACAGGTGCACGGACATTACTAACACAGCACTGGAAAGAAGAAGGTGTCCCAGCTAAAAAGGATTGGCAAGTTAAATTAACTTAACGGAATATACTGAAATGGCAAAATTGGATATGAAAAAAGGCAACACGTGGACCAAATAATGTAGGGCGAAATGTTTCTTATAATGTCAAATAATATGCAGCGAAATTTCTTTATAATGTCAAATAATATGCAGCGAAGACAGCATTCCAGATAGGCAGCATTCCGGATAAGTACACTGTTTCGGTGTAATCTTCTCCAGTTCATAACTTAATATACATGCTCCTTACATGGAGTAGTGGTTATACGGCTGCATATCATTTGACATTATAAAGAAATTTCGCTGCATATTATTTGACATTATAAGAAACATTTTGCCCTACATTATTTGGTCCACGCGTTGCCTTTTTCATATCCTGCTTGTAATTTGCAACACAGGGGTATCTTTTTTTGTATGAAATGGCAAAATTGACAATGAAACTAAGAGGAAGAGACGATGGCGAATTTAAGGGAGAATGGAAGGTGTTTATTGCATATATTCAGAAGCAACGTACACGGGTTAATACATTAGCAGCGTTTTAAAAGTAATTTTGTTATGAATGGACAATAGGTAAATTAAATGAGTTTTAAATTTAACTACGGACATGCAGTATGTTGATAAAGGAAAGGATGGAACCAAGGAAGGGACATGGGGGAAGTCAATTTGTTTTGTTTTTGTATTGCTGTTGTTTTTATTTTTGGAAAATTAATAAAATGCATGCGTGTGCGTGCGCGTGTGTGCAGCCTTCATAGCGAAATGCAATTCCTCTGGCTGTAGCTTCCCTTTGGCTCCCGAAACTATGACAGCTATTCCAGTTTAGGGGATTAGGCAAGCGCAATTAGTCTCACTCCCTGTTTCTCCTACACAGGTACAATGCGTTCATTATCCATACTCTGCAGAGGGGAAAATGTCAACTCGTGGTGTGTGGGGGTTTTGGGGGGGGTGGGGAGGTTGCATCAAAGGCATCGCTGTTAAATGCCTCGCTGGATTGTTGGAGGTGGCAATTAAAAGGTTCTCACTCCCAGGTGTCTCACACAGTTGAACAATGTGGGTTTTGGCTGTCCGTCACCAGCCAGAAGCAGTCGGGTGATCTAGGTGGCCAGAGCCCTAAACTCGCCAGCGAGAAAGGGCTGCCTCTGTTATTATTAGTACTTTATTCATTTGTATAACCTCATTCATAGAATCATAGAATCCTAGAGTTGGAAGAGACCACAAGGGCCATCCAGTCCAACCCCCTGCCAAGCAGGAAACACCATCAAAGCATTCCTGACAGATGGCTGTCAAGCATCCGCTTAAAGACCTCCAAAGAAGGAGACTCCACCACACTCCTTGGCAGCGAACAGCTCTCACTGTCAAGAAGTTCTTCCTAATGTTTAGGTGGAATCTTCTTTCTTGTAGTTTGAATCCATTGCCCCGTGTCCGCTTCCCTGGAGCAGCAGAAAACAACCTTTCTCCCTCCTCTATATGACATCCTTTTATATATTTGAACATGGCTATCATATCACCCCTTAACCTTCTCTTCTCCAGGCTAAACATACCCATCTCCCTAAGCCGTTCCTCATAAGGCATCGTTTCCAGGCCTTTGACCATTTTGGTTGCCCTCCTCTGGACACGTTCCAGCTTGTCAGTATCCTTCTTGATCTGTGGTGCCCAGAACTGGACACAGTATTCCAGGTGAGGTCTGACCAGAGCAGAATACAGTGGTACTATTACTTCCCTTGATCTAGACGCTATACTCCTATTGATGCAGCCCAGAATGGTCTACATCCGATGAAGAAGCACTGCTTTCGGAAAACCAAGGAATTTTAATTTTAGCTTCTGAAAATGTCAGGTAATGCCATCTAATAATAATTAATCATAAACATAATAAATAATGTATAATATAACTGCAAATACTTGGAAAGCCAGGGATAGCTTCGTCGGCAGAGCAGGAGACTATTAATCTTAGAGTCATGGGTTCGAGCCCCATGTTGGGCAAAAGATTCCTGAATTGCTGGGGGTTGGACTAGATGACCCTTGTTGTCCCTTCCAACTCTACGATTTTTAATGATTTCTATGCAATTTTATACATACAGTGGTACCTTGGTTCTCAAACTCAATCCGTTCCAGAAGTCCATTCCAAAACCAAAGCGTTCCAAAACCAAGGCGCGCTTTCCCATAGAAAGTAAAGCAAAACAGATCAATCCGTTCCAGACTTTTAAAAAACAACCCCTAAAACAGCGATTTAACATGAATTTTACTATCTAACGAGACCATTGATCCATACAATGAAAGCAATAATCTATGTACTGTACTATAAAATAAGTAAGACAGCACTGTAGATGATAAAAATTATCATCCACGCAGTCACAAAAACAAATTAACCGAAAACGCCTCAAAAACAAAAAAGCAAAATAAACAGCAAAAACAAAAGAGCAAAGCTTAATCCGTTCCGGAACTCCGTTTGACTTCCAAAATGTTCGAAAACCAAGACGCAGCTTCTGATTGGTGCAGGTGCCCCGGAAACAATAACCGACAGCCGCATTGGATGTTCGGCTTCCGAAAAACGTTTGAAAACCGGGACGCTTACTTCCGGGTTTTTCGGAGTTTGGGAACCAAGGCGTTTGAGAGCCAAGGTACCACTGTATTTCACTTATCAAGCAAACCTAAATCACATTACTTTAACCGAAATATCTTTTGAATTCCCAAGTCATGTTGCAACTTTTTAGCAACCCTCATTTTTGCAAGCGGGAAGTTGGAAAATCCAACACGGCCTACAGTGTCGCCATGTCACGGGCCCCTATGAAAAGCACAGGTTCTTGCCCTGGTAAGGAAAGGCGATTGTGAAATCCAACGGTCTCCACTCTTAATAATAATAATAATAATAATAATAATAATAATAATAATAATAATAATAATTTATTATTTATACCCCGCCCATCTGGCCAGGTCTCCCCAGCCACTCTGGGCGGCTCCTTCCCATCCCATCCCCTTCTTGCAAAGTTGGCACCAGAAAGTCTAATATTAGCTTTTGGGCTGCAAGTGTTCACCTCCCATTTCGGACCCTCCTTGTCATGTCCGTTTCCAAGCGAACATTAAGGTCAGCCTTGATAGAGCAAGGGAACGACGACGGCGACGGCGACAACCAAAATCCTTCTCTTAAACAGCCTTGGCTGGAAGGATGGCAACAAATCCAGCCCGCCTTCTTAATAATCTTTTAATCTGCTGCTAAAATTCCACTCTGAAAGCTCTTTTCAAGCGCTGCAGATTCACCGCTAGCCAATTCCAATCGAGCAAAGCAAGAAAAGGGGAGAAAAGAAACACACTCTTCGCTGGATCTCGTCAGTTCCTTGTACCAATCGCTCCAATTTAATTCACTGCCAAGGAACCACTGGGCTGAATCGTGGGAGGATTAACACACCTCTCCCCATACACACACACACATACACACACACACCCAAAGAAAATCACAAACCCACAAAGTGATTCTAGCCGATTGGTAGCTCCTGCCTCCCAATCGCAAACTGGGAGCATGGAAGCTTGCAAATATCGTATCTCCCCCCCCCCCCCGGTGTATAAGACGCCCCCTATTTCGGGGGACTCCAAATTAAGAAAACACCCCTCAGCACTACCTGTGTATAAGACAAGCCCCAATTTTAAACCTAATTTTTTGCGTTAAAAAAACCTAGTCTTATACACAGAAAAATATGGTATATCTCAAGCTGGGGACTAAGGTTAAGCCCGAAAGCACAATCTCAGATCCACCCAAAGCATCGTTTGTTTTCTCAAACCAGAACCACGAATGTCTGCCAGAAGAAAGGAGAGAAAAAAATTCGGGTCACGAGTTCAGATTCAGGAGAAAGGTTTCAGCTGACGGTGTGGGGGGTGGGACGGGACCAGGAATAAGCATCACAGTTTTCCGCCGCACAGTGCTTGAATGTTGTAACTGAAGGCACGATGATTCACAGCCACAAAAGAACTAATATCTTTCACCCGTCTCTTTTGCAAGTACATATTGTCCTAAATAATGCGCTGTCTTGCTCACGGACTATTTTAAACTGGCTGTGTGGGGAGCAGCGGTTGCTGCAAGTTACAGGGAGCGGCCAGGACAGGTGTTGCAGTTCTGCTTTGGATTGGGGTTGCACCCCAAGTTCGGTTCGGTTTGGGGGTCCTCATCGACCAGGTGTTGCTTTTGGGCCCTCGGGTATCATGCCAGCTTGGGCTGGGCTGCCAGCTCCATCCTTTTCTGCAGCAGACAAGCCTATCTGCGGACATTTACGCTTTAGGAACCTATAGGCTGGACTACTGCAACTCGCTCTATGTGGGGCTGCCCTTGAAGAGCGCCCACAAATTCCAACCGATCCAAAAAATGCAAAATCCGCAATATTAATTAGCGCTGGCTAGATTGAGCGTATTGCCTTAAGGCAGGGGTGCAGAACCTCTTCGGGGTGTTATCTCCCCACCACCTGGAGAGCCAGATTTGGCATGTGGGCAGGATTGCCCACCTGTCAATCGTCACCTGGTGTCACCTTGACATCAGGTGATGCTGAGCTCTGATATCCTGATTATTGGAGTTCCCAGGGCTATCTGAAAGCCTTTTGAGGCTTGCGAGGGGCTTTCAGACCGTTCCCATGCTCCAGTTGCAGCCTTTGGAAAGCCCTGAACAAGTGATCAGAAGGCCAGAATAAATGTCTTTCGGAAGCAGCACCTGCCCACTAGGGTTGGGCGATATCTGTTTTATTACATAGCGACATATCACCAGCTAAAGATTGTCATATGCCGATATACCACAATGTCTGTAATAAGCATGGAGCTATGTGGAGCCATTGGCTGGCTTCACGGTTTCCCCCACATTGCGATTTTTGCACAGCACACAAACACAACGATTCGTGATATATCGCCAGGTCAAAAATGATGAAACTGATACCATGATAAGGACTTCAAACCGGATTGGGGCGATATATCGACATATTGCCCAGCGCTACTTCCCGCAGGAAAGTCTTACGTACAGGAGACTCTTCCCAAAGGGAGACTTCCCTACACTCCTGTCGTGAGCACCGGATCGGATTTCGAAGGACAACTGCCCTTCAGTTCTTGCACTGTTTCAGAAACTGTGACTTAGGTGGGTTCACCGTCAGATGGGAAGTGAATCAGATCTATCCCTCTTCCCTAATCTGGAATAGAGACTGGCCTGTGTCCATTTTCACTATGGCGACCTCGGATTGGAATCCCCAATCCTATGCACATCTGCTCAGAAGTAAACCCCACTGGGTTATGGTCACCTCGTGAGAAGAGAAGGCGCCCTGGAAAAGACCCTGATGTTGGGAAAGATGGAGGGCACAAGGAGAAGGGGACGACAGAGGATGAGATGGTTGGACAGTGTTCTCGAAGCGACCAACATGAGTCTGACCAAACTGCGGGAGGCAGTGGAAGACAGGAGTGCTTGGCGTGCTCTGGTCCATGGGGTCACAAAGAGTCGGACACGACTAAACAACAAAACAACAAAACCCCACTGGACCTGATGAGGTTACTCTGTGGTGTAGTGGCTGGAATGCTGGACCAGGACCTGGGGGAGCAGGGTTCAAATCCCCATTCAGCCATTAAGTTGACTGGGTGACCTTGAAACAGTCACTCATTCTCAGCCTAGACTACCTCACAGGCTTGTTGTTTATGAGGAGAAAACAGGGAAGAGAAGAATGTACGTCACCACCTTGGAGGAAAGGTGGGATATAAATGCCAAATATAAATAATATGTATAGGTAAAGGTACCCCTGACTGATAGGTCCAGTCACAGACGACTCTGGGGTTGCACGCTCATCTCGCTCTAGAGGCAGAGGGAGCCGACGTTTGTCTGCAGACAGCTTCCGGGTCATGTGGCCAGCATGACTAAGCCTCTTCTGGCGAACCAGAGCAGCGCACGGAAACGCCGTTTACCTTCCCCCCGGAGCGGTACCTATTTATCTACTTGCACTTTGACATGGTTTTGAACTGCTAGGTGGGCAGGAGCTGGGACCGAACAACGGGAGCTCACCCCGTCGTGGGGATTCGAACTGCCGACCTTCTGATCGGCAAGGTTTAGACCACAGCGCCACCCGCATCCCTTAAATAATATGTATACAGAGAGTTATTATTTTTAGTACAACTGACCGATACACCTTATGTTCTGGGAAACAACGGAAAGCGATTCCTTTCCAGCTTTAGAGTACTAGGGGAGAACGCTGGCAGCATTAAGATAAATTCAAGAGTGTAAATAAGTTTTGATGGATGCAATAGTGGAATACTGAATGGTATAGTTTTTTTGTAAAATATGCAGGGATCTATGATATGTAAAATGAACCATAGAAAGAGAAGAAGGGAAGTCACTGATATTTTAAGGATGTAAAATGAGTATTTTAAATTGCAAAACAGAAAATTTTATAAAAATTATGTGAGAGAGAGAGTAGTAGTAGCTTCCCAATTTGTTCAGGCAGCTGCAGAAAAAAAATCTTCTCCCAAGCAATACAACCAGTGAAAGAAATTAACAAACATCATATTATTTTTTATCAAACAAGATATTGCCCTTTCCAATGGTGTTGCGAACACCATGGAATGAAGCAAAGGAAGCAGAAGGAAGGAACTTTTCTCGTGACAGAAGAATGAGGCAGTTTTAGGATAGGTTGAGGGCCATAGAGAACCACAGAATTGTAAAATTGGAAGGGGTCCCCAAAGGTCCTCTAGTCCAACCCCCTGCAATGAAGGAATCTCAGCTAAAGCATCCATGACAGATGGCCATCCAACCTCTGTTTAAAAACCTCCAAGGAAGGAGAGTCAGAAAGTTCTTCCTCATAGGACAACAGTCACGAGAAAGGAATCGGTGAGGAAGATTAGCTGTTGCAAGACAGTGCCATAGAGAGAGGAGAGGTTCAGATGTAGAAAAGCCATTCCTAAAACGTGTGCAAACTCTATGGGAGGGAGGAACCCGGGAGGTGCGGGGCTAAGATCTCACTCCCCCAAATAAAGCATCTGTTTGCAGGCGACACAAAAGGCGTAGCAAGTCGGAGGTGCACTTGACGGTCACACTGGAACAAGAGTTTGCAGTTTTAAGAACTCGATAAAGGCAGGTTTAAAAACTGCATTTGTCTTTCGCACGTACAAATCAGCAGTGCGTGGGAGGCTCCGAAGGGCATGGAGAGAGACAGACACATGCGAAGTCGGTCGTGGTCCTTGTCCCTAAATAGAACAAACGGCACAAAACTCCGTATTCCCCAAAATTGCAACCTCAGCGGCTGCAAACGCCGGCAGAAGACAGGTGGGCTTGTGGGGGCTGGAGGCAGGAAGCCAGCAGCCTCATGGCAAGTCAGATCACTGGCCCAACAAACAAGGAACTGCCTTGATCAGAATAGCAGCAGGTCTTTGTGGTTTCAGGAAAAGAGAGAGAGAGAGAGAGAGAGAGGTCTTTCTCATTGCCAGTGGTAGGCTGGTACCCTTTGGGACTCATAGAGCGGAAGGCAGGGAGACTAACACTAGGTGGCGCTAGAGAGCACAGCAGGCAGAGCCAATGGCAGGCACAGCCAACGGATTCTAGCGTTGTCCGTAATCACACCGTTCAAAGATGGAGTGAACTCTTTATTAACACGACTTCCACAAACTTAGTTGAGTGTCAGGCCTAAGGAGCAGAATGGCTAATTCCTGGCAGTCTTCCTCCATGAAATTAAGTTGCAGAGACTGAAATAATAATTAATAATAATAATTTATTATTTATACCCCGCCCATCTGGATGGAAAGCTTTCGCCTCCTCACCAAGGCTCTTTCCAAGCAATCGGAGACTGTGTCTGCATGCAGCCAACCTCTCCTCCACCCCTTTTCATGCCTCTTCTGGTTCTGGGAGATCAGGGGGGAGGGGAGGTTTTCGCAGCAAAAAAGGGGGGGTGACACCCGTGACTCTGCACCAGCCAGACTCTTCTCTGCCTTTCCTCCCTCCTCTCCTGCTTCAGCTTCTGCCCCTGATTCTGGACTGCTCTCTGCCACAGACTCTCCTTGCTCACTAAGCCCTGTTACCTCTTCAGCTTCTGGCACCTCCTCTTCTCCCTCTGACCACTCATTGTCCCACCACCAACCCGGGCTCTGAGCCTTCTTCCTTTGGGGGTTCCCCAGCTGGTTCCTCCCACCATTCCTCTGCCTCCAACCAGTCCAGTACACCTCCCCACTGAGTTCTACGCTTGGCTAAGGAGGAGGAAACCAACAGGCAATGCCACCCCCCAAGACTGGCTGTAGTTAAGAAGGCAGGCAGATGGGGGCTGACTTTGGCTGGGCAGTGTCCCTCTTGCCCTAAAGGACCAGTCTCCACTGCCCTCTGCCTTATCGTTTTATATCACAATGTCTGAAATAAGGATGGATCTACGCAGAGGTGCCGGCTGGCTTCATGGGTCCCCCCCACATTGTGATTTTCGCAGAGCACAAACACACACATCATAATTTGTGATATATCGCCGGGTCAAAATTTATGAAACAGATTGTCACAATATGGACTTCAAACCAGTTTTGGAAGATATACAATGGTACCTCCAGTTGCGAACAGGATCCGCTCCGGAGGTCCGTCCACATCCTGAGGAATTCACAACTGGAGGACCGCTTCTGTGCATCGCGTGGTTTAGTGTATGCGTGCGGCACAGTTTAGTGCTTCTGGGCATGCGTGTGTGGCGAAACCTGGAAAAATACTTCCGGGTTTGCTGTGTTTGCATCCCGAAGATTATGTATTGCTATATCACCCAGCCCTACTGGAGTCCTGTGTCCATTTCTGGGCACCACAGTTTAAGAAGGATACTGACAAGCTGGAACATGTGCAGAGAACGTTGAACAAGATGACCAAGGGTCTGGGAAACCAAGGTTTACAAGGAACAGTTGAGGAGTTGGCTATGTTTAGCCTGGAGAATAGAAGATCTAGAGGAGATAGGCTAGCCGTCTTCAACTATCTGAAGGGCTGTCGCATGGAAAGGCGCAAGCTTGCTTTCTCCTGTTCTGGAGGGCGGGACCTGAACCAATTCAAGTTACAAGAAAGGAGATTCCGACTAAACATTGGGAAGAACGTTCTGATTGTAAGAGCTGTTTGACAGTGGAGCGGACTAACTTGAAAAGTGGTGTGCCTCTGTTGTTGTTGTTGTTGTTGTTGTTGTTGTTGTTACTATTATTATTATTGAATTTATATACTGCCCTGTACCCAGAGGTCTCAGGGCGGTTCACAAAACAAAATCAAAATATAAAAGCACAAAATATATACTGTAATCAAAATAAAAACAACAACCCAATAACTCTTCTCCACCCCCCCCCAAAAAAAACATTTTAGAAGGGCATAGGATGTCAATCAAATCAGCCAAAGCCTGGTTAAAAAGGATCGTTTTTGCATGGTGTCTAAAGGGGTATAATGAACTTCCCTGGGGAGAGCATTCCACAGACAGGGAGCCACTGCAGAGAAGGCCCCGTTCTCTACTTCCTTTGATTAGAGATTGGATGGCCATCTGAGTGATTATTTGCTGTGATTCCTGCATTGCGGGGGGTTGGCCTAGATGACGCTTGGGATCCTTTCCCGACACCACAATCCTACAATTCTGGGAGTCTATCACAGGTGGTTTATTCCAAAATCTGGGCCCCTACATTCACCTCCTGTTAGTATTGCTTTTCCTCCTCCTCTGGTGTCTCCCACTGTGGAAATGCAGACTGAGAGCATCCCAAGTGGGGCAGAGACTCATTCCAGAGAAAGGCCACTTTTGCCTGAATGGGCAGTGAAGACTTACACCAGGGGTCAGCAAGGTTTACCTTTACTGGGCCGGTTCACTCCAGCGGAAATCCCTCCGTGGGCCAGATCACACACGTGTGGCCGCGGTTTTCGGTGTCTGCATCTGCACAGATGCGATTTTCGGCGTCTGAGCATGCGCAGATGCGATTTTTGGCACCATGGGAGTGAGTCGCTGAGCAGGTTTAGCGCAGTGCATGGGGACTCGCCGAGTGGGCAGCTCGGTTCAGGGGCGGCTTGTGGGCCGGTTAAATGACCCCCATGGGCCTCTTGTGGCCCATGGGCCTTAGGTTGCCTACCCTTGCCTTGCAAAGAACAGCTGCACCACAGATCTGGTAGAAAGCAGCTCCTTCAACCAATGGGGTGCTCCTTCACCAGGAAGAAACCTTTCGCTCTCTCGCTCTCCTAGATCGGGAGATCAAAGGTTTTGCTGGAGTGTGAAAGACAACACGGATGTGCATGCATGTGTAACCCTGCCAACATACTTATCTCATGCCCAACCGAGCCAGCGTGAAAATAAGCCCGAGTGCAGGGTAGCTAGCAAGGGGGTAGCAGAGGATGGGGAGGGAGAGAACGCTACCCAGCTCTCTCCCTTATCTCCACTGCACTGCAGTTACGTGCTCCCTGAGCTCTCTACTAGGGAGATGGGGGGGGGGAGCAGAAAAATGCCTTCCTAAAGCAGCTCAGAAATCCAGCTTCAGGATATAATAATTATATATGTGTGAGAGAGAGAGGGAGAAATTTGCAGGCACAATGACCCAGTTATGCACTGGGCCAACTCTAGAGATGAGCAGTAATGAGGAAATGCTTCAGCAGACCAAAGCCACTTGATTCGTGTGTGTGTGTGTGTGTGTGTGTGTGTGTGTGTGTGTGTCCCACACACTCAATATTGTCCCCTATAGTACAGGTCTACCCAGCTACACTTGCTGGATGGCTCTCCCCGAAGAGATGCGATTTGTACTCTCCTCTCCCTCGCTCTCTATTTTAGGAAACCTTGTTAGGTATGGGAGAAGGAAGGTTATGGACGCGATGTAGAAGAGACCGGGTGGATTTCAGATGCCCCAAATAAAGGATATGCCAAATTCACAGGATCTGGATTATTATCATTTTTTTTGAAGATATGTCCACGACGACAGGACTGAAATGAAATCCGCTTTAAAAAACAACAACCCACAAACGAAGGCTCCATCTTCAAGAAACGGGAGATCTCCGGTGAGCTCGGTGATCCATGCACAGCCAAAGAAGAGACCTGATCATCGTAGAATAATATATCCATGCGTATAGGGAGCCAAAAACGATGTGAAGGAGGGTTATAGCAAGCAAAAATGTTTCGGTCTACACACACACACACATAGAGGAAGAGGACATTTAATCCTTCTGCTCAGCTGGACAGCATGTCACGTTTACCAGGAGTTTATGGACACCCTCGCTTTGCAGCTACAATGCTGCCGACATTAAGAAACCAACCAACCAAAGGGCATTATTTAGCCATTTCGAACCCCTCTCTCCCAGTTTCTGCACCTTGGCTTAGCCTAAAAAAAAGGGGGGAGCGGGTTCCCTCCCCTCCCCTCTAGTTTGCCAGCGAAATGGCACGCAGCAGTAGCAAACATCCAGAAAAAGCAGATGACATAATTTGCAGCCATCCCCTGTTCATCACCCAAACGCCAGCACCTCACCTCGCGCTCTGGATGACACCCCATTTATGACATCATCTTAAAAAAAAAAAAAACCACACACACACAACCTTAACACCAACCATCCCTGATCATACCTGCAAGGGGTTTTACGGTTTTACTCACACAAACGCACGTACATCCTTTATCAATGGGTGGCTGCTTCTTCAACATTGCAAGGCGGGAGGGGTGGGGTGGGGAAAAGCAAGCGAAGAGGCTATACCCGCGCCCCAGATGACACCCCCCCCCTAAAAAAGGGAAGAAATTGATGGAAATATTTTATTCTGGAGCAATGCACACATTGCAACGGAGATGAACGCCCCTCCAATCCCCACCCCACCCCCGGCGTCAGATTATATTGCAAGAAGCAGAGGTCTCCAAGCTCACGGGGGTTAGGTGGGGGAAGGCAAACTAAACTAACAAGCGGCGGGGGGGGGGGGGAATCAGAAGAGGTGGCGAGACTTATTTCCGAGGACCCCCGCATCATTCTCCGCCGTGCACCACATTTTAATTGCAACAATATCTGCACACGCTCCGTCCTCCCACAGAATCCTCTTCATGCACTGATTTCCTCAACCCTGAGCGATTTTGCAAAAGGGGAGAAAAGGTGGTGCGTGCAAACGTAACCAGTCTTCCACCACCATGCAAGCAACAACCACCACCACCCCGCCGGTCCAAGTGTGTGTGGCGACGCCTCCCTCTCTCCCTCCTCCTGCGCCCCCTCCCCAAATCCCTCCCGGGCGTGTAGGCAAAGAGGTACCTCTCCTCCTCCCCGCTGTGCCCTTACTCTTTGCAGGAACGCAGGCGATGCGCCCTGGGCGCGCAGCAGCTCCTTCAGCCGGGAGGCGTCCGGTTTTTAATCCTCTCTTTTTTTGGTGGCGGCGGCTCGGGATGCAGGAGAGAAGCATGCACCACGACGGGGAAGGAGCTTGGAGTTCAAAAATGAAATGCAACCGAAAATGACGACCTCCGACCAATTGCACGGGGGCGGAATTCAAAGCGTGCGCTCAGGCGGCCATCCGGCGATTCGCGGAGCCTTTGCGAGGAAGGAGGCGAGCGGCGCTGCAGGCGAGCGGGCTGGCGGCTCGCATCCCGGCCAGCGTCACCGATACACACGCGCGCACTCGCAGACACGCATCTTGCCCCTTTTCTTGCGGCAAACGGCAGCCAACCCCCCTGGCCACGCCCCCCTTGTCACAGCCCCAGCCTATCGGAGAGCAGGATCCGGGAGGAGGGTGGATCGCCTGCCCTTTTTAACTCTTCCCGCACTGCAGCGCTCCAAGGCATGGAGGAAGAGTCGGGGCTGGTCCACGCGTGATGGGAGATGTTTGGGTTTGATGAGATTTTTATTTTTTGAACACGTTTTATTGTCTCATTTTGCGCGGATTGCTTTTTCTGTGCACCGGTTAGAAGTTGCAAGTGATGAAGCGTTTCCTCCAATTGGGAAACTGAATCCACGTTCATAAATATTGACCTTAACAGATTGTAGAACTGGGCGCAAGCTAACGAAACAGACATTTCAACAGAGGCAGAACATAGGCAGAAAGAACCGGCTGCTCAAATATAAGATGGGGGACACCTGGGTTGACAGACATCCAGGGGACATGTGAAAAGGATCTAGGGGGTCTTGGTGGACCACAAGTTGAACATGAGTCAATAGTGTGATGCGGCAGCAAAAAAAGCTAATGCTATTCCAGTGTCCAGATCAAGGGAAGTACTAATACCACTCTATTCTGCCTTAGACCACACCTGGAATATACAGTACTGTGTCTAGTTCTGGGTGCCACAATTTAAGGAGGATGCTGACAAGCTGGAAGGTGTGCAGAGGAGGGAAACCAAGATGACTGAGGGTCTGAAAACCAGGCCTTATGAGGAACGGTTGAAGGAGCTGGATATGTTTAGCCTGGAAAAGAGGAGACAGAGAGTAGATATGGTAGCATAGTCATCTTCAAGTATCTTACGGGCTGTCACATGAAGGAGGGAGCAAGCTTGTTTTCTCCTGCTCCAGAGGGCAGGACTCGAACCCACGGCTTCAACTAAATTCCAACTAAACATCAGGGGAAACTCGGGAAGTTGTGGGCTCTCCTTCTTTGGGTTTTTTAAGCAGAGGTTGGATGGCCATCTGTCATGGATGCTTTTAGATGAGATTCCAGAATTGCAGGGCGTTGGACTAGATGACCTTTGGTATCCCTTCCAACTCTACAACTCTATGATTCTAATATAAATAGCTTTTCGCCCTTCTCTCATAATACTAGAACTTCATGGATGGCCCAATAATATTAAGAGGCAGAAGCTCGAGTATTTCTTCACACAGTATTTCCTTAGTGTATGGAACTCCCTGCCACAAGTAGTAGTAGTAGTAATAATAATAATAATAATAATAATAATTTTATTATGTATACCCCACAAATCTGGCTGGGTTTCCCCAGCCACTCTGGGCGGCTTCCAGCAAAATAGAAAAACACAATAAAACGTCAAATATTAAAAACAAAGTGAAGCTTTAAAAGATGACTGTTAAAAGAGATTAAACAAATTTGTGGTGGAGGCGAAGAGCCTCTGTAATTGGCGGTTAGACATGATGGACCCGGTCTATTGAAGCTGAATGCTCATTTTTTTTGGAGGGGGCGTGATGTGTGCGAATTATGCCCCATGGAAATTGCTTTGTCCAGATTCCCCTGTTGCTGTGCAGGGTTTCCTAAAGGGGTCAGTATTGATCCTCTTGGGGTCAGCAGGACTGTGCAGGGGATGAATAAAGCCCTAGAGATCGAAAAAGAAGTTTACTAAGAAGTAACTTGGAAGTCTGAGCTTCAGCACTAAAGAGGATGGACTTGTACAGAGGGCACGTCCCTGGCCGATGAGGAAACTCTGTATTTAATAAGACGACTCCACAATTCAATAGTCATATCCTTGTTTTTTACACTTTAAGATACCTAACCAAAGTGGTTGATAATAAATCAATGACGATTGTTTCTTCCCTTTATTTCATTTACATTCCTAAGAATCTGGGTGGGGGTCAATGGCAACTTTCAAGGATTCAATGAATTCAGAAAGGGTTTAAACCTTCCCAGTGGGGCAATGGGGTGGTTTCCCTGTTGCATTCACCTGATGGGGAGAAAGATGGGAGGCCGGCAGGCCGCTGGATCCAGGCCCCTGTGTTTGCCACCCTGGTTCTAAGCCATTGCAACCTGTGATGTGATTCAGTCACTCTCAACTTCCTTCGACGACTCTTCTCATCTCCCACGGCTAATGCGGTTCCGCCGCTGCTATAGAGACTGGGTTTAAATAAGAAATGCACAGCCCACTAAGTGTGTGCCCAGGGAGATCTGGAATAATTATACAATTACATGTTGTTTTCATTTTTCGAAGATAGTAGATGCCGGAGCTCAAAGGTACTTGAAAGCCCTTTGCTAGGGAAACTTTAACCCCCTTAAGCCCAGGTATGTCAGGGCGGGGGGAGTCCAAGCTATGGTTGCGGGGGGGGGGAATATGCACTCTGCATATGCTCAGAGGTACTCCTGCCTGTTAACAGAGCGAATGCTATTCTAGGCTGCATGAGCAGAAAAGTCTAGCGTCCAGATCAAGAGAAGTAATTGCACCCCTATATTTTGACACGGGTGGTGCTGTGGGTTAAACCACAGAGCCTAGGGCTTGCTGATCAGAAGTTTGGCGGTTCGAATCCCCATAATGGGGTGAGCTCCTGTTGCTCGGTCCCAGCTCCTGCCCACCTAGCAGTTCAAAAGCACATCAAAAGTGCAAGTAGATAAATAGGTACCGCTCCGGCGGGAAGGTAAACGGTGTTTCCATGCGCTGCTCTGGTTCGCCAGAAGTGGCTTAGTCATGCTGGCCACATGACCCGGAAGCTGTATGCCAGCTCCCTCGGCCAATAAAGCGAGATGAGCGCCGCAACCCCAGAGTCGGACAGGACTGGACCTAATGGTCAGGGGTCCCTTTACCTTTACCTATTGTGCCTTGATCAGACCAAGGACACAGAGAAGAGATGACAACCATCTTCAGATATATTAAGGACTGTCACGTGGAAAATGGAGCAAGCTTGTTTCCCCCTGCTCTGGAGGGTAGGACATGAACCAATTCAGGTTATGAGAAAGGAGATTCTGACTAAAAATTAGGAAGAACTTTCTGGTGGGAAGAGCTGTTCGACAGTGGAAGAGTCTCCCTCGGGAGGTGGTGGACTCTCCTTCCTTGGAGGTTTTTAAGCAAAGGTGGGTGGCTATCTGTCATGGATGCTTTAGCTGAGATTCCTGCATTGCAGGGGGCTGGACTAGATGACCCTTGGAGTCCCTTCCAACTCTACAATTTATGATTCCATTCCTTTAAAAAAAATTGTTATTAGTTTTCCTATATTTATCCAACATTACCACACTTTAGTCAGTTATACAGATTTTTTAAAAATAATAATAATAATAATAATAAATTTACTATTACTTTCTTCCATTGCCCATGCGCAGCGGGACGCCCTTCCCACTGCCATATGAGAAGCAGCAACCACCCATGTCACAATATAGGGATGCAATTGCCTCCTTTGATCTGGACGCTAGACGCTTGGAAAGAGGTAGATTTTTGTCCAGGCTTTCCCTGACCCATGAGATCAGACCCTGGTTCCATTTATTTGAATTCCCCCAACCCCTGTTTTTATACGCCTTGGTGTGCATGCCTGGAAAGCCCACAGCGCGAAGCGTGTCAGCAAGAAACTCCATCGCTCCCCAACAAATGGCATTTAGAGATCGACTCCCTCCGAATCTGTGGGTTTTATATACTAATCCAGATATTCATTCTCCAATAACCAACCTAGGTGGTTGCTAGGTAACCACCATGTGGTCCACCCCAGAGTTAACTTGTCAGCCTTGCTGGTGTCCCAAGTATCCCGTCTCCCTTTCCCTCCCCACTTTTCCCAGAAAGGGCCCACCCAGCCTACAGCTGTCAGTCTCTGCCTCCGGTGCTGATGTTCCAGATGTGGGTTGGCCCTGCATTCACCACTGGCAGGAAGCAAAGCGCAAGAGCTTGGAGATGCAATTATCGTTATTGCTCACCAGCACGTACACAGGTAATCCTTACATAATGTGCACACCACACACACACACACACACCATGTATTTGCAGATGAAAACATTTCCCTTTCCCAAATACTGGTCCTTGAATATTCTTGTTACGTGAAAACACCAGACTTCTCCATTTAGCATGTATAGTCAAAGTAATTGAATGTCTCCAGACATATTATCCCACCACTTGGTTCCAAACACCAGGCGTTCTGGAATATGCCCTAATATGCAGGGACTGTGAAACGCTATACAAGTCAACATTCTGCACCAAAGTAGATCAAATCCTGAATTCCGTCATCGGTTGCAATCATACAAAGAGCACGCTCATTTGACTGGCCGTAGACACAATTGATCCGAAGGAGCTTCTCCACCCCAATCACTCAGCCCGGATGCTGAGGTCCACCTCTGAGGGCCTCTTGGTGGTTCCCTCACTGCGAAAAGTGAGGTTCCAGGGACCCAGGCAGAGGGCCTTCTCTGTAGTGGCACCCTCCTTCTGAAACGCCCTCCCTTAAGATGTCACGGTGATAAAGAACTACCCAACTTTTAGAAGACATCTGAAGGCAGCCCTGTTTAGAGAAGTTTTTAATGTTTGATGATTTACTGTGTTTGATGTTTTTATTTGATTGTAAGCTGCCCAGAGTGGCTGGGGCAACCCAGTCAGATGGGCGCCATATTAATAAGAATAAATGGTGATGGTGATAAACGCATGAGCCCAGTGACACAAGCCCATGGCTGGACTAGCCCAAGGTCGCTCACTGGAAGGACAGATCCTGAAGTTGAGGCTCCAGTACTTTGGCCACCTCATGAGAAAAGAAGACTCCCTAGAAAAGACCCTGATGTTGGGAAAGATGGAGGGCACAAGGAGAAGGGGATGCCAGAGGATGAGATGGTTGGACAGTGTTCTTGAAGCGACTATCCTGAGTTTGGCCAAACTGCGGGAGGCAGTGAAGGATAGGCATGCCTGGTGTGATCTGGTCTATGGGGTCACAAGGAGTCGGATACGACTGAACAACTGAACAACAACAACAACAACAACAACAACAGCCCAAAGCCACCCAGCAGCTGCATGTGGAGGAGTGGGGACGTGAACCCAGTTCACCAGATTATGAGTCTACAGCTCTCAACCACTACACCACAGAAGAAGAAGAAGAAGAAGAAGAAGAAGAAGAAGAAGAAGAAGAAGGAGGAGGAGGAGGAGGAGGAGGAGGAGGAGGAGGAGGAGGAGGAGGAGGAGTCTCAAAGCGGCTAACATTCTCCTTTCCCTTCCTCCCCCACAACAAACACTCTGTGAGGTGAGTGGGGCTGAGAGACTTCAGAGAAGTGTGACTAGCCCAAGGTCACGCAGCAGCTGCATGTGGAGGAGAGGAGACGTGAACCCGGTTCCCCAGATTATGAGACTACTGCTCTTAACCACTACACCACCCTGGCTCTCACTGGAGAGCATCCTGCCCAAGCCACCCAATCAGAGCAGGCCCTGGCAAGAGAAAGGCGCCAAATTGAACACATGGCCTGGCGGTTCTTTGCAAATATCTACCCCCTCGGAATGGCGCCCTGGCTGGGAATCTGCTTGTTGATGCAATTTTGCCAAATGTGGCTTTTGAATTTGCTTTGTTTTCATCAAGCACGAGGATATTTGTGGGCGTCGTGGAGTCTTTAGAGGCCCAGAATATGACGGGATGGATCGCTGGAAGGTTTCTCTCTCTTTTTGCAACCAGACAGAGTTAGCCAAAGCAAGGAGAAAGAGAGAGAGAGAGGGGGGGGGGGGTTGGCACTGATTTCTGCACCCATCTCAGGTCCCCACACATTGCACAAGAGGAGGTGGCAAACTCAGAAGTGGGGGGGGGCAGAATTCAGGGTGCATGCCCCCTTTGTGCATCTGCAATACATGCCAGGCAGGTGATGAGAAGAAGTCTGAGGTGAGTCAGAAACAGCGTGTGACAGTCAAAAGCACAAGGCGAGCTAGGAGGCAGAGTTGCAAAAACAGGTGAAAAAAGTGAGTAAGGATGGTTTGATTTGCTTTCTAATGCAAATCTATCTACCCGTAATTCATACTCGCTGAAGCCATCTGAGAAATAAAGAAGAACTACGATTCTGTGATTCTATGAAAGCCACACGCCTCTGAATTTTGCGATGCGATTCGGCAGCCCAAGAAAAAGTGCCCCCGAAATGTACACATTGTGGGAGATCATGCATGCATGAAATATCAGAAGGGGGAGATGGGATAGGAATTAGTAAAATTATGCATGGCACAGGGAGAACCAACAGAGTAAAGTTTCTCTCCCTCTCTCATAACACTAGAACTTCAGGCAGCGACATCCTAGGGACCAAGGCAGTTTCGGCCCCTCAAATATTTCTTTTGAGGGGGCTGCCCCCCTCAATATTCAGAGGACATCACATGATGTCATGTCAGCCCCTGCTAGAGAAGCTGGTGCCTCTGCCAATGAAGCTGAGGGTTAGAAAATTCAGGACAGATTTTAAAAGAGCATTTATTCATGCAGTGCATAGATAAACTTTGGAACTCATTGCCACAGGAGGCAGTGGGGGCCACCAACCCAGATGGCTTAAACAGAGGATCAGACCAATTAATGGAGGAGGGGGCTGTCAGTGGCTACTGTAGACAACACTGAGCTAAAGCAGAGATGGAGAATCTGGGGTTCTCCGCACACTGCTGAACTACAACTCCCATCATCCTTGGCCTTGCATGCTGGGGCAGATGGGAGTTGTGGTTCAGCAACCCCTGGAGGGCCAAAGTCCCCCCACCCCTGAGCGATGCAGGCCAACAATCTGACTCAGCACAAGGCAGCTTTCCGGTGTCCCCATGTCCATAGCAACTTAAATGGGAAGAGAGAGACGTTATTTATTGTCTTGCTGTGGCAGGATCCAATTTGACAGTGGTTACTCACAGAGAGTGGGCGCATCTCTCTCCTTCTCAGCATAAGAGCCCCCTTCTCCTTGCAGGGACCCGAGGAGAAAGGAAGAAACTAACAGCAGATGGCTGGAGGAGGCTGGTGGCAGTTTCCATCAGAGGTTGCCAACCCCCCCAAAAAAGCACACACGACGGCTGCCACTTTGGCCAAGGCTGTTGGCAAGGAGGGGTGTGACATTGTGACAGCCCTTGAGCTATTGAGGAGGGCTTTTTTCTTCTTCTCTCCATCTCCTCTTTTACAGGCTAAACACACCCAGCTCCTTCGACCGTTCCTCATCAGGCTTGGTTTCCCAGACCCTTGATCATCTGACTGTAAAGAATAGCCCCATAAGAAGCCCATTTTTACAACTCAAACTGACATGTCAGAGTTTAGCTGAATCTGAAAATGTGACTGCCCTGATCAAGAAGCCCTTAATAATAGAATTGTACACAGGTGGGACCCCAAGGGTCACCTAGTTCATCGCCCTGCAATGCAGGAATCTCAGCTAGATCCTGCGTGACAGATGGCCATCCAACCTCTGCTTTAAAATAAAACCTCCCACGAAGGACAGTCCACCACCTTCCAAAGGAGTCTTTTCAACTGTCGAACGGCTCTTACTGTCAGAAAGTTAATCCTGACATTTTGTTAGCATCTCCTTTCTTGTAACTTGAATTGGTTCAGGTCCTACCAGAACAGGAGCAGGAGAAAACAAGCTTGCTCCCTCTTCCGTGTGTGGCAGCCCTTAAGATATCATATCTCCTCTGAGTCTCCTCTTTTCCAGACCAAACATAGCCAGCTCCTTCAACTGTTCCTCATAAGGCTTGGTTTCCAGACCTTTGATCATCTTGGTCGCCCTCCTCTGCACACCTTCCAGCTTGTCAACATCCTTCAAAAATCGTGGTGCCCAGAACTGGATACCGTATTCCGGGTGTGGTTTGACCAAGGCAGAATAGAATGGTACTATTATTTCCTGGACACTGGACTTCTGTGGATGCAGCCTAGAATAGCATTACCTTTTTTTTTTTTTTTTGCTGCTAAATCACCCTGTTGACTCATGTTCAGTTTGTGGTCCACCAAGACCCCTAGATCCTTTTCACATGTACTGCTGTCAAGCCAGGTCTCCCCAATCTCATATTTGTGCTGCTGGTTGTTCCTGCCCAAGTGCAGAACCTGACATTTACTCCTATTGAAATTCATTTTGGGTGTACCTGGAGTGTCAGTGAATATTAAAATATTAAATTACTCAACCTGAATAGGTAACTAATTCATCTTACAAATCTTCAGATAACCCTGCTAATGATGTTAATTGCTTACTGTTGTCTTTCAAATATAATATAAATTAGTTCCAGTCTTTTTGGGATACTTGACCTCGCTGGTTCCAGATTCTTCCCGTCAGTTTTGCCAGTTCTGCAAAGTCAATCATTTTCGTCTGCCACTCTTATTTTGTTGGTACTTCATGCCATTTCCATTTCTGGGCTAATAAAATTCTTGCTGCAGTTGTTGCATATAAGAACAATTTTTTTTTTATCTTGTCTCTGTATCCCTTTACCCACTACGTCCAGTAAGAAAGCTTCTGGGTTTATTTGTTTTTAAACAAAAGTGTTTTTAAACATTTTCTTTAACTCGTTATATATCATCTCCCAGAAAGCTTTTACCTCTTTACATGTCCACCACATGTGATAAAAAGTACCCATGTTAACTCCCACTCTGAACAGTAGAAGAAGAAGAGTTTGGATTTGATATCCTGCTTTATCACTACCTGAAGGAGTCTCAAAGCGGCTAACATTCTCCTTTCCCTTCCTCCCCCACAACAAACACTCTGTGAGGTGAGTGGGGCTGAGAGACTTCAAAGGAGTGTGACTAGCCCAAGGTCACCCAGCAGCTGCATGTGGAGGAGCGGGGAAGTGAACCCGGTTCACCAAATTACGAGCCTACTGCTCTTAACCACTACACCACACTGGCTCTCAGGGTATGATTTCCTGGCGGCTCGCTCTGTGACCCTGCGGCTGCAGAGGGTTGAGCCTGGGCCCTTCTGCTTGCGAGGCATATGCCCTGCCACTGACTCATCTCAAGAAAAGTAGCCGCACGCAGGGCGAGGTCTGGCTCTCCGACTCTCCGACGGCTCTCGCTGCTTGCTTCGCTGTGGGGTTGGCGATGCTCCCCTCTGCACACGTGCCTGGTCCTCCCACCTTGCTTGCAGCTCCTGAGCCAATCCACCAGCAGCTTGGCGTGAAGTTTCACCCAGCTCCTACACACCTAGCCTCTGAAGCAAACACGTTTCCTACGCAGCTTCTCCTGAAATTGTACTTTCTGCCTCCTCCACTATCCATCACTGCTTGGAGTCACATCTCAGTTCCAGCAGCTTTTAAATCTTCTTCTTCTTCTTCTTCTTCTTCTTCTTCTTCTTCTTCTTCTTCTTCTTCTTCTTCTTCTTCTTCTTCTTCTCCTCCTCCTCCTCCTCCTCCTCCTCCTCCTCCTCCTCCTCCTCCTTCTCCTTCTTCTTCGTGGGGAGGGGCATCTTGTTGCAGGGAGATGGGAAAAGTAGGGTCCTCTGTGTGTGGATGGAAGAGAGAGAGAGAGAGAGAGAGAGAGAGAGAGAGAAAATGTGAATGTGTGAGAGATTGTCAGCGTGAGAGGTGGATTTTAATGCGAACCTTCCTGATTTGCATTTCCTGAAACAGTGGATGAACAAAAAATGCAGCTCTCTTTACAAATCCACACTTTCCCAGATTACGAAATGCCATTCCTCCAGCCACGTGAACGTGTGCAAAAAATACACATCTTGCGGGAATGTGTGCATAAAGGTGCATATGTTACTGAAAAGGCATTCTAATACAGGAAATCATTTGCAAAAAAATGTGTGTGCTCAGGCAAAATTGCATAGAAAATATGTGTTGAAGGAGAAATGAGCCCTAAAATGCTGGTGAGTTTTGGTGAGACCTTTTTTATATAAAATAAAGTAAGTGATGTGCAAAGTGATGCAGAGCCAACCCTTACTGGAAATATTTTCCTTAATGGGATTGTGCAAAGGAAGGCAAAGACTCCAGCAAAGGTAAATGATTATTTAATTATTGGCTTGTTTGACTGTTTTCCTTTAATTATCCCCAAGGATATATGTCAAGACTTCCTCAAAGCTCCCAATAAACATTTACCCTGAAAACAAACAAACAAACCAACAAAGTTATGCAGAGAACCAAATTTAGGATGGGGAAAATACGGAGGTTGATCTGTGATTGTAGCAATAAAGAACAGAACTGAAGACTGGAAAATAGAAGCAGAAATGGACAGAGCTGTCTGTCTCGACTTCTGAGTAATTCCTACTTTTTCTCTCAAAGGCGCCATCCTTTTCCCATGCAAAAAGTGTTTTGCCCAGTTTTGACTCAGAACTGTACGCAACTCAGCTATCAAACAGTTGGGGAACACTGATGCAGAGAACGAATGAAAACAGAAATCCAAAATCTGTGGATAATCATACCAAATGTTCCCGTTAGAAAAGGCCACCCTGACATCCAAGCTTGCGGCTGCTAGTCTGAATGAGCCCCCGGCATCCCCATCCCAATGGCACAATCAAATAATTTCTATCAAACGCGCCTTTAACATATTATCTTTAAATAGCACCCACACTGAACTAGGTTATAATTACTGACAGCTTCTAATTCTGGGAAGCTGTTTCAACTCCCTGCAAATCTCTGCGTTGTTATTATGAGAATAATCTTTTATTATTCAGTTCCCCCTAGCTTCATCTCTTATTTCCTTAACTTGAAAGAGAGGAGAAACAATTCCGTTCCATTATCGCGGCGGGATCCCGGTTCCTTATCAGCAAATAATTTTTTTTGCTATGAACTGGCTGGAATAGTCGACGGCGGATGAGGAGCCGGCACCTGAGCGCTCATTCTCTTTAATGGAAGTGGTTATGGTTCTTCGTCTGACCCTGCCATCTTTGAAAGTGAGGTCCATTTGGTTGGCAGCTGATACAGTTGGTGCTATATCAAGGTAATATCATCGTGGACTTTGCGGAGGCGTCAGTCTGGATGATGCCCCGAGTCCCCTTCCGTTTCTTGGGCCACGGGGAGTTACAAGTTTTGATGCCGAAATCCAGCACTGCCTGAGCTCTGCGAGTGTGGCTTTCTCCCGATTGAAGTGCAGAGTGTTTGAGGACCGGGACATTCGCAGGGAAACCAAAATGCTTGTTTACAAAGCTATTGTACTACCAACCTTACTGTATGCTTGTGAAACATGGACCACTTGTAAATGCCACCTCCAACTCCTCCAAAGATTCCATCAACGGATTCTCCGAAAACTTTTACACATCACTTGGGAAGACAGGCAAACTAATATCAGTGTACTGGAAGAAGCAAAGATCACCAGTGCTGAAGCAATGATTCTTCAACATCAACTTCGTTGGACTGGTCATGTTGTGCGGATGCCTGATGATCGTCTTCCAAAGCAACTGTACTCTATTCCAAACTTAAAAATGGAAAGCGTAATGCTGGTGGTCAACAAAAGAGGTTTAAAGACTGTCTCAAGGCAAAGGTGTCACGGGCTTTGAAGACACTCGAACTCAGGACGCAAGGGAGAAACATGCTAAGAGGAAGGCACGCTTGGCAAATCCACACTGGGATCAACTCCCGCCCAGAAACCAACGTCCCCACTGTGGAAGGACGTGTGGATCCAGAATTGGCCTCCACAGTCACTTACGGACTCATTTTTAAAACCGTGTTTATGGAAGACCATCTTACTCGGCTACGAGTGATCGCCAAAGAAGAAGAAGACAAGTTTGAGCCTCCTGCTTCTTAGCATCTGGTTGCTATTTCAGCTCCTAGCTTATTTAGAGCTTAGTGTCCATCGGATCTGACGCTCACCAGATGTTCATTTCATCATATAAGGAGATTCCCAGCCCCAGGAGAAATCACGTGATGACACGTCCCAGGACTAATATGCATCCGATGGAGACCAAAGATCGTGGCAGATTGGAAGCAGGCTGTTTGCAGTGAGCTGTTTGCGGCCTCACGTTGCCTCTTCTGTGCTTGCGGGGGGCGGGGGGTGGAGAGAAAATGTGCTCACACGAGAGAGGCACTAACTCTAGGCCTGGCAGGTTCAAATCTCCACTCGGCATGAAGCTCTTTGGATCACCTTAAACAACTCACTCTTTCTCCCCCAAAGCTACCTCGCAGGGTTGGTGTGAGCATAAAATTAGTTTTCAGGCCCAATTCAAAGTGCTGGTGTTTGACCCATAAAGTCTTACATTGCTCTGGACCTCCATATCTTAAGGACCTCCTCTCCCCATACAAACTGACCTTGACCTTCCACTTGTCACCTGAGGACTTTCTCCATGTCCCCCATCACAGAGAAGTTTGAGGGTGGCAGCATGAGAACGGGCCTTTTCCGTGGTGGCTCCCCGATTGTGGAATGCTCTCCACAGAGAGGCTCGCCTGGCACCACCCTTACATGTCTTTAGGTACCAGTCGTGCCTGCCCTCCCGTCAGCTTGCGAGGAAATACACAACCACCTGACTTTTAGAAGACACCCGAAGACCCGAAGTTGAAAATGTTTGATATCGTACTGGGTTTTTTGTTTTTGTTTATTTTTTAACATCTTTATTGAAAGTTCAAAAAGTGCACAATTATACGTGCACCAAACTTGGTGAGATACAAACAAAAAAAGAGAAAAAGAAAAAGAGAAGCAGAACCCACGCAGAAGGGAAAACAAAGTAGGGGGGGGGGACCCAAAACTGTATATTTTACAAGGTTGTTATTTTACTTTACCAGATCTTAACCTATTGCAGTATTTGTAAGAATGGATTCCAAATATCATTGAATTTGTCCATGGCAAGTCTGCATTTATATGCAAGTTGCTCATATGTTGCAAATTTGTAGAAGTCTTCAATCCAATCGTAGAAGGGATGTTGTATTGTTTTAATTTGTTGAAAGCTGCTCAGGGTAGCTGGGGGAACCCAGTCAAATGGGCGGCATATACAATTATTATTATTATCATCATCATCATCATCATCATCATCATCATCATCATTCCTCTTTACCCAGTCCTTTGACCATTAAATAATCTGTGGCCTATTAAATGTGAAAGGACTGTTATTATTAATTTGGGGGTGATTGTTTTAATTTGAGAGAAGTACAAATTTTGATAGTTGTGTTTGCATATTAACTTGAGAAGTGTGCATTAAATAGTTTCTGATTAAAATACAAAAAAAAATCTAATTGAAAGATCTCAGTTGCATCCTTAGTATCTGCAGTGAAATTATCTCTTTGGTAGCAGAGTCTTGCCTGAGAGTTGCTACTGCCAGCCAGTCATGGAAGATAATACCAGACTGCTTACCTGATAGTTTTGGGCTGAATTCTCACATTATGCTAACCCATGGTTTAGCAGCACAAACCACGGTGTCCTGGTTTCACATGTCTCAAACAGTGTCAGAGATTGAATTGCTGCAATCAAATACCCTAAGATTTCAGCCGCATCTGTTAAATGCTCAGTGAATATTCAACAAATATCTGAAGATTTGGAGACTACATGGATAACACGTGAGATCGAAACTCACAGAGGGGGATTTCTAGGGAGCAAATTCACTGCAGCTCGAGGGATAAATAAGGGGACGCCAGCGATTACAGGGCACCCTTCGGAAATGGTAATTTAATCAGCTGACGTTAATGAGGCATCCGATGTTGATATGATCACGGTGTTGTTGACCCATTCATAGCTAGGCTTGATGGTGATTTGAGGCGACAATGTTCCTGTTGCAAAGAACACTAGCTCTAATCTTCTTGACTCTCTGGCTGGTCCCAGGGCCGGAGCTAGGAAAACAGAGGGGTCAACGGGGCAGATAGTTGCTGAGATAGTGGACAAACAGGCCCCTTCGCTCTCTACGTTATTGTATTAAAGAGCCAATGAGCCAAAGGAGTGTTTCTGCCACTTTGCAATCTTCACCAGAGGAATTTTCCACCCCATGTCTCTAACACTTCCCATGAGACAGTTACAGGTGGGTAGGCGTGTTGGTTTGCCATAGTCAAAACAAAATAAAAAATTCTTTCCAGTAGCACCTTAGAGACCAACTAAGTTTGTTCTTGGTATGAGCTTTCGTGTGCATGCACACTTCTTCAGATATGCACACTTCTTCAGGTATCTGAAGAAGTGTGCATGCACACGAAAGCTCATACCAAGAACAAACTTAGTTGGTCTCTAAGGTGCTACTGGAAAGAATTTTTTATTTTGTTTTGACTTCCCATGAGAGTTAAGGACAGGCGTTAACTCAGGGAAGGCTGGGAGAGACTCCCTGCTGAAACCCTCAGGAGAGTTGCTGCCGGTCAGTCGAGGCAATGCTGAGACTTCTTCGTGTGCCTCCTCGAGAGGTCCGGAGGGTGGCAACACAAGAACAGGGCCTTCTCTGCAATGGCTCCCCGTCTGTGGAATGCTCTCCCCAGGGAAGTTCGCCTGGCGCCTTCATTATACACCTTTAGGCACCAGGCAAAACGTTCCTTTTTAACCAGGCCTTTAGATGATTTGATTGACTTCCTATGCCCTTTTAAAATGTGGGGGTTGGGGGGGGGGTTGGAGAGGGGTGTTATTGGGTTGTCATTTTTATTTTGATCAGTGCTTTTTTCGGGGGGGGGGATGCAGGGATACGCATACCCCTAAACACCTTGTCAATCTTTGTACTATTGTCCATTTACTGTATTTATTTTTATTTACTTATTTTCCCCGATTTGAACTATAAAATTGTGATTTTTCTTGAGTCAAAATGAGAGTAGCCCTAAACATTTTTTAAAGAAAAAAACAGCACTGATTTTGATTATGTATTTTGTGGTTTTACATCTTGATTTTATTCTGTGAACCGCCGAGACCTCCGGGTATAGGGCGGCATATAAATTCAATGAATAATAACGATAATAAATAACAACAATGAATTCATTTCATTAGTCGCCATGCAGGGGCCCACTTTGCTCCTGACCCTACGCAGACGGCTACAATGGCTTAGGCGGGGGGGGGGGGTCTTTGGCATTCCAAGCCAAATGCCTAGAAAAAGCTAATTAAATTATGCCGACAGCCTTTGAGGCACCAAGATACGAGCCCCTGAACCCCATTTCGGAGATGCCCCCACTCCATTTTAGAGATTCAACTTTGCTTGAACTTTGCTTCAACTTTGCCAGCTAAAATCCTTACATTGCAGCTTCTTAGATAAACTTAGCAAATCAGCAGAATGCCAGTAAACGGCCGACCACAGACTTCCTCTTTTCAAGAGGAAGTCTGGTTTCAGGGAAAGAGCTAACCACAACTCAACCCCATGACCGAGCCATTTCCTGTGAACATCAGCAGAAGCCAAAATAAGGTCCCAGGTGCAGTTGGGGGTCAACGGCTAGGCATTTAGGCACTGAAATAATAGCATATAGCACCTCCTGGCGGCTAAAGCAGCTTGAAACAGACAAAGGCAGCCGGACAAAGGAAATGTTCTGATTTGCTAACGCAGTATTATAATATTAGTTCTGATAGGCCAGGAGGAGGGATTTAGGAGGAGCTTTACTATGTCATAGAGAGTACTTAAGCTTGCCCCACAGGAGGTGGGGTGTGCATTTGCCTTTTGCTTACTGAATGCACCTTATTGCAATAAAGAAACTTTGCTTTTGGAAACTTTGCTGCCTGAATCTTTCTTCTGGTCTTATTGGGTCAAGGCATACAGGCGTAACATTTCTGGTGCCGTCAAGGACTCGGATCGGGCCTTAAGCCCTCGACCAGAGGCAGCCCCTTGCCTACTATGCAGGGCGTGGGAGGTTAACAGCCCTGTGACCTTGCGCGCACCACCTCAGTCTTAAGAGTTGGAAGGGATCAGAAGGCATCTTGACCCCCCTCCGCCCTGCAAGGAGTGGCAACGGACAAAGAACCGGGGAGACAGGGAAGACAGCCGGCTTTTGGTGAGTACTGACCCTCTATATTAATTAGAGGAAGGGGGACTTGATCTCTCCCCAGCGTATGGTATTAGCCAGCAGGTAAGGGGTCCTCTGGCGAACCCATATACGCAGAGGTAGGGCAGGTAGGACAGGTAGGGCAGGTAGATACATAGATATGTGTAGGTAGGCAAGAAAGGACAAAAGGGGGAAAACTTTGGGAGGTATATGTGTGTGGTGTGTGAATAAGGTACTCCAGTGATTGTGTGTATGCATGAGAGGCCGGGGCGTTAGTGCCACTAGCCAAGCGACGTGTGGTCCCGAGGTGCGGTTTCAGGTAGCGAGAGCTCACCTGGCCACTAACAGGACGTGGAGAAAGGTGTGTGATTGTACCTTGGTAGGAGCGGAGTACCTCAGCAGCCCAGGATGGGAGGAGGGTCCAGCAAAGGGACTCCCCTCCAGTGTTTTCTGGACCATTGGAAGGAAGCCACAGAGGGCGACGATTGGGGATTCCCGTTGAGGAAAGAACGCCTACGATCCCTGTGTGAAGTAGACTGGCCAACACAGGGTACAGGCTGGCCCTCCGAGGGAAGCTTTGATGAGAATCTCATTAATCCCTTATGGCGGACTATAATTGACAATCATCCAGACCAGATCCCATATATCTCAACGTGGAAGGATGCTGTAGACCATAATCCCCCTTGGCTGCGAGGGTGCAGAAAATTGCCACCAAGGGCTAAGATCTGCAGTGTACAGAAGTTAGCAAAACACCCGCCAGTACTGGACAGTCAAGAAGAGGAGCTTATGGTTCCGCGGCCACCCCCTTATGCGCCCCTAGTACAACAGCCTCAGAACGCAGACCCACCGGCTGGGGCAGAAGGGGGACAGGGGAATAGGGTGAAGGTCCCTAACACCCAAACCCTGGAAGAAATATACCCAGACCTCAGAGAATTAAGGGAAAGGATAAGCCGGTATAGGTCCTCCAATCCTAAGCATAAAAGTGCAGCGGCAGCCTACAGCAGGGCCCGTAATCAGGCACTGAAAGACTATGCAAAAGGGTGCAAGGAAGCACCACCAGAAGACCTAATTGCCCCCCTTCGGGTGGTATGGAACAATCCACCCCACCTGATGCACCTTTAGTCGATGGTGGACCCCCACCTCAGACATACACCATGCAGTATGTCCCCTTTAGTACAACAGACTTGATGAATTGGAAAATACACACACCACCCTTTAGTGAAAAACCTAAAGCTATGGTGGATTTAATGGCATCTATCTTCGCTGCCCACGAACCAACCTGGCCAGATTGCCAGCAGTTGCTGAATACCCTTTTTACCACAGAGGAAAGAAGGAGGATAGATCAACAAGCATTAGAACACTTGAAGGAACAGAGAGTGTTAGAAACAGATTGGCCCACTCGATATCCATCGTCTGATCCCAAATGGAACGCAAACAATGATGGAGACCGAAACGCCCTGAAAGCATATAGGGAAACTCTCCTACAAGGTATTCGAAGGGCAGCTAGGAAGCCAACAGACCTGTCCAAGGTCTCGGCTGTGACCCAGAAGGCAGATGAGAGCCCTGGAGATTTTCTGGAACGGTTAATGGAAGCCTATAGAATCTGGACTCCATTTGACCCCGACCTCCCCGAGTATGCGGCGATGGTCAATAGCTCATTTATCGCACAATCCACTAAAGATATAAGGACAAAGATACAAAAGCAGGATGGGTTTCAAGGAAAGTCCCGGAGTGAATTGATGGCAATTGCCCAGCGAGTGTATGACTATAGAGGGGAGGAGGAGAAGAAGGAAAAGAGGAAGTGGATGAAGGAGAAGGCGGCAGTTATGGCGGCAGCTTTGGCCCAAGGGGAACCGGCGACTCGGGAGGGCCAGAGGGGCCCAGAGGCCCGGGATAGAGGCCGGTGAAGAGGTCAGCCGCTTGGAAGAAAGCAGTAGAAGAGGCATTGAAGGAGTATGTAAGGATGAAAGGCCAAGCAACAAGCGTCCTAGGACTGGTGACCCGGGTGAGGCCAGAGGGGTCTGACCCGAGGAAGAGGCCGGTGAAAAGGTCAGTTGCTAGGAAGGAAGCAGTGTGTCATATGTAGAAAAGGGAGACACACTGGAAGTGAGAATGGCCCCAGAATAGAGGAGAAGGAAGAGGAAGAGGACAAAGAAGAAGAGGGCTTGGAGGAAGATACCCCAGAGGGACCAACCAGAGATATTTCGCTGGGAGCCCAGTATTCTGTTATAACCACGCCTGTACAATCCAAAAGCCTAGAATCAGTGAACATTGTGGGAGCCACAAGTGATTTGTTCAGGGAGGCATTTGGAATGTCAAATTGAAGGATGCCACCTCACCCATCAGTTCCTGTATATGCCCAAATACCCAGTGCCCTCACTGGAAAGAGACGTCCCCTCAAGGTACAGGCACAAATTATTTTGTCCCCAAAGGACCAGAAATGCAGCTATTTCCACGAGTGACCAGCATATTGTCACTAATGGCGCCTAGAGAATACTCTTAGGAACTTTTGGCAGCCTTGATCACAAAATCCCATCCATTTACTCTTGGGAAAAGTGACAGAATAAATACCTGAAACTCTCCAAGCTCCACCAGGGGTGTGGGCTGAAGATAATCCCCAGAGTTGGCCAAAAATATCCTGCATATAATTCTTAATGTAAGGTCCTAGGCTATGCCAGTCTCAGTAAAACACTACTCTCACTTTCCTGCCACGATGGGCGGCAAAAGGAGCCCAGAAACACTTGAACTGATTATTGAATCTTGGCTTACTCAAACCCCTTTGATTTTGGCCACAAGGATTTTAAAAAAAAAAATTGGTAAAGATGGCCAAAACTTGGAAGAAAAGGAAAAGAAGTTACAGAAGAACTGTTATACTTGTTATGGGAGGCAGGATACAAAGTCTCCCGGAAAAAAGCACAACTGTGCTTGGAAGAAGTCCAGTATCTAGGCTATAATGTGTCACACCAGCAAAGGGCTTTGAGACCAGAGAGGAAAGAAGCCATATGTCTCATAAGAGAGCCCACCACTAGGAAGCAGTTGTGGGACTTCCTAGGGAAATGCAGGGTGGTGCTAAATACCTGGCTTCAGTGTTTTACCAGAATCCCTGAATGATAGTACAGGAGGAGTGAAGGAAGACCCTTTGTGTGGGGACCAGAGCAGCAAGAGGCTTTTGAGACTATTAAGAAATGCCTAATGGAGGCTCCGGCCTTGAGGCTGCCAAACCCAGAGAAGCCCTTCCAACTGTATGTGCATGAGCAGAATGGCGTGGCAGCTGGAGTTTTGACTCAGAAGCTAGGAAGCTGGAATCGGCCTGTAGCTTATCTTTCAAAGCAACTGGACCCAACGGCTAAAGGATGGCCACCCTGTCTGAGATCAGTGGCAGCCACTGCAGTCTTGGTGACAGAAGCAGATAAATTCACCTTTGGCCAAGAAATGAATGTAAATGTACCCTATGCTGTTCTCACCCTCATGGAGTACAAAGGGAGCTACTGGCTGACAAACCCCCGAATGGCCCAATACCAGGGCCTGCTGTGTGAAAACCCAAGAGTGCACCTAAGAGTGGTGAATACCCTTAACCCCGCCACCCTGATGCCCCTACCAGACGACGAGGAAATAGAACACCATGATTGTCTCCAGGTGATGGACGAAGTCTATTCTAGCAGACCAGACTTGAAAGATGAACCCCTGAAAGAGCCTGATGTTGTATATTACACAGATGGGAGCAGCTTTGTATCCAATGGCGTTAGGAGGGCTGGGTATGCTGTGGTGACCAACGATGAGATTGTAGAGGCAGAAGCTCTGCAACCGGGAACCTCTGCCCAGAAGGCCGAAATAATTGCACTCACTAGAGCCCTGCAATTGGCAGCTGGATGTAAGGCGAATGTATATATACAGATTCAAAGTATGCCTTCTTAACCCTGCATGCGCATGGAGCTCTATGGAAGGAAAGAGGTCTGATAGGAGCCCATGGAAAAGCCTTGAAGTATGGACAAGAAGTGGAAAGTCTATTAGAGGCGGTGTGGGCCCCTGAGAGGATTGCTGTAATGCATTGCAAAGGACATGGGCGAGGCAAGGATTTGGTCACCAGAGGCAACCATAAGGCAGACAAGGCTGCCCGAGAAGCAGCTATGCAATCACCACCTCCAACCATGGCTGCACTCATCCCAGAAATAACCACTGAAGACTTGGAACCTCAATATTCTCCTGAAGAGCAAGAATGGGCACAACAGGAGGGAGCCCGACTGCAAGATGGATGGCTACTCCTCCCAGACAACCGAGTGTTCGTGCCCCAACACTTGGCCAGCAAAATTGTGAGAAACTACCATGAGTCCACACACTTGGGTGGCACCGCTGCTAGGGAACATCTCGGGAGAAAATTGTATGTGCCTAACCTCTCACAATTAACTGCTGCTATCTCCCAGAGGTGTATCCTTTGTGCCAAAAACAACCCCAAGCAAGGAATGCAACCCCCACCGGGTGTACAACATGTGGGATACAGCCCTATGGAGAATCTGATTGTGGATTTTACTGAGTTGCCACCTGCAAGGACTTGCAAATATCTGCTAGTGTTTGTTTGTACGCTGACCGGATGGGTAGAGGCGTTCCCAACACGGACTGAAAAAGCCAGGGAAGTAACTAAGAAACTTCTAACCGAACTAATACCCAGGTTCGGACTGCCTAGGAGTATAGGGAGTGATAATGGACCAGCCTTTATCGATCAGGTAGTGCAGGAAGTGTGCAAGAAACTTCAGATAAAGTGGAGACTGCACTCTGCCTATAGGCCACAGAGTTCGGGAAAAAACTGAAAGGATGAACCGGACTTTGAAAATCCAATTGGCCAAATTAACCCAAGAGACCGGACTGAAGTGGACAGATGTCCTCCCTATAGCTCTGTTCCGAATTCGAAGCGCCCCCACCAAGAGACTTAAACTGTCACCATTCGAGCTCCTGTATGGGAGGCCACCTCCATTTGTTCGTGAAAAACCAGCTGGACTGGACAGGTGGAAGAGCATATCACCTTCCACAAACAAATAATCTCTCTATCTGTCTGTCTGTCTCTCTGTGTCTGTGTGTTGTCGTTCCCTCAGCAGGTGGGCCCTCGAGCAAACACCGTGCAGCTTTGCTGAGCCAGTCCATCAGTTCCAGCCTGGCTATAGCTTGTGGGTAAAGGAGTGGAAGCGCAACCTTCTTACACGGTCCATACACGGTTCTCCTATCCACCCCAACGGCGGTGAAAGGCCGAGGTGACCCCCTGGAGTCGACACCCTGCTGTGCCTAGCCAGGAGTAGGTACTCAACGCACGGTGCACCAGTCTCCCCTGCTGCGTCTGACCGGCAAGGACGCCCAGCGCACGGGAGACCGAATTGAAGTAGCCCCTGCTGTGACACACAGGACGCTGTCACTCGACGCACGGGCCACCGGAAACCTCCATTTTATGCAACAGAGACCATCTCCAGCAGAACCACATCAGAAAAATTGGTCAGAAGGACATTGTTATTAGTGGTTTGTCGACCAGTTGTTAGACAGGGCATAACTCTATAGATTGGGAGCGTTAGAGGTGTGAACAATGTTGGTCTAGGCTGTTGGGATTGGACGGGAAATTGGAAGGGAAAATCCTGTTGACCCCTTGAAATTGACTTTGTCAAAGTAACAATATCCCTTTCTATTCCCTTGCGTGTATATAGTTGGGAACCAGAGGGGGAGGGCCTAGTCTTTTATACCTATGGGTGTATTTTCACTGGAAAAGAGAATAGGGAGTCCATTCTACAGCCAAACAGTTCTTACTGTTAGAAAGTTATTCCTGACTATTTGCTACATTGCAACTGCTCTCAAGAAGTCAGAATAGGTAAAATATTCACTGATCCTATTCTTCTCACACTAATTTCATTAGTCCCTTCCAGTCCTCCAGTAAATGTCATCACCCTCCATAAGAAATATGGGCCATATTCAGCTGTAACAGTAAACCAGAATTTAGTCCTCGAGGAATGAACTTGGGGTGAGGCACTGGCTCTTATTCGACTTTCTCCAGTGTAGTCACAAGGAGATTTGAAGCTTTCACACCAGGGGACACGCCACCCAGAGTCACCAAAGGGGGGTGGGAAGTCCTTTTATGTACAGGAACCGCAGGCTTACCAAATATACCTGTGGTTGCCACGCAACTGCTTACAGTCCAAGGGACTGACTGGAGAAGGACACCATTACAACGTTCGCCTCATACATGGCAGCTGTTGTGAGTGGGGCTGAGGAGAAGGTGGCTGCAGGAGGAGAAGGGAAGGTGGAAAGCGGCAGAGGTATCAACGAATATGATACGGATGTCTTTGAAGTGGAGAAGATCCTGGACATGAAAACCACAGATAGTAAAATACTATACAAAGTACGGTGGAAAGGTTATTCACCAGATGATGATACATGGGAACCTGATGAACATTTTGAAGACCCTATAGGGGTGTTTGAACACTGGATGGATCAAGTTATAGAGGAAATCTCAGTAGGTCAATCTGAAGAGGAAGCAGAACAAGCTGCTCCTCTCGATTGAAAGGGGGGAAATGAGGCACCAAGATACGAGCCCCTGAACCCCATTTCGGAGATGCCCCCACTCCATTTTAGAGATTCAACTTTGCTTGAACTTTGCTTCAACTTTGCCAGCTAAAATCCTTACATTGCAGCTTCTTAGATAAACTTAGCAAATCAGCAGAATGCCAGTAAACGGCCGACCACAGACTTCCTCTTTTCAAGAGGAAGTCTGGTTTCAGGGAAAGAGCTAACCACAACTCAACCCCATGACCGAGCCATTTCCTGTGAACATCAGCAGAAGCCAAAATAAGGTCCCAGGTGCAGTTGGGGGTCAACGGCTAGGCATTTAGGCACTGAAATAATAGCATATAGCACCTCCTGGCGGCTAAAGCAGCTTGAAACAGACAAAGGCAGCCGGACAAAGGAAATGTTCTGATTTGCTAACGCAGTATTATAATATTAGTTCTGATAGGCCAGGAGGAGGGATTTAGGAGGAGCTTTACTATGTCATAGAGAGTACTTAAGCTTGCCCCACAGGAGGTGGGGTGTGCATTTGCCTTTTGCTTACTGAATGCACCTTATTGCAATAAAGAAACTTTGCTTTTGGAAACTTTGCTGCCTGAATCTTTCTTCTGGTCTTATTGGGTCAAGGCATACAGGCGTAACACCTTGGTGTGCTTTATTCCACCACGGCTTCCTGCGGCAGGCCGGCAATTCAGCACTCTGCAACTGCCTCGCGGCGCTTTTGTGCTTTGTTTACTCTCTCAGGTTGCCGTTGCCGCGCCAAATGACAGGGTTGCTCTGACTCTGGGGTCCGTCCCTGAAATCTGTATAATCAAGCCTCTGAGCCGCAGATCTCTTTAACGCGTGGGTCAGGGCCGGGGGTGCCAATAAGCGACGAAAGGGTCCTTGCTGCGCCGGCTGCTACGGTCATCTCCGTTATGTGCCTTGGCACATCTGTGGCATGCGAAGAAAGTGACACGGAGAGAACTTTACGCCGCAGGGTTTGAAATGTGCGCATACCCAAGCAGGGTGGGTAACCTTGGGCCAGTGGGCCAAATGCGCCCCCCAAGCCACACCCCCTCTTCTCCTCAGGCCGCACCCCCAGCCAGATGCAGCGAACGAGGAGTGCCGGCTTGGCTCAGGATGCCAACCTTCAGAGAGAGGAACATCCTCTGCAAATTAGGACACCCTGCCACCCTGCTTTCCCAGGAGAGGTGGGCCTGACCCTGTTTCCATTCCTGTGCTCCCCAGCTGCCTAAGGTGCCAGCGGCGGCCTTCCTTCCTGTCTTAGATGTGGGAACGCCCAGCGCAGCCACTTCCACCTTTGTGATTCTGTAGTGTCGAGTTGTGACTTCACTGCTTCGCATTCCCATTCAGGCGAACGTGCTGCCGAACATCAAAGATGAGAGAGGGAAGACAGATTGCCATAGCAACCCTTTCCTTCAGTGACTTGATGATGGGATTGCCTTACATCACCGGGTTGGCTGAGGCAGGTCAAGCGAAGGTGCCACCTCATTTTGCCAATGGGCCTGTATTTTTAGAGGCAACCGCCCACCCTTGCCCGGCAGCATCAAGCTGCACAATAAAACACCCCTATAAATAACAAGATGCTCCGTTCGATGATATACCTCTCGCCGCCGCCGCTTGCCAACATCAAATCACAAGTTTTGCAAATGCTAAAAAAAAAGAGGTTCAGGAGAGAGAGAGAGACAGACAGAGAGAGAGAATTTGTACAGAACTGTTGCAATTGCATATTAATTTTTCATCCAGTGCTGCTTTAGAGATCTGCTTGTATACCAACCTCGCAATCCCTGCCACTTTGCAAATGAGGAAAGCTCAGTTTCTGAGTTCGAATAGGAAAAGGCTTGAGAGGGCTTTAGCAAAATGCCTTGCAGTGGGTCCTGTCTTAAGATGGTGTCCACACACACCCCCAGCCTAAACATTGGCTAAACCTGTGGCAGTTAGGAGTTGGCTACTGGTCACCGTTTTTTAATTTCCCCACAATGCTTTTCATCTACTGCATTATGGGTTGCCTGTCTCACAAGGTTGTGAAAGACTCCCGGGTGTAACATTGCCACCTATTCTCTGTGTCTTTGATTGCCCTTTCACAGGCAGAAATTCAACGGGTGCCATTCCTCTTTGCAGACAATGGGTTAGTACATGTAAAACTACTAATTTAAACTCAGCTAATCGTATACAGCAGTGAGATGTGGGTGGCGCTGTGGGTTAAACCACAGAGCCTAGGGCTTGCTGATCAGAAGGTCAGCGGTTCGAATCCCCACGACGGGGTGAGCTCCCGTTGCTCGGTCCCACTCCTGCCCACCTAGCAGTTCGAAAGAACCTCAAAGTGCAAGTAGATAAATAGGTACCGCTCCAGCGGGAAGGTAAACGGCATTTCCGAGCGCTGCTCTGGTTCGCCAAAAGCGGCTTAGTCATGCTGGCCACATGACCCAGAAGCTGTACGCCAGTTCCCTCGGCAAATAAAGCGAGATGAGCTTCGCAACCCCAGAGTCGGCCGCGACTGGACCTAATGGTCAGGGGTCCCTTCACCTTTACCTTTAATTATATGCAGATCAATGGGTTAAATCTGCATAGAATGAAAACAGATCAGAAGCTGCCTAATACCGAATAGAACCATCTGCTCATCTAGTTCAGCGTAGTCTAAACTGACAGGCAGGAATCCTAGGATATCACTTAACAGTGTAACAATACAAAATAAGAATACAGGTCTCTGCCCCTAAGAGCTTCAAATCTAAATGGTGGCAATGGGAAAGATGACAGAGAGGAAGTGAGGAAATCCAATGATCAAAGCATTATGTCCTTGGAAGATGCATCTATTAATGGCTGTTTGCCTTGAAATCTCAGTGGAACCTCCACATTAACAGGAAGTACCGGTATACCTCTGAATATTACACTCTGTGGACAAATAACAAGAGCTATTATCCTCATTGGAACACAGGAAACTGTGTCATACCCAACCAGATCATTGGTCTTAGTAGCTTAGTGTTGGTCACACTGACCGGATTTTAGATAGGCCTCTGTCCTAGTCCTACCTTGGACAGTGAGGCTGTGGCTCCAGAAAGGCAAACTTGAGGGATCCCTGTCCTACCCTGCCTGCCGCCGGAGGTTTCTGGGCCCTGGAACCCAGCCTGGCCTTGCCGCGGTGTCCCTGGCTTCTTTGCTGAATGGCTGCCCGGCCAGCACTTGCTTGCTCCTCTCGAAGGGGTGACCCCAGTGTGGCCCAACCCAACTCCTCTCCATTGGCATTAGTCGCGGGGGATTTGCCCACCAAGGGCTGTGTTGGCTGGCCGGGCTCCCTCTTGAGCTGGCGGGTGGGCAGGCAGCACAGCATGGCCCCGCTTGGCTCCAGGGGCAAGGGCTGGGCTGGCGTGGTGGGCTCCGTGCCCTGTGCCCGCCTAGCGTGTGCGCTGGGCACCAGCAACCCATGCTATGTTGCTGAGCTCCAGTAGAGACATATACAGCATCCTTCCCCACTCCCCAAGAAATCTCACCATATTGCAACTGCCCTACAGGCATGTCTAAATCTGCTTTTGTTCTTCCTTTTCTTCCTTTTTGCTAATGGCATTCGTACAGTTGATTTGAGAAGACTGAGATTATCCTGCATGCCCTAATAAGCACCTGCAGAGGAGTTTGCTTGATTAGCACGGATGCACAGTGGAACGAGTGGGGTGGGTAGAAATAAAAGTTGGGGAATGAGTTACGTATAATCCTGGCACCCAGTTTATGGAGTCTGCACCCGCAGGCGCTCTGCTTAGCTCCTGTTATCGTTGGCTGGAGCACTTCTTGGACATCTCCTTTTCCCACTTTCCTCTTCTTCTTTTCCATTGCTCCATTGTTTGGGGTTGGGGCTCGGTCCCGCTGCGCACAATGACTCTATTCATACAAATCGTTGGCTCGGTGAAATAAATAAATAAATGAAATTAAAAAGTGAATGATTAACCTCGAATGGAGGCGAAGAGCCATGGGAACCTGCGGGCAGAAATGGGATCCAGAGCCTGAGGGGTCCAGCGCATGACTTTGGTGGTGGTTGGGGGGGGGGGAATTAAGGGAAGAACAGGTAATGAAACTTTCACTAAGCGGCGCGACTCTGGGCGAGCCAACCTGCTGTTTGAATTGCAGCAGCGGAGCATTGCGTAACCTTGCTGTTGCCCTCCAGAGTTCCTCTGCCATGCTTGTGCACGGTTGCTATAGAGACGTGACACACAGAAATCCAAGAGACACTGCTGCCATCCCCTGGGCAAGGCACAGATTGTCCCATTTTTAGACCACAACAGTACAGACCCCCTCCAGACAAGCTGCTCATTCAGGATTTCTCCCGAGTTGATTGCACAAGGCTTATGAGGGGGCTAGACAGCACCCGGCCTTTAACAGAGCATTTGTTCTGCTTTGTTTATGGGGCAGTCATACAGCAATGAGCATCTGTCCTGATTTATTTGCACAAAGCTATTTTGGTGGTTCGACTGCAGGCCGCTCCTGATATATATTTTTTTTCTACAAAAATATTATATTTTTACTCCGCCTTTTCCTCCCAGGAACTCAAGGTGGCACCGTTCTCCCCCTTCCCCATTTTATCCTCACGACAAGCCTGCGAGGTAGGTTAGGCTGAGAAAACATGACTCTCGACTTGCTGGCTTGCACCCAAAAGACTCAAATTTGTCTATGGTACAAGGAGTCAGCGCATACCCCATCCCACCAAATATTATAGCACATTCTCCAGCTGCAGTTGTCAGTTGTTTTATAAAGAGCTGGGAATTGAGGGCTGAATAACAGGACATGTATATACAGTAAACTTAAGCATTGCCCAACACTGAAGGAAAGGCAGATCCAGGAGAGGGGCAGAGAATCAGAAATAAATTTCCCGTCTGCAGCTTCTCTGCCCAAATGGGTGTCTCCCAATGCAGTTCAAATGAAAGCTAAATGCAGATTTTTGGACCATGGAGGTGCTGGGGGCAAGCAGCTGGGGTGGGAGTGGGGGAGGCAAACCAAAGAATCCGTAGACATAGAATGGGTTAAGTTACCCCCCCCTGCTTCTTCACTCCAAATTCCTTCTCACCTCCTGAAACTGCTTTTTTAATGGCATCAGGGCTGTACACCTGGTGTATGCTGATAAGATGAATAGCTAGCTGCTTTCACTTCCAGCAGATTCCCCTTGTTCTAAGGCTGCCTTGGGGTGCCTCTGTTCCCCCCACCTGATGTCGCAAACATCATGCTAACCTGATATGGACCATGAAACAAGGTGACACTGCTGCAACACGGGGAGAAAGGAAGACTTGGCTCCAGCCCACTTCTGAACTCTTAGAAGATGACGCTGACATCATCTTCAAAGAAAAAAGATGACTCCTAACAGTCCTAAGCCGTGAAAATGCATTTTCAGGGCCTCTAGCTCTTTAGCAAACAATTCTTCCCGTTGTTGCCTCTCCTCCTTTGGATCCTCCTCCTCGCTTCATAAGAAGTGGTACCCAAACATTTGCTGGTTCCTGGAGGCAGGATGCATAAACCTGGAACTGGTGGTTTTGGAACAGAACACCAAACTAGATGTTGTTTCTTGCCTAGGTTTATTTGCCAACCTTTATTGAAAAGCAGTGTGATTTTTGGTGGTCACAACGATGGGCAGATTTGGATGCAATCTTCTCACCTTCATAAACAATAGCTAGGAACGAGGGCTGGGCATCTCTTGCTCCTCCCCTCCTGCTCTGGCAGGGTTGTTTTTTTTTAAGAAACCAGAATTCCCCACTACACACAAAATGGACAACACTGGTTGACAATCATCACTTAATATCCTAGCTAGTACACTAACAGCAAACCAGAGTTCCCGTTTTGGAACTTAAACAAACCAGGACTTTCCACATGACAGTAGGGGTGAATTCATAGTTTTCACCTTTGTTCCAGGCTTCACAAACCATGGTTTCAGAACCAGGGAGTGCTGCATCCAAACCAGACCATTGACAGGGTGCTTAGATTGTGCAGCAGGTTGTGGGCTTCTCTCCACTGTTTTCGGCTGCGCTGACGCTATTCTTGTCTGCCTAGCTTCATCGACAGAAAGCTTAGTGTGCTAGCTAAGCTCACGAAAGCAAGGGACAGCAGGGCGATGTAAAAACTCTCTCCTAGGAAACTGAGCAACTCGGCTTTCATCAGATCTTCCCTATAGAGCCGTTCGTTAACCGTCACAAAACACCAGCAACAGATTCCAAGGAGGATTACAAGGAAGATGGCTGCAGAGGGAGGGAAAAGAAAGGTCATTAGAAAGGTCTCATTGGAGTGCAATTCTTCCTATTTGTGTCATAGAGATGGAACAGGCAGACAGGACAGCTATGAGCCTATTTGCTGACAGCTGTTGGTTCTGGGAAGCCATGCACAGTGCTTAAACTCTCTCTCTCTCTCTCTCTCTCTCTCTCTCTCTCTCTCTCTCTCTCTCTCTCTCTCTCTCCTGAGCCCCCCTTCGTCCAGAAGGATTTTAGGATGGTGCACAAAACTATTTAAAACAACACATAAAATCTATGTGTTGCAACTCATTACCAAACTTAAAGCCATGGAGAGACCTGGTCTAAATAGAGACATTGGATTCTTATTATATATGACAAAGCTATTTTTAACCTTCTCACCCTTTGCTTTTTCCTGTAAGACCAATTGCAGTTGTTAACAGTTGTCAACAGGTTTACCACAGCTATCAGCCTATCCCCCATTCCCACCACCCTTCTGAGTCATACCCCTCCCCACCCTCTCACTATATATAAGGGTCTGGTGACATCTGTTTCAGTGTATCTGAAGAAGTGTGCAAGCACACGAAAGCTCATACTGAGGCACCAAGAACAAACTTAGTTGGTCTCTTAAGGTGCTACTGGAAGGAATTTTTTTTATATATATAAAATCTAAATGTCAGTTAAAAGCCATTCAACCAATGAAACAGGTTCAGCAGCAATAAAAAGAAAACAGATTCCACCTACAGTGTTGCACCCAAATGCCTGCATGAAAAAGGTGTAATAATAATAATAATAATAAATTTATTATCTTTTATTGCCTTCTGTTATGCCTTATCTCCAGAGGGTGTGAGTTCCACAACCAGGGAAGGAACCGCCCCAGCCCCCATCACTGCAAGAAGCTGCCTTATACAGAGTCAGACCATCGGTCCATTTGACGCAGTGTTGTCAACACTGACTGGCAGCAGCTCTCCAGCATTCCAGGTACGGGTTGTTCCCAGTCCTACCTCAAGATGCCAGGGAAGGAACCTGGGAGCCACTGTGTGGAAGACAGATCCTTTACAACGGACCTACAGCCTTCCCCCAAATGTTCAGCCCAGCTTGGGATTATTGATACCCTGAGCCAGCAAAGTTGTTGACATAAATGTGAGGCGGATCCCGCTCCATGGCATGTAGGGTGTGGGAAAATTAGTGCAGACAAATACAGCATCATTCTTAACCCCGTTGCTTACTGCCAATCTATGCTTAGTTGCATTTGTCTCCATTAAATTCCCCACAATCCCCTTCTCACTATGGACTCAGCTATACAGCTGGTTTTAAGTGTGTTTTAAGTGCAATATACGGGACACTAGATGGCGACGGCAAAACTTATGGAAAACTCAATGTTTGTTTGTTTTTTTAAAAAAAACATTTTCAGAACGGTTTTTATATGTGTGTAGATTCCATCTGTATGGCAGGCAAAGTCTTATTAAACTACTCTCAGTCACATTGTGATCTCACAGGGCCCAATTTGGAGAGATATGGGTGGGTCAGGTATAAATTAAATTTAAAATCTACTCTGCCTTCTCTTTGTGGATGAATGTGCAAGGCACACCCAGAAAATTTATACCCGTTACTTTTGTTCTGTCACTGACGCCTAGATTTTGACTGTGAGCTTTTTGGGAATTTTCCATGTCTTGTGCCTTATTCACTTGTGCATCTTCCACAACAACTATGAAAACAACTGGGACCTGCAAGAACACATTGCTGTGTGGGGTGTTCCTGTCCAGGGTTCAAGCCAGCCATGCCCTCTCCCAGATTTCCCCATTGCATTCCTCCACCTCGGTTTTCCATTCCCCACAGCAGTCACTCATTGTTCTGTGAGCCACGGAACACGTCGAGTCGGGAGAAAGCACGCAAGGGCCGCTCTCTTCTGTGAGCCAGCTGTGCATACAAATTGAAGATTTTCCTTGCTCAGTTGTTTTTTTTTAATGCCAATGCAATTATGGATTGAGTTGAAACTGTCCCTTATCAGTGTTAGGTGCAAAAGAACCGGCAAGTCTACGTAGGAAATGGCAAATTACCTGATGAAAAGTGTAGGCAGGTGGCAACGGCCATTTTATGCCTGCCTAGGCTCTCAATTTCCATGAAATCCAGGAGAATAGCCACAAAGCCCAAGAACATGCCCATGAAACAAACGCTGATAAACCACGGGATGAAAACAGTGTTGGGAAAGAAATGAACTTGCGCTGTCGGAATAGAAAGGAGAGGAAAATTCATATGGCAAACTGTAAAGGTAAAGGTAAAGGGACCCCTGACCATTTGGTTCAGTTGTGTCCGACTCTGGGGTTGCGGTGCTCATCTCACGTTACTGGCCAAGGGAGCCGGCGTACAGCTTCTGGGTCATGTGGCCAGCATGACTAAGCCGCTTCTGATGAACCAGAGCAGCACACGGAAACGCCGTTTACCTTCCTGCTGGAGCGGTATCTATTATCTACTTGCACTTTGACGTGCTTTCAAACTGCTAGGTGGGCAGGAGCTGCGACCGAACAACGGGAGCTCACCCTGTCACGGGGATTCAAACCGCCGACCTTCTGATCGGCAAGCCCTAGGCTCTGTAAAGCACAACGCATCTGCTCAAAAAACAGAATCAGTTTGTACCCATTTTTTCACCCCAACTGCCAAGCCCCCCCCAAGAATCCTGGGAAGTGTAGTTTGGTGAGCTTATTGAGGAACACGGGAAGTTGCCTGATACAGAGTCAGATAATTAGACTACCAAACTGTCCAGGCTGAGAGGAGTAGCTTTCCAACATTTCATTCAGCCACGACAAAAGCCTTTCCTAACTTTAAATGGAGATGCTGGGGGCTGAACTCACGTCCTTCTGCATGCAAATCAGATGCTCTGCTACATGCTATGGCCACCTCTCCGTTAAACTATGGAACTCACTGCCACAGGAGGCAGTGGTGGACACCAACCTAGATGGCTTTAAAAGAGGACAAACTGTGAAAAATTCACGGACAAGAGGGCTGTTGATGGCTCCTGGCCAGGATGGCTCTTCTGTGCCTCCAGTCGGAGGCAACGATGCTTCCGAATACCAGTTGCTGGAAACCACAGAAAGGGAAAGTGCTCTTGTGCTCAGGTCCTGCTTGTTGGTTTGACACAGGCATCTGGTCGGCTACATCTTGTGAGAACAGGATGCTGGATCTACCTAACCCCAAGGCTGTCTGTTCTGACTGGCAGCAGAGGTCCTAACCTAGCATGTGGTACCCATGGCACTTTTATCTAGAGATGCTCTGGTTTGTTAAACCTGGTTTGTTAAACCTCCCTAAAGAAGTCAAACTGGCCCCCTCCTTGTTGTTCATTTGCTGGCAAGTGAAGATTTCTTGTTCCAACAGGCTTTTGGGGACTGATTGCTTTTAATGAAAAGGGTGGTGCCGTGCTGTTTTAATTATATCAATGTTTAATTGATTTTCAGTTGTTCCCCCCTGTGTTTTTAGCTGCTCTTATTTTTATCTGTAAATGGCCTTCACTGTCAGGGAAGAAAGAAGAAGAAGAAGAAGAAGAAGAAGAAGAAGAAGAAGAAGAAGAAGAAGAAGAAGAAGAAGAAGAAGAAGAAGAAGAAGAAGAATTTCTGAAAAGGACTCAGAGAGAGGGAACAGCACAGCAGAGTCTGTGCTATGGTGTCTGCTCAGCAAATGGCTCAACCTGTTTTGTCAAAGTAGCAAGTCCAGGGTCTTCAGGGAGTAGAACTTTGTATTCACTATTCACTCAGCGCCGAAACAATAATTTATGACAACAATGGACAAAAATACAAGCCTTCAGCAAAACAAACTGAGCTTTTGCAAAAGCTTTATGAAAAGCAAGTGATTTAAATATACTTTTAGAGGGGTGGGGTGGGGGTGGGGTTGAACTCCTAATTTTAAAATAGTTTGAACAGCGAACCACAAGAGCAATTGAAAGCAACGTAAAGAAAACACACCCACCTACGCCTAGCTGATTAACACCAAGGTTGTGGGTTCGATACCTATATGGACTAGATTTGGGCCCCCTTCGTGCAGAATCCCCTCCCACCCTGAAACGGCGCAGGAGCAGGGGCTGTTTGGGGAGAAGGTCCTCTTACGAATGTCCGTGCCGTTGCTTTGCTGGGTCTCGTACACTTCCACCACGTCGGGCACCCCGAAATTGTACGTTACCCACCGTTTTGGCTGCCTGGTGTACGGGTATTGAACCACGGCCACCCACTTGAGCAGGGAAACGGCCACGCAGAGGCTGACCAGGCTCAGGCACTGCATCAGAGCAGCCAGCAGGCAGTAGATGGTGGGCAGAGACAAGCTGTGGAGCTGTTCGTGGATGGAGCGGGCCCGTATGCCTCTCGCCCGCAGCAGGACGCTCAGCAGCTCTGCAGACTCCGCCGGGATTGCACCTTTGTGCGACTTGCATTCATGGACCTGCCGCAAAGACAAAGGGTGGGGCCAGTTCCATACATGCCATGGATGCTCGGGTTGAGGTTCCTGCATTGCATGGGGTTGGACTAGAGGACCTCCAGGGGTCCCTTCCAACTCTATGGCTCTATGTTTCTCTGTGTCCTGCCCACTGTGGCTCTCAATGCACCCAGGAAGCTATTTTTCACAATTGCTGCAGGCCTCCTTCCCGTGGAAAATCTGAAGCTGTCTTTGGCCCCGTGTAACATATCCCGCAAGTATCCCAGAAAAAACATTTCTCTGATGCAAATTGGGACGTCCTATTCCTCCATCATCATCATCATTTTATTATTTAGACCCTGCCCATCTGACTGGATTGCCCCAGCCACTCTGGATGGCCTCCGACATTCATAAAAACATAATTAAACATTTAAAAAAACATCCCAACCTGGGGCACATTAAAGGGGGGGGGGGCGGAATTCGAGAATGAGTTATTAACAGTTAATGGCCTTTTAGGCTTCCTCCACGTGAATAGGAGTTCACTTTTTGAATAACAAGAATTATATGTCACGGGGGGTGGGGGGTGGCACCAGGATTTTAGAGATGCTTAGGTGGGGCATGGCCCAAAAAAAGAAGAAGTTAGGAACCACTCCAACATCATCATCATCATCATCATAATAATAATAATAATAATAATAATAATAATAATAATAATAATTTGTACCCTGCCCATCTGGCTGGGCTTCCCCAGCCACTCTGGGCAGCTTCCAACAGAGATTAAAAATAGGGGCATCCTAAGGGAAAGTGGGACATTCCAGGCTAAAAAAAATTATGGCTTCTGTAAATCTGGGATTGTCTCTGGAAAATAGGGACACTTGGGAGGGTCTGAAAACCAGGACAGCCTATTTTTTTAATCATGAGGGAATGGCCGCCATATAGCTTGTGGCTCCTGTGTCCGCGAACCTTGGGGGAGTGCGCCATCTTGTCCTCCGCCTCAGGCCGCAAAATGTCTTGGGAAGGCCCTGCGAGAAGCCCATGCCTCCTGGGGCCTCAATCTGAGGCCTAACCTCTCACTTATGGCATGGATTCTGGCCTCACGGCTTGGCCCCTTTTATTGGCTTGGCCCAGCCTTCGGAAAGGCCTTTGCTTTGCCACATACACGGACGCCCGAGGCGCAAGGCCTTTGCCTGCGCACACACGACGCCGGCTCCTTAGGCCTGTGCCTCAGGCCCAGCCTCAACTGTTGCTCCGCAACTGTTATGCGCTCAAGGGAGGTTGCGCTCTCCAGCCCCAACCGCAACCTCCCCACAGGCGCCTTGCGCCCTGTGCATGGTGGCTCACCGAGACTTCCTTCTGTAGCGGCATGGCTGCGAGTTCCCCTCCAGTCCCATGTGGCTGTGCGCGGAAGCGAGAGCGGCCCAGAGAACCTCTGAGGCAAAACAATGGAAGGGCAACTGTTCTGTTGCCACAGCTGCCGCGCACCGGTCACATCAGCACCAGCGACGGGGAACTGTAGGCCCGCCACATGGCTGAGCTGTGGAACTCGCTCCCTCAGGAGGCAGGGATGGCCGCCAGCTTGGATGGCTTTAAAAGATTGGACAAATTCATGGCAGAGGTCTTTCGATGGCTACTAGCCATGTTGGCTAGTGATGCTTCTGAATACCAGTTGCCACAGGAGGGGGAGAGGGCTCTTGTGTTCGAATCCTGATAGCAGGTTTCCCACTGGAGCATTGCGCCACTGTGAGAAGAGGATGGCGGACTAGATGGGCCGTTGGCCTGATCCTGCAGGCTCTCGTGTTCTGATGTTGTGGGGCTCCAACTCCCATCCACCCACACTAAATCTCCACCCACACTGAATCTGCCACCAAGAAGGCTATATGTCATTGGGGGGGGGGGGAAGCTATCTAGTTGCACAAACCTTTCACCAAATTATTCAGTTTTCAAAAATCAAAAATCAACTTCTGAGCAAGGCAGCACTGAGATTCAAGTACTCCAACAGGGATTTCTGACAGAAGTGCTTTATTATTATTAAGTATATACATTCAGTGCGCCCCAGAAACCAGACCCGGTGAGAAAATGTGCTGTGTATTAAATAGGAAGTGGCTCTGCATCTATAATGTTAGACATCTTCGTTGAATTTTGTGTGCAACGCTGCTATTTCTAATAATCCGGCAAGATGTGCTATTTGGGTAGTTTTTCTGCCCTAAAATCATGAGCCTACTCTAGGGGTTGACAGTGTGGTGCTGTGGGTCCAATGGTATCCTTGTGGTCTTCCTCTGGCACCCACAAAGCCCTCTGTTGTTCTTATGTTCAACAAATATTCAAAAAAAAAAGGGACTTCCTTTTGTTTCTCTGGAACCTTCCATTCAACTTCATTGTTTGTTTTTAAATAATCTTTTATTAGGTCTTACAATTCCATCATTATAATAACATATCAAATCACATACTGAAGAGTCCCCAGATTTCCCACCCCCGCAACTTCCCTCAATTTCTTCTTCTGGTTTTTAACACATTTCCTTTCCCTGCTTGCTATATTACCCTTTATATCAAATTCATTATATCCAATAGTATTCTCTTATCCTTTTTACATCAATTGTAAGTGTTTACTCAACCTTATTGAATGCCCCTAATTCCAAATATTACGTCAAAGTCCTCATCATATTGTCTGGAGGTTTCCTCTGCTTTTCTGGCATTTCTCTCTCCTCATGAAACATTATTTTATTTTATTTTTTGGACTTCTGCAAACCTGTCGGTTTGTTCAATCCTACCGATACCTCTCTCTTGTGGACGGTGACACTGGTACTAGAAACAATGGTACTCACGGTGCAAAAAGGAGCAGAGGGAATGATGACACCACTTAACAAACAAAGAAATTATTTGTCATATATATATATATATATATATATATATATATATATATATATATATATATATATATACATACTTTTTTTTAACACACTATTTTGGCCTTCTGCCAAGAAATCAGGTGATTTCTTCACCTGAGTCTCCTGTTTTAATTTGATTATTTTATTGCATAGTTTATAAAGAGACCACTTCATTACGTATTTTAATTATTCTGATTTAAAAAAAAACACAACAGCGACAACATCCGTCTTCTGATTCTGTATGGTACTGAACAAGCTTAAGAAAGTACATAAAACAACACCGCATTTTAATAATGTTGTACGGTTGGCATTCGGGTTTTGTAAACTGCTTAGAAGCCACCGTGGCATTAAGTGGCGTATAAATGAAACGACAAGAAGGAAGAAAACAAAAACTCGATGGAGACCTTACACGTTTTATAACCACACTTTATTTCTTCTGCGCATGTAATTTTTTTTTGCCTTTTTATGCCACCCCCTTAGCGATTGCTCTGGCCTCAGGTTCCAGGTTGATGAGAGAATTGCTCTGCTGGGCCAGTTCTGTAATGGAGACGCGTCCCCTCCGCCGAATGAAGTCGGCCACGGCCGTCATTTCCTCCGTCGTGATGTAGATGAACTTTCCTCTGTCATCGATTACGCCTAGAGGCAAGGCCAAACTCGAATTAAGCTCCACAGGCTGCACTTTTTACATTCATTTTATCGCCTAGCTAGGGTTTCTTAATCAGTCCGTCTCCAAAGGTTTGGGTTTGGCTGCAAGATAATAAGTACTAGGCCTGTAACCTCTAATTGACAAATTGGTTCCATTAGGGCCCTAAATGTGATTTTAAGTGTCCCACTAATTAATGGGGGTGGGTGGGTTTGCATTTACTCTTCTTGGCAGATTTGCCTACATCACTCTATCATCACCAGCCAAGGGCGAGGCAGGATGTGTTGCCTGGAGCAGGTTGCTTGATGGAGGAGGAAAGAGTTGATGGCCTCCTCTACAAAAATTCAATCTGCCTTCTTTTTAAGCATCTCCTCCACTCCAGTATAGGAACACAGCAGGCTTCTTGGCACACTCCCTGTGAAATGCCCTCCCACCAGATGTCAAACAACTATTTGACTTTTAAAAGACACCTGAAGGCAGCCCTGTTCAGGGATTTTTTTTTAATGTTTAATGTTTTATTCTGTTTTTAACCCTTGACGTTTAAGTTGTGCTAATTTGGATGTATGGAAGTGAGAGCTGGACCATAACGAAGGCTGATCGCCGAAGAATTGATGCTTTTGAATTATGGTGCTGGAGGAGACTCTTGAGAGTCCCATGGACTGCAAGAAGATCAAACCTATCCATCCTTAAAGAAATCAGCCCTGAGTGCTCACTGGAAGGACAGATCCTGAAGCTGAGGCTCCAAGACTTTGGCCACCTCATGAGGAGAGAAGACTCCCTGGAAAAGACCCTGATGTTGGGAAAGATGGAGGGCACAAGGAGAAGGGGATGACAGAGGACGAGATGGTTGGGCAGTGTTCTCGAAGCTACCAACATGAGTCTGACCAAACCGCTGGAGGCAGTGGAAGACAGGAGTGCCTGGCGTGCTGTGGTCCAAGGGGTCACGAAAAGTTGGACACGACTAAACGAATAAACAACAACAACAATTTGGACCCATCTGCAACTATTTTTACTCTGACTGCTGACATTTTCAGCACTGGGATGTTACCAAGCTGAAACAGCAGCTGAATATCTAAAATAATGAACCGGAGATGTTCAGGTGCTGCTGCTGCTATATTGCTGCTTCAGTATACACAAGGCGTTCGAGCCCCATAATGTTTTCACTGTTACCTGTGAGCGTTCCATCTGCCATCAGGTCTTGCACTCTGTTAATTGCATCCTGTTGAGGAAAAACAAACCCTGTAAGCAGCAAATATCACATTTCCAGGTGCAGAGGCATGTTTTCAGACAACACCACAACACACCAGCCTTTCCACAAAGGCCCGACAAGTGTCTGCTTCAGGGGACACCCAGAAAGCACAGAAGCCAGTCAAGAGAGGAATCCAGGAAGTGGCCAAGTCAAGCCACTGGTCCACGTAGCTCAGAATCACTGGCAGTGGCTCCCCAGGATTTCAGTAAGAGCTGCTTCCTGGAAGGGGTTGGGGATTGGACTTGGGAAAGTCTGCATTTCTCTTACACATCAGCATACATTAAAGGCAAAGAAGGAATGCCTACAAATTTACTTATTTTGACCAATAACAAGTTGAGAAGGTAGGAAGAAAGGAAAATACATAAAACACAGTATGATACATTAAGTACAATATTAAATAAAAGGTCCAGTCATGTCCGACTCTGGGGTTGCAGTGCTCATCTCGCGTTACTGGCCGAGGGAGCCGGCATACAGCTTCCGGGTCATGTGGCCAGCATGACTAAGTCGCTTCTGGTGAACCAGAGCAGCGCACGGAAACGTTGTTTACCTTCCCGCCGGAGCGGTACCTATTTATCTACTTGCACTCTAACGTGCTTTTGAACTGCTAGGTGGGCAGGGGTTGGGACCGAGCAACGGGAGCTCACTCCGTCGCGGGGATTCGAACCGCCGACCTTCTGATCAGCAGACCCTAGGCTCTGTGGTTTAACCCACAGCGCCATACAGAATTTAAAAACAATGCAGAATATAAAAACGGATGGGAGAACTATAAAACAATTATAATTTAATGATGAAGAGCAACTTAAGGTGTTAAGTTGGATATCACAATAGGAAGAATAGGACATGCAATGAAACATGTTCCACATTTTCTGTTTTCTCTGTTTGACAGGGGCATAAGTGTCCACTGTATGGCATTGTTGTAACTACCCTCCTGTACTGCAGATGGAAGCGCATTACGGTAAATTTAGCCTAGGTAAATGCTTTCCTAAATTTTAGAATAGTCAGATGGATCAGATGATCACCAAGAAGAAGAGCACGCCCTGATTCTAACAGTTGGAAAAAATAGAAGCTGCACTTATATAATTTTGCAACTAGGTATTCCAGATGCATTGGCGCACGATTTCATTGGCTTTTTCAGAATCCACAGCAAGAGTGGCATTTGGCGAGAATCCTAGATTTAGGGCTTTCTCATTTCCTGTGTCAAATTTTCGCATTATGTTCAGGAACCCTTCCCCTGTGCTATGATAACACAGGGTAGCGCATTTCCCCAGCAAACGTCGCTGGATGCCAACAGCAAGGACATACAGTCCTGATAAGACACCATCCCATGAGATCAGTGTCAAAACATATGGATTGGATTGGCGGTGTCTCTGTCGCTGATGCACCTGTGGCCTGGATTGCAAACACGTACCTGTGTCCTTATGCCCAGGTGGGAGGCCAGGTCCTCCAAAAGAACCACTTTGGCACTCTATGAGGAAGAGGCAAAAAACTGAAATTAGCGAGTCAAACAGTGCACATTCTGCAGCTTTATTTTAACACAAACTGGACTTTGGTACGTACTATATTATCAGTTGGTGAAAGATTTTGGGAATTCAGTTTTGACAGAAATGATAAATATTGCTGAAGAAACTGTTGTTTGCTGTCCAAGATTAATGTCGCTGAATATTTTTTGATGATACCAATGTAAATACATTTGTCAAAATAATTGGTTTTCTGCTTGATCTCAGCAGCATGAGCAGTAATTGCAACTCAATGGAAAACAGCCCAAAATCTTACACTGGGCGCTTGGTAATTATTATCCCTACAGACACTTTTCCAAATGCAAAGTTGGCTAAAAAACAATAACCATTGTGAATAGCAGTCCTTAAAAAATGAAAGGGAAATGTACAGTGTGTAAACAAATAATCCCATCTCTTCGGATAAAGGCCAGCCTATCCAAGTCCCCAAGTTATGAAGTCAGATGCAGCCGAGCTAGAGAACTGAGCATTATGGACTGAACATACTGAACTGGAACCAGTCCATGAAAACCAGTTCTCAGAGCTTGGAACTGCCAGGGTTCTGCATATCTTCTTCTAAAGGGATTAAGGGGGAAGAATGCCAACTTTGGTCCTGCCCAGCTGGGCACCAGCTTTGCCAGGACAACGCAGCCAGGATGCTGCCTGCCTGTTCCCGACAGCCCATAGTCACCTACACAACAACAGCCGTGGTGGGCTGGATGAGGGTGAATGAAATCGAAACTCTTGGTCAGCCGTGTAAGACAGAACAGGGAACAGGGATTCAGCCTGTGTTGCGTGGGGTTACACTCCTCCTGAGGCTCACAGTTAGCACATGCTCCTGGACTAAGCCCTGAGCATGGATGCTCAAGTCTCTGTGGTAGCCAGGAGTGAATTGGCACATTTAAAGCTAGTGTGCCGGCTGAGCCCATTCCTTGAGATGTCTGATGTGCCAGCACATGCCTTAGTTCCATCCCGCTTGGATTACTGCAACCTGCTCTACATGGGGCTGCCTTTAAAAAGGGCTCAGAAACTTCTACTGGCTCATAAAGCTGCAGCCAGATTGCTGACCGGGTTGGTGATAGGGAGCAGGCGTGTGGGGAGCTAGCCGGCAGTAAATCACACTGTGCACATTGGAGTTAACTCTTTATTGGAAAAAAGTGATCTGCACAGGACAAAGGTGCTGACCTTTAAAGCCCTAAACGGCCTCGGCCCAGTATACCTGAAAGAGCGTCTCCACACCCATTGTTCAGCCCGGACACTGAGGTCCAGCTCCGAGGGCCTTCTGGCAGTTCCCTCACTGTGAGAAGTGATGTTGCAGGGAACCAGGCAGAGGGCCTTCTTAGTAGTGGCGCCCGCCCTGTGGAACGCCCTCCCATCAGATGTCAAGGAAATAAACAACTTTATGACTTTTAGAAGACGTCTGAAGGCAACCCTGTTTAGGGAAGTTTTTAATGTTTGATGTTTTATTGTGTTTTTAATATTATTTTGGGAGCCACCAGAGTGCCTGGGGAAACCCAGCCACATGGTTGGGGTATAAATAAATAAATAAATAAATAATTCATTTTTATTATTACTACTACTATTACTACAGCCCTAATGAGCGCAGCAACTCATCGCCAGCATCTCTTGCTCCCATGAAGCAGGTGCTGAGACTGAAGGCCCCTGCCTTCCCAGCCATCTAACGTATTTTTCACTCCATAAGACGCACTTTTTTTCCTTCTAAAAAGTAAGGGGAAATATCTGTGTGTCTTATGGAGCAAATGGTGGTCCCTGGAGCTGAATTGCCCAGGGGCCAAAAGAGGATCATGCTTTTTATTTTACGAAGAGAAAAGGGGGTGTTGAAAAGACCCCACTCAGCAGCTGATCAGCAAGAGATCGGGCGAGAGATAAGAGTCCCCGGCTCCCTTTCAGCCCCGCCCCCTTGCCCAGGCCTCCTTTGTTGAATGTGCTGCAGAAGGAGGTTGTTTGTTTCCCCAGCAACATGTGACTGGCTGATTAGATTATCTGTCTGGAAACTGTAGAAAAGGCTCCCTTTCCTTTAGAAGCTGCAGAAATGTGAGTTGAACCCCATAAAAATGGGGCTTTTCCTCTTTGCTTTTCCCCCTTTGCAAAAGGAGCTTTGCTTTTCCCCCTTTGCAAAAAAAGCTGCAAAACTTTTAGCTGATCCTCAAAAAAACATAGCTTTTAGAAGAGGAAAACCAGAAAAATATTTTTTTTCTTGTTTCCTCCTCTAAAAATGAGGTGCGCCCTATGGTCCGGTGCTCCCTATGGAGCGAAAAATACGGTAAGTCCCCTTCCTCTCCAGGGTTTTCCCCAAGCAATCATAGACTGTGCATGCATAGAGACAATCTCTCCTCCGCCTTGTTCATGCCTCAGAGGAACAAGCACTCAGGTCCTGCTCAATGGGCTTTTCGCACGCATCTGGCTGTTTACTGTGAGAGCAGGAGGCTTGAGAGCTCTTCTTACAAACAGCCAAGAGAGCTCTTCTTACAAACAGCCGCTGTCCCGCCAACTAGCTAATGCCAAAGCCAGAATCGGGTGTTTCATGCTCTGCTTTTTCTCCTCTTGAGAAAAGCTTTCAGTCAGCAGAGATATGACAAAAGGTAATCTTCTGCTTTCATCTGGGCTGCGTGGGAGGGATTGCTTCAAGTACTAAACCTGGTGGTTTAAGGCTTTCAGGTTTGAAAGCCTGAAGGGCAAGAACAGGGAGGGGAAGCAGCGTTAAAGGTTTTATGTGACCTTAATCGTGTAAAAAGGACACGGGTGGTGCTGTGGGTTAAACCACAGAGCCTAGGGCTTGCTGATCAGAAGGTCGGTGGTTTGAATCCCCGCGACGGGGTGAGCTCCCGTTGCTCGGTCCCAGCTCCTGCCCACCTAGCAGTTCGAAAGCACGTCAAAATGCAAGTAGATAAATAGGTCCCGCTCCGGCGGGAAGGTAAATGGCGTTTCCGTGCGCTGCTCTGGTTTGCCAGAAGCGGCTTAGTCATGCTGGCCACATGACCCGGAAGCTGTACGCCGGCTCCCTCGGCCAGTAACGCGAGATGAGAGCCGCAACCCCAGAGTCGGCCACAACTGGACCTAATGGTCAGGGGTCCCTTTACCTTTTACCTTTAATCGTGTAAAATGTGCTTTGAGCGCGCAGGGGGTGGGGTGTACGGATTCATTCACCACAGAAACAGGAGAATCATAAAGGAAGGAACTTGACAATACAAGGCAGAGATGAGAATCGTGGCCTAATGTTAAGCTGTCGGGGGACTGGCTAGACACTGATGAGTGGGCACCGCGAGAAAGGAGGCCGGAGACCGAATTGGAAGAAGGGAGAGCCTGCAATAGCTGGGAGACGAGAGTCAAAGTCAGGAGAAGCTGCAGGATTGGAGAGTCAAGGACAGGTGGGAGAGATAGGTCAGGCTGACGTAGTCAAGAGCTTCCACACCTCTCCTGCGCCACTGTCTTCCAGGACCAGGAGAAGATTGAAGCGGGAGGAGCAGAAGCAGGTGGCATGCAGGTGTAGCCTTTACCTGCTTGTGCACAGCCCAGGTCGGGGAGATACAGAAGCTGGGTGCACACCTAGGAGTCGCTGAGCAATGTAGGACTGATGGACATGCCTTTTTCCTAACTTGTAAGTGTACTTTTGACAATAAAGAGTCGATTCCTCACTCTGGACACTCCTTGCCGCACAGCGCCATGCCACAAGCACACACACACTCCACTTGTATTCCTCTGCAAATGCCCCCTTCCAATATCCATTCAAAGGATAAACCAGGGCTGAGAAACCTGGCACCCTTCAGGTGTTGCTGAACTACAACTCCCAGCATCATGCACGAGCAGTGGCCATTCCAGGAGCTAGAATTTTCCAACATCTAGAGGGTCACAGGTTCCCCACTACTGCAACAATGCCCTTTTCAAATCTCTCTCTTACCCACAAACACAAATATACACAGTGTGTACAAGCAAGAGGAAGGTCTGTGCATTCCCCCAGAGTTCAGCTTCCCCCTGCCTTTATTTCCCAAAGCAATGTCAATTTAAAAGCTGCCTGCCTGCGTTGCATTTTTATTCCCAAGCTCATGACAAGCTTATCCAATGAAACATTTCTTTGGTGCTTCATGTATTGTGTGGGCGAGTTGGGTTTCCCCCTCAAATGCCCCAATCAGTTTTCTTAAAACTTTTTTTAAAAAAATCACCGTCGAGTAGGAAGGCTTGTTGTCCCGAATGCTGACCAGTCAGTGCTGTGCATTGCCCCTCTGCTACAAACTGGGAAAGCCGGCTTTCCCTGAGCTTAATGATTAAGAGAAGGTTATGCGTCTGACCAAAATGGGGCAAGTCATTGAAACTTCTTCCCCTGCAAGCCATTAGCCCTTCCTTGCTTGTATTCTCAGATTCCTGCTGCCTCTTTTTCTTTCATTCCCCGGCACCCGGGCTGCACACAGGCTGAAAAGCTCATAAGATCACAGAACTCTACACTTGGAAGGGAATCAAAGGGTCGTCTAGCCCAACCCCACACAATGCAGGAATCACCGAGCTGGAGAAACCCTGGCAGGCGGCCGTCCAAACTCTGTTTAAAAAACCTCCAATGTACCAGGAGCTGCGGTTTGGGCTTGCAAACGGCAGATACAGATCCCAGTTCCGCTGACGAACGCGAGCGACCGAAGGGGCAGAGTATCGAAGAAAGTCAATGCAGCGCTCTCTGCCGCAGACCAAGCTGAGCAGTGAACCCATTTTACAGATGCAGTGCTTTGATTGTTGAAGAAGAGGTGTGCCGTGCAAAGGGATTTTATTCATTGTTAAAGGGAAAGAGCAAAGGGAGTGCAACATACCTTGATGTAGTCGAGAAGTTCTGATACGAAGCTGCGGGACTAGGTACAGCAAAAGAAACTATTATTAATCTGATGCTGCTGGGGAAAAAAGCAATAGATTATAAAACCAATCTCTGCCTGGATTTCTACCCAAAGGGCCAACCGTGTCGGTGGCAGAAGGCCCTCATTGCTTGGAGTTAGGAACGTCCGGGTGGGTAATTCTGCTTTCGGAAAAACTTCTGCCGTGCAACTGACCACCCGGTTTATTGTGGATTTTGTCTGAAGTGGCTTAAAAAGCTTTCCGCCGCCACCGAGAGCCAAGGTCTTGCTTCCATGTGTCATGAAATCGGCTCATGCATGACTTTCGTAGATGGCGCCACGCAAAAATGTGGTGTGTTCAGACGACTCTGCATTTGTTAGGAACTCATGCCCATGGGGCTCCCTCCCCGAAATCTTACTTATGGTCTCACCTCCTCCTTCCTCTTCAAATCCCTCCTGAAAACCCGCAACCAAAGCACAGTTTTGTGTGACTGCACCTCTGCATGCTCATTGCTTTACTGCTGTCCCCTTGCCTCGGTCTACCCCAGGAATAGGCAAACTCGGCCCTCCAGATGTTTTGGGACTACAGCTCCCATCATCCCTATCTAACAGGACCAGTGGGTCAGGGATGATGGGAACTGTAGTCCCAAAACATCTGGAGGGCCGAGTTTGCCTATGCCTGGTGTACCCTCTGCAATCTCAACTGGTGAGTCTGTAGGCTCATTGGGGCAGGGACTTCCCCCATTTCTCTTCGCATATACTGTATTTATTTTTGAAGCACCATGTAAATAATCGCAGGAGTGGGCAGACCACTTGGCATATCTCTCTGATGATTTGTGGTATATTGCTCTGGATTTCCGACTCCCCATCGTTTAACAAGAGCAATGGCTTAAAAGAGGTCGGCAACCTCTGGCCCGTGGGCCAGATGTGGCCCACGAAGGCAGTTTTACCAGCTCACGAGCCGTCCGCTCGGCAAGCCCCCCGCGCGCTGTGCTAAACCATTGCAGCGCGGTGCGGGGACTTGCCGAGTGGCACCGGAAATTTCGTCTGCATACGGGCAGATACTGGAAATCATGTCTGCACATGTCCAGACGCCGAAAATCGCTTCTGCGCAGGCGCAATTTTCGACATCACGGATGTGCATGTCCACTCACGGACACTCTCCGTGGGCTTGGTCCGGCCCATGGCAGGATAACGTTGCCGATGCCTGGCTGAAAACCAGTTGATGATAAAGAATACTGGGAGTAGGGAGAGAGGAAGAGAACCAGGAATGGATTTTCATATGAAAGGCCTTGCGAGCTTGGTTCTGGCACCGGCCACAAATTCCTGGACTGAGCATGTGCTCAGAGGCACAATGTCTTAACTCTTATTGTAAGGCCACAAAATTAAGCCACTATTTTGGAGCAGGCTCAAGGCTTTTGTGTGTGTTTATGTACTCAACTGACTTCTTCCTTTTTAAAAAACGAAATTAGACAGACTCACAAGAGAACACCAAAATCCTATTTGGCATTTTTTATGGACAGACCCCTTGCAACTACTGTATGAACATGCTTTAAAAAAAAAAAACCTGCATTAAATACATTTTTTTTTTAAAAAAAAAGAGGATATAATCCTGGGTTCCATATTGGTGGCCATTAATTTGGATCAGAATCTATAGGGCAAAGGTGTCTATTCAGAAGTAACTCTCTGTGAGTTCAATGGGACTTATTCCCACGTAACTGGGCAAAGAATTGCAGCCTAAGTGCTAAAAATGCAACAGTTGTAACACTCACATTTATTTTATTTTATTTTTTATTATGCCTGATGTATGCGTTTAGAAATGCCAGCCAAAATGTTATGGGTCAACAACAAAATGAGGAGAAATGAAGCTACTCTGGAATCTAACATGATAGATATTTATGATAAATTGTTTTTGTATCAGACTGGCTCATCCCTGCCCCCAAAGTTTGCAAAATAAACGAATTCATCAAAGACGGCAAGTCTATTTCACAAGCTAACAAAAGACCGTAGGGTATTATCACCTCGGGGTGGGGTCGAATTTGGCGCAGGGAACTTAGTAAATGCATGTGGTATTAAATGGTCTGGGCTTTTGGTGTCAGAAATATTTTTTTAACAGCACTCGCCTTCCAGTTTATGAATATCTTTGGGTGCAATCCAACGTAGTCATACTTACGCCCACTGATTTCAGTGGGTCTACTCTGAGTAGGACTATGTTGGCCATCGCCCTCTGTAAATAAAACTATGGGGAAAGGACTATCACTTGACCCATAAGCTTGCAATTTTTTTAAAAAAAAACTTTGGCACAAGGGAAAATGAAAATTCATGCGACGTGACCTTAGAAGGTTGCCACCTACTCAAGATCGTATTTGCTCTTAACAGAGGAAATTGTTCCACACCCTCGCTTCCAGCAGAGTCTGTTCATGTTCCACCTGAGAGCAAAATTTAGCTGGCGGCATTGATGGGCTGCAACAATCAACATGAAAGAGACTTGGGATGACACACTGCTGTTTGTTTAATGATTCAACGGCAGAGAACGCTGAATTACTAAGACTCTACGGTGTTGAATCCTGGACCTTCTGTGCTCCTGGTACTTTTTAATTTTATTTTTTAGACTGACATACGGCCTAAGCAGAAGCCGGTGAGAGAAGGGCTGGGCATCTGACCAGTCCAAAAAATAAAAAATAAAGTATTTGTCCACTTCGCCAGTCAAATCATAGAATCGTAAAGTTGGAAGGGGCTCCGAGGGTGATCTACCCCAAACCCCTGCAACGCAGGAATCTCAAAAAGAAGCATAGTGTTTTATCAAATTATTTGTTTTCTTTAAAAAAAAATCAATTTAGCATTATGACATCAACCAAGAATAAAACTATCAAGAGGTTTGAGTGTCAGTTACAGATAGCAGTTATTGTGCAGCGATACTGCTATTTCCTTTTTTTTTAAAGCAATTATTTTATTATAGAGTAATAGTTGTTATTTGCCGAAAGACATGTAACCATTTATTTCATTACCTCCTTAGAAAGTCCCCATTTTAAACTCGCAACAGCCCTGCAAAATAAGGTAGGCTAAGGCTGCCCAAGCATCACCCAAGGAGCGTCTTATCCTGGCTCGTTATCCTATTTGTTAATTGACATTAGGGGAAAGTTCTCTGCTTTGGACGAAACCGGACTTCACGCGAGCAAGGATACTCACGAAGAAGCCTGCCTGCTGCGGGAAGAAAGACACTTACTCCCAGCTCCATAAATTCTGATTTACTAAGCCGAGAATGATTGTCACAACTGAGACAGTGACGTTTTGGGGGATATCTGATAATATTGGACTGCAGCCAAATAACAAGTGGGTCGGCTGACCATCCAATTAACACTATTCAACTGACCCGTTGGCCGAAATGCCAGCACTAACTGGGAGTCACTTTGATCGATTCTTATGTATCTTTGCTTTTAGGAACTTGACTTCTTCTTAACGTGCCGTAGTCTTCATCTAAACGGGGGGTCTTTGCCCTCATGTCCTGCGCCAATCTAATAATTCCACCTCTCGCAGCTGACATGCCAAGACCCTCTCTCTGATGCACACGCATTTCACCTGGAAAAAGAAGCCTTCTGAGCCCTGAGGTCTTTGGGGTGAAGTCAGCCAAGTCAAGACACAAGGTAGACCCATGGAAATGTGTGATGTAGTCCTATCAGGTGTCTGCCATAGCTGGATCCAACCTTTTGTATCTATTCAAGAGAAGCACCTACAACTATCCCAGTATACCTGAAGGAGCGTCTCCACCCCCATCGTTCTGCCCGGACACTGAGGTCCAGCTCCGAGGGCCTTCTGGCGGGTTCCCTGACTGCGAGAAGCAAAGCTACAGGGAACCAGGCAGAGGGCCTTCTCGGTAGTGGCGCCCGCCCTGTGGAACACCCTCCTAGCAGAGGTCAAAGAGATAAATAACTACCTGACATTTAGAAAACATCTGAAGGCAGCCTTGTTTAGGGAAGTTTTTAATGTGTGACATTTTAATGTATTTTAATCTTTGTTGGAAGCCGCCCAGAGTGGCTGGGGTACAAATAAATTATTATTATTATTATTATTATTATTATTATTATTATTATTATCATCATCATCATCAAGCCGGTCATCGCACTCCAGCCCAGCCACTTACCTCTTCTTCGGTCATGCCTTCATCCTCTCCTTCTTCTTCCACCACAAAACTCTCCTTCAGCTTCAGGTATTCCTCATATTCCCGCTTCTCCTCTTCCTCTTTCGCCTTCTTCTTTTCTTCTTCCTGCAAAGCGAGGGGAGGAAGACAGAACGGCATTATTTAATGGCGCATTGTTGTATTTTTGCAAAGTGCATCTTGCCATTTGGACCCACCTCAGGACGGCTTACGGGCGGCCAGTCACTTGGCAGACATCCTTTATATAAGTAGTGTTATACTTTTTTATATCTCGCCTTTCCCCCGGACCCTGACGCTCGAGGCGTCTCGCACAAATTCAAACGCCGCAGATCCAAATACAAGAAAGCCCCAAACTTGTAAAAGATAACAGTCGAAAACCAATTAAGCAGAATTTAAAACAATGCAGATTATAAAATCCTGGCTGTAGCAAGCGGCTAATCAAACTAACAACAGCATTCATAATGAATCAAACGTATTGCTGTAAAAAACAAACAAACGGGAATTCAACCAACTGCCAATGCCAGTGTTAGATCAAAACTCGCTTTAACTGCATCAAGAGGGATTTCTGTAATAGAGAAGATTGTCTGGTATATAATACAGGAGAAAAGGCTGTGAACGAAAACACTGTGGAGGTATGGGTGGGAAGTCAATACATGAAGCTATTTAATTTGAAGTCAATTTGTAACAAAATTGGAAATTCAATATAAAAATATATATATATATATTTAAAGAACTCGGAGGAAACCTGCTTTCGATTTCCAGCAACGTGACGGTCTCGGTAAGGGAAAGGGCTCAGAAAAGGAAAGGAATGCAGTCGAAAGGGCTGTGGCAGACGGTCTCGGGTTCAATTCTCAACATCTGCAGGTGGTGCTAGGAAAGACTTCCTCCCTGAAACCCTGGAGAGCCACGACTGGTCAGCATGAGCAGGTCCAAACTAGATGGACCAAGGATCTGACTTGATTTAATGGGATTTCTCACCGACATGACTCCTGCTTACCTTGCTAAGGGGACAGTGCTCCAATTCGCCAGGAGGAGAGGCAGGCGAAGGAGACAGTTCCAGAGAACCACCCTCTGTTTCAAACTCTTCATTTTAGCAAGCTGCCTCTTGAGAAGTTCTGTTTCTAGAACTGCTCACCACCATACGCCGGCTTAGACCAAAAGGGAAACCAACGGTCTTATAGACGAAACAGCACTGGCAATTTGCATGAGACCGTCTCTAATCATTCGCAGAGAAGAGGAAGTCTCCACCCCTCAAGCCAAGATATCAAATCCCCTGCCCCAAGTTATGAGATTTGACCACGATTTGGTGCAAGAGTGCAAGTTAATTTCTGAAATCCACAAAGATGCAATCTCCGTTCCAATGGCACCTCTAAAATCATAGAATTGTAGAGTTGGAAGGGATCCCAAGGAACGTACAGTCCAGCCCTCTGCAATGCAGGAATCTCAGCTAAAACATCCATGACAGATGGCCAGTCAACCTCAGCTTAAAAGCCTCCCATGAAGGAGAGTCCATCACCTCCCAAGGGAGACTTTTCCACTGTCAAACAGCTCTTACCACCAGGAAGTTATTCCTGATGTTTAGTCGGAATCTCCTTTCTTGTAATTTAAGCCATTGGTTCGAGCCCTACCCTCCAGAGCAGCAGAAAACAAACTTGTTCCCTCTTCCATTTGACAGCCCCTGATATATTTGAAGAGGGCCATCATATCTCCTCCCAATCTCCTCTTTTCCAGGCTAAGGAGACCCAACTCCCTCAACCGTTCCTCATAAGGCTTGGTTTCCAGACCCTGGATCATCTTGGTTGCCCTCTTGGTGGGGGAACATGAGAAAATTATTTTACATACTGCTAAATGCCAAAACAGGTTTCTAAACAGATTGCAAGCTATAAAAACCAGTTACACAAACATTTAAAGGTAAAGGTAAAGGGACCCCTGACCGTTAAGTCCAGTTGTGTCTGACTCTGGGGTTGCGGCGCTCATCTCGCGTTAATGGCCGGTAATCTCGAGACCCAGAGTGTGGCCTGCCACATGAGTCAGGCCAATGACATGTTGGGACAACCACTTTGGGATGGACGTTGAAGTCCCCCAGAAGCAACACTGGGAGTCCTCAACACCATCTCTCTCAGCTCAGGCAGGGAGACTGCTGGGCAGAGGGGCAGGCGGAAAACCAGCAGAATCCCTAATCTGCCCCAATTAGTAAAAGTAAAGGTAAAGGGACCCCTGACCATTAGGTGCAGTCGCGGACAACTCTGGGGTTTTGGCACTTATCTCACTTTATTGGCTGAGGGAGCTGGCGTACAGCTTCCGGGTCATGTGGCCAGCATGACTAAGCCCCTTCTGGCGAACCAGAGCAGCGCACGGAAACGCCGTTTACCTTCCTGCCGGAGTGGTACCTATTTATCTACTTGCAGTTTGACGTGCTTTCAAACTGCTAGGTGGGCAGTAGCAGGGACTGAGCAACGGGAGCTCACCCTGTCACGGGGATTCGAATCGCCGACCTTCTGACCGGCAAGCCCTAGGCTCCGTGGTTTAACCCACAGCGCCACCCGCGTCCCCACACAAACATTTAGGCACCCGCAATTAAAACATGCAGTAAATCCCACTGCAACAGAGAAAAGATGGAGAACTTGCGGCCCTGCGGTTCCTTCCATACTCCGACACCCACCACCCCTGACGAGATCCATTGGCCACGCTGGCTGGCGCTGATGCGAGTTGGCTTTCTAACACTATCTTAGGGCCACAGTGAGTTTCCCATCCCTGCAATTAAAAGTAGGCGGCAATTAAAACAGGAGAGCCAGGCCAGTAGATCAAGGGAATGCCTGCACAATTCGTTAAGAGCCTTTATTCTCCTTTCAAACCAATAAGCTGCATTCAAATGTTATTGATATAAAATTGGGTTTGCATGAAAAAAAAAACCCAAAAAACCGGGGAGTGTGTATAACACAAGGGAGGCTTTTCGGCGGCAGCACGTCACATGCCACAAGGAGCTGAAGCTCTGCAACGTGAGATATTTGCTCTCGCTGATCAGGTGTCCGTGGTAAACCATTTCCTCCAACAAAAAAACTCCACGGGCGAAAGGGAAATTCCCTGGGCTGCTGCATGCTGAAGCAACGGGCGGTTGTGGGGTGGAAGCATCTATTGGGGCCGCTGGGGCTTTTGAGAGGAAACAAAGCAATTTAAAAATATACACTTTGGTTTTTTTCAAATGCCAGAAAAGACTTGTGGAAAAGACTGCGTGAGAGTGTGCATGAATGCTCAAAATCAGTGTTCCCCTTCCCCTCTAATAGTCTGACCAAGAAAATGCAAGAATAACGGAAGTCCATCTTAAGATTTAGTGTCAGGAAATAACGTAGTCCTGGACACAGCAGAGTTAACCGCAGGTTTTCTGGAAGCTTCTGGCCGTTGAGTATTAACTGGACAGCACAACGCAGGAACTCAGCAACTCACTTGGATAACTATATACAGTATTTATTGAAGCAACTAGTATCCATAAGTTACTATGTACAGACTTTACAAATAAAAGAAACAAAACATAAAATATCCTCTCTGTCTCTCTCTCTCTCAACATTCAGTACGCCACTAACAATCAACACACCAGCTCTCACACAGAGCTCATTCTTTAGGAACTCATTGACCAATCACAGGTCGTTGCTAAGGGTCTGGAGAGAGAGCAGATCTTGGCTTTCTGCCAACTGGTAATTGCTACAGATGATAAGCTGACTTTCTGCACGTAGGCACTTTGAAATCTCTAACAGTCCAGACTAGAAAATGAGTGCAAAATAATTACTCCCGGCTAGTTTTTATCAGCCACGAGGGCGGAGGGCACAGATTGCTGCCCAGTCTGAACCATGCCCTCCTGTTCATGCCCTTGAGCCATGTTAATTGAAACTTAATCGACACAACAGAACTAGGCAGAGCTCTGGATGCCTCTTGAGATTCATCTGCCGCAAACTAGATTACAGGTCTTGGTGGATCCAAGTGATTTTATCTCTAAAATGCTTTGCAAAGAAGTCACAGCGAGCCACCATTGGTAACTGTGGACAAAAGGGCCCATGCCACCCAGAAAATTTCTGCCAGGTGGCATTTCTTTGTTCCATTACCTTCCCTGCCACGGAACAGGCATGGTATTGAGCATTCCCCAGTGTCTGACTGCATTTGTCTAGTTTTTCTGCAATTGTATCCAAGCTGTTTCCCGGCTTGTTTCATTGCCCTGAGCTCTGGTATATGCCAAGGCATATGGGATGCGGGTGGTGCTGTGGTCTAAACCACTGAGCCTCTTGGGCTGGCCGATCAGAAGGTTGGCGGTTCGAATCCCCACAATGGGGTGAGCTCCCGTTGCTCTGTCCCAGCTTCTGCCAACCTACCAGTTCGAAAGCACACCAGTGCAAGTAGATAAATAGGTACCGCTTTGGTGGGAAGGTAAATGGCGTTTCTGTGTGCTCTGGTTTCCGTCACGGTGTTCCGTTGTGCCAGAAGTGGTTTAGTCATGCTGGCCACATGACCCGGAAAGCTGTCTGTGGACAAATGCCGGCTCCCTTGGCCTGAAAGCGAGATGAGGGCCGCAACCCCATAGTCGCCTTTGACTGGACTTAACCATCCAGGGGTCCTTTACCATCCAAGTGGGCCCTATGAAGCAGGAGAGGACACTTGGGGTGATCATATCAATAGCCCAAGCTGTCCGTAAGTCAACTGGATCCACCCACCTCTCAGGGTGGGGCATCTCCGTGTGTCGACCCCCTTTGCAGTGGAGGGAAGGGTGCTGAATGCCTAAATCTCATCAGGAAGTGATCCAGCCATGACAAGTGATTTATGCAAACCCCACCCCACCCCACTTTCAGATTATCTTCTGAATACCGCATTTTCCCGTTTATTAGATGAGGGTTTTTTTTACTCAAAAATCATGTCCAAAAACTGGGGTCATCCTATAAACGGATAGTGGCATGGGGGAGGAGAAGTGGCGTGCCCGCCAGCCAGCTGGTTGGCGGGAGCGCAACTTCCCCTGATGCTGCTGCATGTGGGAAACGATCTAGGGAGTGTTTCCTGCCTGCAGCTGCATGGGTGGGAGAAGCTCAATAACTTTGGGCCATCTCCCCTCATTTTCTTAAAATTGAGTCCCCCAAAATGTGGGGTGGGGGGTGTCTTATACATGTTGTTGTTCAGTCGTTCAGTCGTGTCCGACTCTTCGTGACCCCATGGACCAGAGTACGCCAGGCACGCCTATCCTTCACTGCCTCTCGCAGTTTGGCCAAACTCATGTTAGTAGCTTCGAGAACACTGTCCAACCATCTCATCCTCTGTCGTCCCCTTCTCCTTGTGCCCTCCATCTTTCCCAACATCAGGGTCTTTTCTAGGGATTCTTCTCTTCTCATGAGGTGGCCAAAGTACTGGAGCCTCAACTTCAGGATCTGTCCTTCTAGTGAGTACTCAGGGCTGATTTCTTTGAGAATGGATAGGTTTGATCTTCTTGCAGTCCACGGGACTCTCAAGAGTCTCCTCCAGCACCATAATTCAAAAGCATCAATTCTACGGCGATCAGCCTTCTTTATGGTCCAGCTCTCACTTCCGTACATTACTACTGGGAAAACCATAGCTTTAAACTATACGGACCTTTGTCGGCAAGGTGATGTCTTTGCTTTTTAAGATGCTGTCTAGGTTTGTCATTGCTTTTCTCCCAAGAAGCAGGCGTCTTCTGATTTCGTGACTGCTGTCACCATCTGCAGTGATCATGGAACCCAAGAAAGTGAAATCTCTCACTGCCTCCATTTCTTCCCCTTCTATTTGCCAGGAGGTGATGGGACCAGTGGCCATGATCTTAGTTTTTTTGATGTTGAGCTTCAGACCATATTTTGCGCTCTCTTCTTTCACCCTCATTAAAAGGTTCTTCAATTCTTCCTCACTTTCTGCCATCAAGGTAGTATCATCAGGATATCTGAGGTTGTTGATATTTTTCCCGGCAATCTTAATTCCGGTTGGGGATTCATCCAGTCCAGCCTTTCGCATGATGTATTCTGCATATAAGTTAAATAAGCAGGGAGACAATATACAGCCTTGTCGTACTCCTTTCCCAATTTTGAACCAATCAGTTGTTCCATATCCAGTTCTAACTGTAGCTTCTTGTCCCACATACAGATTTCTCAGGAGGCAAATGAGGTGATCCGGCACTCCCATTTCTTTAAGAACTTGCCATAGTTTGCTGTGGTCGACACAGTCAAATGCTTTTGCATAATCAATGAAGCAGAAGTAGATGTTTTTCTGGAACTCTCTGGCTTTCTCCATAATCCAGCGCATGTTTGCAATTTGGTCTCTGGTTCCTCTGCCCCTTCGAAATCCAGCTTGCACTTCTGGGAGTTCTCGGTCCACATACTGCTTAAGCCTGCCTTGTAGAATTTTAAGCATAACCTTGCTAGCGTGTGAAATGAGTGCAATTGTGCGGTAGTTGGAGCATTCTTTGGCACTGCCCTTTGGCACTGTCTTATACATGGGGGCATCTTATAGACGGAAAAATACGGTAATCTCGAGACCCAGAGTGTGGCCTGCCACATGAGTCAGGCCAATGACATGTTGGGACCACCACTTTAGGATGGACGTTGAAGTCCCTCAGAAGCAACACTGGGAGTCCTCAACACCATCTCTCTCAGCTCAGGCAGGGAGACTGCTGGGCAGAGGGGCAGGCGGAAAACCAGCAGAATCCCTAATCTGCCCCAATTAGTAGAGTTTGGATTTGATATCCCGCTTTTCACTACCCGAAGGAGTCTCAAAGCGGCTAACATTCTCCTTTCCCTTCCTCCCCCACAACAAACACTCTGTGAGGTGAGTGGGGCTGAGAGACTTCAAAGAAGTGTGACTAGCCCAAGGTCACCCAGCAGCTGCATGTGGAGGAGTGGAGGAGACGCGAACCCGGTTCACCAGATTACGAGTCTACCGCTCTTAACCACTACACCACACTGGTAAAGGTGTGGGTAAAGGTAAAGGGACCCCTGACCATTAGGTCCAGTCACTGACAACTCTGGGGTTTTGGCACTCATCTCACTTTATTAGCTGAGGGAACCGGCGTACAGCTTCCAGGTCATGTGGCCAGCATGACTAAGCCCCTTCTAGCGAACCAGAGCAGCGCACGGAAACGGCGTTTACCTTCCCGCCGGAGCGGTACCTATTTATCTACTTGCACTTTCACATGCTTTCGAATTGCTAGGTTGGGAGGAGCTGGGACCGAGCAACGGGAGCTCACCCTGTTGCGGGGATTCGAACCGCCGACCTTCTGATCAGCAAGCCCTAAGCTCTGTGGTTTAACCCACAGCGCCACCTGCGTCCCAATTACCCTACACCAAATGCAACAGGAAGTGGAGAGGAATCCTGGAGAGAGAGAGAGAGAGAGAGAGAGAGAGAGGATTTCTATGGATCACAAAAACTCCCTATTCACCACCTTCAAGTCTGTTCTGATGCTGGACACAGCACCCAGTTGGGCATAGCTGGGTGAGACCAATTCTTCCCTGCTCACCCACCCAGGTCTCGGTAATACGGACCAGGGCAGCCTCCTCATCCACCATCAAATTATGGATAAGGGAGGTCTTATTCAAGACCAACCTGGTGTTCGTAAGAGGCAGTCGTAGACCAGAGGACAGGCAGATAGGGCGACCCCAATTCCTCTCCCCAATGGAGTGCACGGCACAGTCACCATACTTCCCTTTACCCAGAACCACTATGTTTCAATGGAATTCAAATTGCCATACGATAAAACACAATACAGTATAGAGGAATAAAAGAAGAAGCAATAAATTTGCAGTTAAAAACAGGGCATTAAAATTGCTACAACAGGCAGGAAAATCATCAAGTAGTTGGCCAAGACCTTCGACTATTTTCAAGTGGTTTACGGTGGGGAGAGGAGAGTGAAGTTTGGGCACCACTGGCCTGATTTATTTATTTATTTTAAAGCAAGAAACAAGTTTCAAAAGGTTTAGCAAGCTCAACCAATGTATGGAAACCAAAACTACCCTTTGGCACTTCTATTGGCTAGCCCCTCCCTCCTCTGCTTTGGAATCGGCAAGGAACCTAAATTTTGCATTGCAAACAGCCAACTGTTCGTTAAAGGCTTTTGCAAACGTGAACAAAGAAAGAAGAACCTGGAAATGCTTTAGTTTTGCTTGGTAACAGGGGTTTCCCCCCCCCCCCCCCGCGCTTTGAGGAAGTTAACAAAATAGCCTGAGAACAGGCAACGCAAAGCTCAGTTTGAAGCAAGAGATTCCTGCGATCTCCTGTGGAAACTCAGGCAAAGCAAACCGGTTTTCCGCGTGAAAAGTGTTCTGCACCTTATTACCAGTTGCAAACAGATAGAGTTATCTCTCCATTCCTTATGCGATTTGCACCCTTCTGACTTATCGGTTAAGTCACCAGCTTAGTGGTAAATAACTGGTCTTGCTCGCAGAATGTCCCAGGTTGATGCAATCTTTATTTATTTGGATCATTTCTATACTGCTCCACCAACAGACAGTACTGGGCTTAGAGAGCACGAGAAGCCAGCAGGAACTCCCACCAGTCTCCCCCAGCTTGGGCAGAGGTCAGGGATGATGGGAGTTGTAGTCCAACAACATTTGCCGAGTGTCAGGTCGGCCGCCACTGGCTTTGGAGAGCCACCTGCCTGATCCCATGTGTTCATGTACACTTGCACCGAGGGCACTCTCTCGCACACATTATACTGTCCTGTAAAATATACTGAATCCATGAAATATGGCTGGTGCTGCAGCTGCTGTCTTGTTGGGGGTGGGGGTTGAGAGACTAAGGGGAAGGCTGCCTGCCCGTGCGGGACGTGAAGAACAAGGGGGGGGGGAGGTCTGTAGCTCAGTGGCAAAGAATCCATAGGCATGCAGAAGGTCCTAAGTACAACCCCCAGCGTCTGAAGGTGGGGCTGGAAGACCCTTACCTGAAACCCTGGAGAGCTGCTGCCAGTCTGTGCAGACAATACTAACTAGACCAGAGGCCTTACTCCTGTGTGTGTGTGTTTCTCAGCTCTGTGCAAGCCTTAAGCGCCCAAATTTCCCATGCCAATGCTGCTTGGCATTAGTCAATGTCTATGCAATTGTCTAGTTTTCTCTCTCTCTATATGTGTCATACCTTGGAAATCAAACACAATCCATTCCGGAAGTCCGTTCGACTTCCAAAATGTTTGAAAACCAAATCGCGGCTTCTGATTGGCTGCAGGAAGCTCCTGCAGCCAATCAGAAGCCGTGGAAGCCCCGTCGGACGTTCGGGTTCCAAAAGAACATTTTCTAACTGGAACAATCACTTCCGGGTTTGCGTCATTCAGGAGCCAAAACGTTCCAGGGTGTTTGGGATCCAAGGTATGCCTGTATAATATATATGTGGGTGGGTGTGCAGCCACCCACATATGAAATTTAAGGTGTCTTGCTGGTGAGACTAGGCTAGAGGCCCGCTGCGGCACAGAGGCGAAGACTGAGCTGAGAGCAGGAAGTGCCCAATACAATCACACCTCGCTCCTAAACCCGCCAGACGATTTCACGCAACCCACTCTTTCTCAGCCTCACCCCGCCCCCATTTGCAACCTGAGATTAAGAAGGATCTTCTTTTGCAGGGTTGCAGATGCGAAGGGTATTACGAAACCTCTGTAACTGCATGCATTTATATAACTCGATGAAGAAACGGTGCCCTGAATATTCTCCTGCGCGCTTGCTCTCTCCCCCTGATCCCTTTTATCTTGTGCGTCATTTCTATTAAGATTGTGAGCCTGCGTGTCGCTTTTCAATCAAACACCTAAATAAAACAAACCTAAGGCGTTGTACAAAGAACAACAGCAGCAGCAACAACCCTTTTCTAGTGTCTCCCAACTTATAAAATGCTGGCCTGGCTGTACGCGCACCAAGTTTTTGAAGAAGCAACTGGAACCTGGACCAGGACAAAGGGAGCCTGTGTAGTCCAACCTCTTGGTCTTACGATCGAGAGCCAGAGCCCTGCGGGAAGGCCCACAAACAGGACCCGGGTGCAACAGAACTCTCCGTGCTTCTGCATCTTCCACTTGTGATTCTCACCAGTGGGTGCTCCAGAGCGGTGGCAGAGCGTAGCCACTGGAACTAGTAGCTAGCATCTGACCCAGGCTCTGCGTTCATCCTCTGAGTCCCTCCTTCGTATGCCTCCTCCGCGAGAGGTCCGGAGGGGGGCAACACAAGAACAGGGCCTTCTCTGCAGTGGCTCCCCGTTTGTGAGATGCTCTCCCCAGGGAGGCTCGCCTGGCGCCATCATTATATATCTTCAGGTGCCAGGCGAAAACGTTCCTCTTTAACCAGACCTTGGGCTGATTAATATTCTACAGCCTTTTAAATGTGTTTGTGGGAGGGGGGGCTAATTTTTGTTGTTGTTTCTGTTTTAACTATCTGTGCTTTTACCTTGTGAACTGCCCTGAAATCTTATGATGAAGGGCGGCAAATAATCACAATCATAATCATGATTTGTCCAATCTTCTTTCGAAGCCATCCAAGTTGGGGACCATCACCAATCAAAACTAGGGCGCATATCGCAGTGCAATCACATCTTAGGGACGCATTTGACTTGCACAATGTCAACCATGTGCAGTTGGAAGGCCGGGTGGCTGAAAGTGCGCAAGTTAAATCCAAGCTAGGGAAAAAGCTTAAAGGCTCAGCCTCCCGGCTCTGGGATGCTCTTGCAAGGCCAACTGAGTTCTTGTGTGAGCATCCCTGACCTTCAGGAGCCGGCATGCTGAGCAGGTCTCCCCACCGATCACCCCACAAGCAAGGCAGAGAGCTTAAAAGCTTTGCGTCAGCAGCAAGGGGCACTTTTTATCTCCCCCACCCCCTCGCCTGCTAGCCAAGGGTTTGGGTCTACGCAATTTCCATCGATACATGGAATCCTTGGAACTGAACCCCTGTGTAAGATGCATTGTAGATTTATATTTTTTTCCTTTTCTCCGGAAAGATTCCTGTTGGCCTACCGGCATGTCCCAAGCATCCCCCTCTCTGGTGGTTTATTATCTGATGTCTTTGCACCAGGTCCCCACATGGGACATTTCTGAATTCAAACCCCAATCCTTTCGCCCCGCGGCAGAGCCCACCTGCTTCTCCTCCTCCAGGCGCAGTCGCTCGTCCTCTTTGCGCCGCTCCTCCTCTCGCTTCTGCTCGAGCTTCTTCCGTTCCTCCCGCTCCGCGTCTTCGGCCTTTGGAAATTGGGGAGCGGGGAGAAAAAAGCGAGTGTGATTCTCTGGCAAGTTTGCAGGCTAAGTGCATCTACCTGTTACCCAACCACCTAACCCACGTACACACACACACACGTACGTACGTAGGGCATGTGACCCAAGTACATCAGACAGGAGTGGGGAGGGAGCGTTTCTCAGCACAAGGGCCAGATTCCCTTCTGAGCAACCTCCCAAGGGCCGCATTCCATCGGTGGGCGGGGCCAGAGGCAAAAGGAGGCGGAGCCGCAAATGTAAATGTGACCTTTGTGCAGAAGGCTAGTCTGTAGGCACACTCACACACCCTCCTCCAGCCTCCATCCCAGCAAGAGACACATTCCAGGCAGGCAAAGCCACTTGGTGAGATGAGAAGGGCTTGTGATATATGTGTGTGTGTGTGGCTTTGAAGGGCCAGGGGAGAAGGTCTGGGGGTCTACGCCCAGCCCTTGCTTCTCCAACCTTGACCAAAAGATCATCTCCCCCCATATCAACCTTCTCAGTTAGTTCTTGTAATCAGAAATCCCTCTTAGTGGAGCCACCTCTGGGTGCTGCCTAGGTGTTGGCCCACTCCGGGGCCTTCTCAGTCGTGGCCCCGTCCCCTTGGCGAAGCACCTCTGCCCCACTCTTTATTTAATTTTATTTTTTGCATTTATATCCCTCCTTTCCTCCAAGGAGCTCAAAGTTGGCACACATGGCTCTCTTTCTCCCCATTTCATCCTCAGAACAAGGCAGGAGAGGCTGAAAGACTGTCGCTGGCCCAAAGGCAGTTTTTTTTCCCCTTTGTAACATGGGCTAATTTCTGCATACACTCATTTCCTTTCATTTCCAGGGGAAATAAGACTTGGTGCTGACCATCAGACAAGGGCTCTTCCCACCCGCCTTGCCTTCAGAACGGAGTTGCTGCCATGGGCATTGTGTCTCTGTGTCTTTTATGAACTGAGTGGAAGACTATGAGTCATGGAGGTGGGGAGAGAGAGCATGTGAATTCAGCAGTGCTTTGTTCGTTTTTGGTTGCTAGTTTGCTAATGTTGCAAACACTGTTTCATGGGTTGTGCTGTGGTGCTTTGCAAGTCTTATAATATGACTTTTGCTGTGGTTGTGCTCTTCAGCTTATTTTTTTTCAGTTGTCTTGTTAATGGCGTTTTAGAGAAAGTGATTGTTTTACTGGTGTCCCGTAATGGTTTTACTGAGGATTTGTTAATAATTCTAGATGACATGTTGGAACTGTGATGTCCTATTAGGCTATTGTTATTCATTGTTTGTGGCACACTTTGTGACTTGCGTTGAGTGAAAAGCGACATAGAAATTAATACATCTGAAGGCAGCCCTGTATGGGGAAGTTTTCCATGTTTAATGTTTTATGGTGCTTTCATATTTTGCTGGAAGCCGCCCAGAGTGGCTGGGGCAACCCAATCAGATGGGCAGTATATAATAAGAATAAGAATAAGAATAAGAATAAGAAGAAGAAGAAGAAGAAGAAGAATTTACCGGTACTAGCCCAGAGATGGAAGGAAGAGACAACCCTGACCAGAGAAGAATGTCAAAATCAAGTTGGTGGGACTATGCCGAAATGGCAAAATTAACTGGGAAGCTCAGAAATCAAGAAGACAAGAAATTTATAAAAGAACGAGAAATGTTTATAATGTATATACAAAATCACTGCAAACAGATCAAAACATTAGCAGGATTTAAAACACACTTGTAATGTAACAGAATGTATAGATAATCTAGGAAGATGAAAAATTGGAGAAGTATTGATATGCAGTTGAAAACAGAATCAATAGGACCCATGGAAGGGATGGGGGGAAAGTCAGGAGATTCAGAGTAATCTCGATATTTGGATTTTGTACTGTTTTGTGTTGTATGTTTATATTTTGGAAAATCAAATAAAAATTTATTTATTTCAAAACAACAACAACAGCAACAACAACAACAATAAATGAAATGAAATGAAACACACTCACAAACCTCTTTCTATCCCCCATCCTGACAAGTATCACATTCCAGCCAGGCAAAAAGGGTTGGGGTGCAAATAAAGGCTTGCGAGGTGTACGCCTTGTTGGCTGCGTTTGGCCTGCAAGCCTGAAGTTCCTTATCCCTGCGTTGCAAACTTTGGAGAACACTCACCTCCCGCTGAGCCTTCCTGGCTTGTTTCTCCTCTAGCTTCCGCTGTTTCTTTGCTCCAACCTTCCCAGAAAACTGAGATTCAGTTGCTTCGGCCCCATCGTTCTCCTCTGCATAAGGATATTAAATGATTAAGAAGAGAAAAAGAAAAAGCAACGAGAGAGAGAGAGAGAGAGAGAGAGAGAGCCCATTATCAAAGGGATCGCACAACAGGGGGCCAACCTTGGCTGGCTTCCACCTGTCTTTCAGGAAACTTCTTAAGTCTTTCCTGGGGGCTGGGATGTGATGCTACTCGTGTGCAAAGGATTCTGACTTTAGGCTATTTATATAGGATAGTTATAAATTGTTCATCTGTTTCGCTGAATATTTATTGCCGGCTCCTGAGAGAACCTTTTGAGTCAGTTGGAGGGGAATCTATCTTAGCACAAAAAATATTGGCGTTAGGGCTGGGCGATACCAGGTTTTTGACATCATGATATATCACCAGCTAAACAATTGCAAACAATACCAATATGGCATGATGTCTGAAATAAGGATGGAGCTATGCAGAGGCCTTGGCTGGCTTGGATTACTGCAATGCGCTCAACGTGGGGCTACCTTTGAAGGTGACCCGGAAACTACAACTAATCCAGAATGCGGCAGCCAGACTGGTGACTGGGAGTGGCCGCCGGGACCACGTAACACCGGTCCTGAGAGACCTACATTGGCTCCCAGTACGTTTCCGAGCACAATTCAAAGTGTTGACCTTTCAAGCCCTAAACGGCCTCGGTCCCCGTATATCTGAAGGAGCGTCTCCACCCCCATCGTTCAGCCCGGACACTGAGATCCAGCGCCGAGGGCCTTCTGGCGATTCCCTCATTGCGAGAGGTGAGGTTACAGGGAACCAGACAGAGGGCCTTTTCGGTAGTGGCGCCCGCCCTGTGGAACACGCTTCCATCAGATGTCAAAGAAATAAGCAGTTACAGGTGGGTAGCCGTGTTGGTCTGCCATAGTCGAAACAAAATAGAAATTCTTTCCAGTAGCACCTTAAGAGACCAACTGAGTTTGTTCTTGGTATGAGCTTTCGTGTGCATGCAATCTGAAGAAGTGTGCATGCACACGAAAGCTCATACCAAGAACAAACTCAGTTGGTCTCTAAGGTGCTACTGGAAAGAATTTCTAAAGAAATAAGCAGCTATCCTATTTTTAAGAGACATCTGAAGGCAGCCCTGTTTAGGGACGTTTTTAATATCTAACGCTGTATTGTTTTAACATTCGTTTGGGAGCTGCCCAGAGTGGCTGGGGAAGCTCAGCCAGATGGGCGGGGTACAAATAAATTATTATTATTATTATTATTATTATTATTATTATTATTATTATTATTATTATTATTATTTCTGCATAGTGCAAACACATACATCATGATTAGCGATATATTGCAGGGTCAGAAATTATGAAACCCATATCACAATATGGACTTCAAACCGGTTTGGGATACTGATGTATCACCCAACCCTAATCAGATGATGGAAAGAGAGAATGACCTGAATCAGGAGGCAAAGATTCAGGACTCCAAGAAACGATAACTCTTAAACATACTTGGGAATTGGGAAGAGGGAAGCAAGGCTTAGCTGATATCACTCTACTCCTTATCAGTTGTGAGCTGGCTTGTGGAGTGGGAGGCCTGGAAAAGAAGGCTGGCTGCATTGGGGGGAGTCTGCACCTGGTTCGTAACCAGGTTGCGGCTTCCCAAACTAGAGGGGTTCATATTCTGAACCCACAGTTCTGAAATATGCTTGCATCACTATGGGAAACCTGCCCTGTTGCGACGACTACGTGCGTGCAATGAGCCTGGTTCTGTGTTCTTGTTTCTGTTCAGAGATTCTGGCCATTGCAACACAAGAAGAAGAAGAGTTTGGATTTGATATCCCACTTTATCACTACCCGAAGGAGTCTCAAGGCCAAAGGAGACCCTAAGGCAATGTGTGGCTTTAACTGTGTGTGTGTTGGGGTATGTGTTGGGGTGTGTGTGTGTGTGTTTGCTCCTGAATGAAGGGTGCATTCAAGTGTGATCCTAACTCCTGCAGGGTCCGTGTGCGAGGGACTCTCACTCTTACTGTTGCCACTCTCATCAGATGACCCCACAACACAATCCAAAAGTTAGGCTGCCACTTACTCCCAAATGAGATCTTGGTGTAACACTAAACTGTGGTTTAACACCCACAAGCCTCCTCTGTCCTCTCCTCACCTCCCACAGAACAGCTGCGACGAGGAGGATGGAAGCGCCTGCTTCCATTTTCAACTAACCAATGTTTGCTACATCCGAACCAGGATATCTGAAGTTAAGCTATGGTTTATCCAGCTGCAAACCATGGTTTACGCAAGGTTCAAAGTTTGACAAGCTGCTGACACTAGGGAAATATGTGTGTGTGTGTGTGCGTGTGTGTGTGTGTGTATTTCTTCCTGAATGAAGGGTTCATCCAACTGTGATCCTGACTCTTGCTGCGAGGAGGAGGATGGAACAGTGGGGGAAGGGAAGGGAAAAAGGAAGATTAGAAATGGATAGAAGAGGGGTGGGGTAAAGAAGGAAAGTGTAAAGGGAATGGATTTAAAAAGGCTGACCACGGATTTCTGAAACCAGAGGGGAAAAGATGTGTATGTAATAGAAGAGTTATATTGATTTTGGTTAAGATAAGATTTAATAATAATAGATGTGCTGGAATCAGAGGATATATCGGCTTCAGCATTAGAGGTTAAATAAAGAGAGGATATAAGAGGTTGTTTAGGTAATATGCTATATAGTTTGTTAGAATAGGTTAAAAATTGAGGTATGGATGTAAGATTTAGTTTATGTGTGTTAAACAAGATTTTACAATGTTACAAAGTTACTGAAAGAAGATTAGAAATAAAAACGCAGAAGAGAGGAGGTGAGGAAGTCCATTAATTAAGTTCAGAAATAAGTTTAAGACAGTTAAGTTGATGTTTTTATTGTAGCTGGATTGTCAGGTAATGTATCTGTTTTCTTTTTTGTTTTGTTTGTATTTCGTATTTTGAATTGTAGTTTATATGTATGTTTGTAGTATTTGTTTTTTTTGTTATCTGTCAAAATACCAATAAATTCTTTATAAAAAAAAAAGGAAGCACCTGCTTCCATTTTCAGCTAACCAAAGTTTGCTACATCTGAACCAGGATCTGAAGTTAGTTTTAACCATGGTTTATCCAGCTGCAAACCATGGTTTAAGCAAGGTTCAAAGTTTGACAAGCTGCTGTCAAGTGACCGGGGTGTGTGTGTGTGTGTGTGAAGCTTCCAGTCTCCTTGTTGCAACTGCAAGGGAGGAGTGTACAAGCCCAGAGCTAATTTATGTAGCACGGAATTGCAGGTGGGAATGTGAACTTTCAGATTTTGTGGATTCAAACTCCCATCAGGCCCAGCAGGCATGGTCAATGACCAAGGATGATGGAAACTGCACTCCAAAAATATCAGGAGAGACACAGGTTTCCCATACATGCATTATTATTATTATTATTATTATTATTATTATTATTATTATTATTATTATTATTTTATTTATACCCCTCCCATCTGGCTGGGTTTCCTCAGCCACTCTGGGCGGCTCCCAACAGAACACTAAAGACAGAATCAAACTTCAAACATTAAAAACTTCCCTAAACAACTGTTCCTTATGAACTAGGTCAAAATATTTTTTTTACTTTGCGACGTATCTGACAGTATCAAGCAGCCACGGTCAAAAAGCAGGGAGCCAACTTATGGCATTGCCCTGGTCAGTGGACAAGTGACTCAAGCCTAATGCAGCATCGACTCAATCCCCGATAGTGAGCTCCTTCACTGAACTGAACTGAAAGATTCAACACAAGCAGCGCCGTGCCTCCGAGATTACTTCAATGGGTTTGGTAATTTGACAGAAATTATAAGCAGCCTGGCCTGAAAACATCAAAAGCACTTTTTTCTTATTTCATTCTTTTTGAAATGCCTTCACACTTCAAAGAGATCCACCCCAAGTTGAAAAGTTCAGAGCTGTCAATTTGCCATCTGTGCGCCGCTAAAACGCAATCGTGAATTCAGCAGGCACACGGTTCGTGCAGATCAAAGACGAGGCTCTGCCACTTTCAAAGTGGAAAAAGCACAGTCCCCTTTCAAAGAGGGAAGGCAGCCGGGGCTCGCAGGCTTTTTTATGTGCTACCAATTTCACAGCAAACAAAGCACCTTCCATTCTAGCGGTTGTGCAAGTTCCCACCAATGGAATTGTTGCGAGGCAAACTGGGTGGACTTCTCAGTGTGGAGTTATCAACATAACCTATGGCTCCTGATCTACCTTAACACACGGCTCCCTCCCCATGGCACTTCTCTCACCAACTCTATGTATATGCTGGGTGCCACCATCTTAAAGCTATGGTTTTCCCAGTAGTAATGTATGGAAGTGAGAGCTGGACCATAAGGAAGTCTGATCGCCGAAGAATTGATGCTTTTGGATTATGGTGCTGGAGGAGACTCTTGAGAGTCCCACGGACTGCAAGAAGATCAAACTCATCCATTCTGAAGGAAATCAGCCCTGAGTGCTCACTGGAAGGACAGATCCTGAAGCTGAGGCTCCAAGACTTTGGCCACCTCATGAGAAGACTCCCTGGGAAACACCCTGGTGTTGGGAAAGATGGAGGGCACAAGGAGAAGGGGATGACAGAGGATGAGATGGTTGGACAGTGTTCTCGAAGCGACTAGCATGAGTTTGGCCAAACCGTGGGAGGCAGTGGAAGACAGGAGTGCCTGGCATGCTCTGGTCCATGGGGTCACGAAGAGCCGGGACACGATTAAACGACTAAACAACAACAACCATCTCCCATCTCTGGAGCAGGGAAATCTTTTTTTCCAGCCCCAGGGCCGCAATTCCATTGGAGGAACATTCTGGGGGCCGCATGGCAGGGTGGGGAAAGGAATGTAAAATGTACCTTTCTACAGTAGGCTATTTTGAACACATTTACCCATGCACCCTCTCTATCTTCCACCCAGAGAAACAAGAAGCATGGCCAGGACTCAAGGGCACTTTCCAGCCAGGCAAAAACACTCGAGGAGGATGTGAGGCAAAGCAGGTGAGGGGGCGTGGCCTGGGGAAGAGGGTGTGGCTGAGGCATGTGGCCTGGAGAGAACTGCAAGAGCTAAACACAGAGATAGGGAATGTTGTATTTGGCTCCCCAGGACTGAGATTCCCCACCCATTTCCTATCTCCCACACAAACTCCGGCATAGATTATAGCCTGCACTTGTTGTTGTTCAGTCGTTCAGTCGTGTCCGACTCTTCGTGACCCCATGGACCAGAGCACGCCAGGCACGCCTATCCTTCACTGCCTCCCGCAGTTTGGCCAAACTCATGTTAGTAGCTTCGAGAACACTGTCCAACCATCTCATCCTCTGTCGTCCCCTTCTCCTTGTGCCCTCCATCTTTCCCAACATCAGGGTCTTTTCTAGGGAGTCTTCTCTTCTCATGAGGTGGCCAAAGTACTGGAGCCTCAACTTCAGGATCTGTCCTTCTAGTGAGCACTCAGGGCTGATTTCTTTGAGAATGGATAGGTTTGATCTTCTTGCAGTCCATGGGACTCTCAAGAGTCTCCTCCAGCACCATAATTCAAAAGCATCAATTCTTCGGCGATCAGCCTTCTTGATGGTCCAGCTCTCACTTCCGTACATTACTACTGGGAAAACCATAGCTTTAACTATACGGACCTTTGTTGGCAAGGTGATGTCTTTGCTTTTTAAGATGCTGTCTAGGTTTGTCATTGCTTTTCTCCCAAGAAGCAGGCGTCTTCTAATTTCGTGACTGCTGTCACCATCTGCAGTGATCATGGAACCCAAGAAAGTGAAATCTCTCACTGCCTCCATTTCTTCCCCTTCTATTTGCCAGGAGGTGATGGGACCAGTGGCCATGATCTTAGTTTCTTAGTTTCTTAGCCTGCACAGTTGTGGCCAAACCAGAAAATGGCACCAGTGCTATCTGAAAGTTATCTGAAAACTGCCTGTTTTTAGATGATCTATCATGAATCTGGAGGTGATATTCCTAGAATACTGCTATTTGTCAGCTGGCTCAGCTGCTTATGTTTTCCAGATTTAGTGCCGTTTGCAATTTTACTGGCATAGTAAAATAGTGAGCACGTAATGTTGAACCAATCCATGGTTTAGTGTGAACAGCCAAGCATGCGGAGACGCAAGGGTGGAAATTGCAGCCGCTGCCACGCTACCCAGAGCTGAGCCAGGGTTTGGGCTTAGTGTTATGTCCAAACTTGGGTGCATGGCTTGCCTTGCTCCAAGCAAACCGCAAGCCTGCATTTGGATGTTCATGCTAAGCCAAACCATGGCTTTACTCTCAGCAGCATGGCAACAGAAGGGGAAGAGCAAAGCGGCTGCAATTTCTACTGAGTACCCTGAAATTTGCTTGTTCGCACTTGGTCACAGTTTGACTTAGCATCCAAACTGGATCACTGCACTTCTAGTGTTTTTTAACTGCAGTGGTGCATTGTCTCGGATGCTCAAAAAGTGGGGTGTTAATGCTATAAATATGGGATGCGGGTGGCGCTGTGGGTTAAACCACAGAGCCTAGGGCTTGCTGATCAGAAGGTTGGCAATTCGAATCCCCAAGATAGGGTGAGCTCCTGTTGCTCGGTCCCTGCTCCTGCCCACCTAGCAGTTCGAAAGCACGTCAAAGTGCAAGTAGATAAATAGGTACCGCTCCAGCGGGAAGGTAAACGGCGTTTCCGTGCGCTGCTCTGGTTCGCCAGAAGCGGCTTAGTCATGCTGGCCACATGACCCGGAAGCTGTACGCCGGCTCCCTCGGCCAGTAACGCGAGATGAGTGCCGCAACTGAAGAGTCGGACACGACTGGACCTAATGGTCAGGGGTCCTCCCTTTACATTTAAAGCTATAAATAAACAGACATTTGTGAAGCAAGCACATGGGTCCTAGTTGACCACTGTAGATGGAGATGGGATGCCATTGGCCTGATTCAACGCTCCTTGAATAGCCAAAAACTAATCCGACAAGGAGAAGCTGCTTGCCATCGGTTACCTTCTGCCGCATCCTCTGCCTGCTGCGAGCGTCTCTGCACCAGCACCCTGTTGCCCAGGTTCCTCCGACGTCGGGGCATCCCCTCTCCCCGCTCGCTGGTGTAGGGTTGAGGCCTGCCAGCTGCAACAACGGCGGCCACATTCTGCTGCTCCTCCTCATCACCTAGAGAAAGGGGACATCTTTGATTGTGTCTCAACCATAGCTAGCTTATTCAGAACCGAGTCTTTTGCTTCGGTACCATTACTAAGGAATTTATGTGCAAAATGCTTCTGAAAAGCATGGAGTCAAATGTGTACTGAACTCATGGCTCAATGGCACCACCCACAGGGCACACGGCTCAATCCTATGCATGTCTACTTAGAAGCAAGTCCCATTGAGTTCAGGCGACTGTGTGAGTAGCAGGGGTGGGGGATCCTGTGGCCAGATGTTGCAGAACGACTGCACCCAACGTCATCAAGGCTATGCGCTCTATGTGGGGCTACCTTTGAAGGTGACCCGGAAACTGCAATTAATCCAGAATGCGGCAGCTAGACTGGTGACTGGGAGGGGCCGCCGGGACCACATAACACCGGTCCTGAGAGATCTACATTGGCTCCCAGTATGTTTCTGAGCACAATTCAAAGTGTTGGTGCTGAACTTTAAAGCCCTAAACGGCCTCGGTCCTGTATACCTGAAGGAGCGTCTCCAGCCCCATCATTCAGCCCGGACACTGAGATCCAGCGCCGAGGGCCTTCTGTCGGTTCCCTCACTGCGAGAAGCAAAACTACAGGGAACCAGGCAGAGGGCCTTCTCGGTAGTGGCGCCCGCCCTGTGGAACGCCCTCCCATTAGAAGTCAAGGGAATAAACAACTACCTGACATTCAGAAAATTCCTGAAGGCAGCCCTGTTTAGGGAAGTTTTAAAACTGTGGTATTTTAAATGTATTTTAATGTTTGGTGGAAGCCGCCCAGAGTGGCTGGGGAGACCCAGCCAGATGGGCGGGGTACAAATAAATTATTATTATTATTATTATTATTATTATTATTATTATTATTATTATTATTATTATTATTATTATTATCAGCCTTGCTGGCTGGGGCTGATGGGAACTGGGAGTCCAACAACCTCACGGGGGGGGGGGGGGTTAAACAGGTTCATCTCTTCTGCTGTATAGGATTGCAACCCAAATGCCCCAGAAAGTATTGCTCAGCAGGGATCGAGAAGGCGATGCATCTGAAAACCTGATTTCCCCTGCTAGCTGCAACTCTACAGACACGAAAACCAACGGCAGAGCTGAAATGTTAAGTATTTGGTACTGGCTTCAAATTAAGCTGGGGATTTTGAAATACGCCCTGAGGTTTCTCAGAGTTTTATGCTATAGGAGAAACTCAGCATATCCCAAGGAGCAAATTGCAACAGTGCTTTCAGACCTAGGGTGGTATTTTGTGTGTTTTTTTCCGTGAGTGCAAGGACTTCCATTAATGCAGCGGGACTCCCCCCGCCCCCAAGCTTCTCCCTGCACTCTGCACTTTCTCAGAATCTGTTGGGGAAGCCCCCAAAACAGATTTTGGGGGAACACAGGGAGAAAAGAGGGGGGGGCAGTTCTGGCCTGCAGCCAAAAGTCCTTGCACTGATGGAAGCAGCACGATGAATCATGCCTCTACTTACTGGGATAAAATGTGCAAGACACTTTGAACCGGCCGTGGGTCTTGCCTGCCTCATCTCTTGTGAGGAGTACCAATAAAGGAGTGCTGCAATCAGGTGGTTTTTTTTTTTTTTAGACTAATGAATTAAGGTTCTTAAGGGGAGAGGAGGGGGCCTCTTTTAGGCAGCAGCATGCATTACTTTGCTTATTTCAAAACGTGCGACAGGAATTCCTGTTGCAGTACATCAATGACTGCGTGGGTCTGAGGAACTGGAAAATGTCGAAACAAAATACCAATAATAAAAGATTCTTTCCAGTAGCACCTTAGAGACCAACTAAGTTTGTTCTTGGTATGAGCTTTCGTGTACAGGCACACTTCTTCAGATACAAGGAAAATGCTTTTCTCCTTGTGCCCTGAATGATCAGCCACACAAAAGTTCATCTGAGTAAAGTAATGGTTTCTACAGCTAACTGGACTCTGGGGTTAGAATTAGTATATACATAAATATTAGGCACTTCAGCTGTAATTCTAAATTCAGCCTGTTATGCCTGCACTTAAATTCAACATCTAAAGTTCATCTAATTGCAGTGGCTCCCTGTTTCTGGAATACTTGCTTTATACCTTCAACTACAGATCTTCCGGTGCCTGGCAAAAGCATTCCTCTTCTCTCAGGCCTCTGGCTGATTAAACAACCTATGGTCTTTTAAAATGTGTGGGTGGGGGTGTTTTGTTTGTTTGTTTGTTACTATGGTATGTGTTTTTATATTGTAAACCACCCTGTAATTAGGAGTACAGTTGCTGTACATTCATTTTAGTTGTCTGTAAAAAAAATAAATCACAATTTTATTACCTAGACGCGTGTAAAAAAAATAAATCATAATTTTATTACCTATTATTTCTGATGTTTTACAATTTGTTGTTCAGTTAATATTCAGCTTTGTTGGCCGCTGGGCACACTATAAATGGACTGATAGTAAAAAAAAAAAAAAAACTACTGCTAGAATCGGATATTAAAATGGAATGAAAATGGTAGCGCAAGAGTGCACTTCCATTGCTCGCACAAAACTACAAAATTATTTATTTAAGAAAATAGTGCTTCACAGATACACACTGCCAGGATGTGGATAAAAGGACCACATGGTTTTTTTACATTTTATTTTGCATGTGCTTCATGGAAATATCCAAATAAGAGCAGCATCATAGCAAGTTTGTTGGCTTGCCGCTGCCCCCACCCCCATCACAAGTGAACTGGCTTTTGAGTTTTACTGAACTCTCCTGCAGCCTTGATGTTAAATCAAAAAGGGGAGAGGGAAGATGCTACTGCCAAGACACATCGCAGTAAGACCCGCCTGCACTATGTAAACAGTGTAAAGATGGCGAGTCAGGAAACAATTCTGCAGAGTGATAAAAGTTAGCTTGTGCCCTGAAAGGTTGCAGCAAGGCATGCTGGGACCAAGAAGCAATGGCCGCAACCCCTTTGAAAAAAATAAATAAAACTTGAATCTGACTCCACCACTAACTAACAGAATTTTTTTTTATTGCAAAATGGGAGATGAAATTTAGACAAAGTCCCATCATTAGGTGACATAAAGTAATCTCACCTGAGCTCTAGGATTCTCTCTCCTGTACAGCTAAGTTTTGTACTTTGTCCAGTGCAGAAAAAGGTAGGTAGCCGTGTTGGTCTGCCATAGTCAAAACAAAATAAAAATTCCTTCCAGTAGCAGCCAACTAAGTTTGTTCTTGGTACAGTATGAGCTTTCGTGTGCATGCATACTTCTGAAGAAGTGTGCATGCACACGAAAGCTCATACAAAGAACAAACTTAGTTGGTCTCTAAGGTGCTACTGGAAGGATTTTTTAAATTTTGTTTCGACATTTTTTTAATTTTTAATTTTGTTTTGTCAGTGCAGAAAAACTTTGGCTGAAGCAGACACAAATGCATGCAGTAGTTTTGGCTACTGGGGGGGGGGGATCATAACAGGAACCTTATCATGAATTTTGTTTATAACACCCCATTAGGAACTGCCCTGACATCTATGGATGAAGGGAGGAAGACAAATTTTAATAATAATAATAATGGCAGATTGTAAACAAACAAACAAACAAACAGGACCAACTAAAACTACAAAGCAGCAAGCTAGCTTATGAATTTCACAGAACTCTTTCTCGGCCTCAGTGCTGAACCAAATAAAGAACTTTGTGTGGCTTGATATATATATATATCTTATCTTATTTTTGTTTCCAATGGGAGGGTCTCTTTGTTAACGGGAGGGGGCACAGGAACACAGGAAGCTGCCTTGAGCCAATTGGCACATTTAGGTTAGTACTGCCTACACTGATTGGCAGCTGCAGGCAAGGGACGACCCCGAACCGACCAGGAGATGCCAGGGATTGAGTTTTCTGCACCCAGATCAAATGCTCTGTGCTCTATCCCCTGCCCCAGAGTTATATGCCTAGTGTAAAAGAGGCAACACGTAGACCGGTGAAGGATGGGCACAATTGTGTCTTTATAATTTGCAGCGAAATAATAATGGCTGTACAATCTGAGTAACTAAATACATCCGGTGAGACACTTCATATCCGTATGAACACTGCTCCAGAGAAGATGTATGTACATTAAGTGATATACTGAAGAAGACCATGTCAAAAGAGTGTATTTATCCGGAACACTGTCTCACCGGATGTATTTAGTTACTCATTCTGCACAGCTATTATTATTTTGCTCCAAATTATAAAGACATAATTGTGCCCATCATTCATCGGTCTACGTGTCGCCTCTTTTACACTAGGCTTGAAGTTTGCAACATAACCCACAAGTGTAAAGCAGAAGTGTCCAAGACACACAAGAGTTGTGCAATTGTGAAGTTATCTCCCCCCCCCCCCTGCTTCACCACATCCTGCAACACCTCAGATTCAAATACCCAACTCAGCCCTCCTCGGCTTGCAAAATGTCAGGTCTGCTGACGTGGATGGCTGAGACGTCATTAATGATGTGCCGTGAAGTGCCACGCAGAAGGGATGTCAGATGTATATTAACTCCCGCAGAAAGGACCAGAAGTCTCTTCTGGCTTCTGTGTGCCCCCCCCCCCAATCTATACGGGGGGCACAGAGTTCAAATACCGGGTGCCTGGTATGGTCACCTCTTGATGGTTCAGGGTGCAATCTCGGGGCAACAGGGGCAGATGCTCTAAACACCTGATGGATGCGCTCTCAAATGCAGCAGAACCCAAAGTGCATGCATGTGTGGATCTAATAAGGGTGGTTATTTTTTAATTCCTGGTGAGCACTGCCAGCACAGCTTAAGCACAGTTAAGACGTGCAGCTGTGATTATATCCACTGCATGCTTATAAGCTACGATGGGGGCACTGTAATACACGCAAGCACAAGCAAAAATTGGGGTGGCAGCCGCAGCCGCCATTTTGCACTGATCTGGATTAAAATGGTTGCACGTGCCAAGGAATCACTCCTTAAATGCTTAATATCGACAATCAGAAGCCTGGGGCCAGGAAAAGTTTCCCCATCTCATTTGTTTGTGCCTCCTCAGACATGTGGTGCTGAAATGACCTCCAGGGTAGCAATGAAGGAAAGGCACTCTGCACATGGTTAGAGGCGCTCTTTCCAGGGGGCAAGAGACACAGGGTATGCATAAAACAGATTCTGGCAAAGCTTACCTAGGTCAGCCAGAAAAATGGGACTGTGGGTCAGTGGTAGAGTAAATGCTTTATCCAAAGAAGCCAGGCTTCTCCAGCTAAGTCCAGGGACAACTCCTGCTCATTATCCAGATTCTGTTGCCAATGTGACACTCTCCAGATGTTACCAGACTCCAAAAGCCCAGTGGCTCCTGGCTAGCAACTAGGGATGGCAGGAGCTCCAGTCTGACATTGGGCAGACACCACATCATCTACTGCTGTAAGGTATCAGACTACTAGGCAGATTTTGTTTTTATCTTGTAATTTTAAACTGTGAAGCACACCGAGATCTTCGGATGATGGTTGGTATACTAATTTAATAAATAATAATAATAATAATAATAATAATAATAATGTAGGGACGTGGGTGGTGTTGTGGGTTAAACCACAGAGCCTAAGGCTTGCCGATCAGAAGGTTGGCGGTTCGAATCCCCACGATGGGGTGAGTTCCCGTTGCTCGGTCCCTACTCCTGCCCACCTAGCAGTTCGAAAGCACGTCAAAAGTGCAAGTAGATAAATAGGTACCGCTCCAGCGGGACGGTAAACGGCATTTCCGTGCGCTGCTCTGGTTCCCCAGAAGCGGCTTTGTCATGCTGGCCACATGACCCGGAAGCTGTACGCCGGCTCCCTCGGCCAGTAAAGTGAGATGAGCGCTGCAACCTCAGAGTCGGACACGACTGGACCTAATGGTCAGGTGTCCCTTTACCTTTACCAATAATGTAACGGGCCGATTCCATCTTGTGTGAGGCACTCTGCGTGTAGGGTTGCCACCTTTGTTCTGGCAAAATGCAGGGGGGGGGGCGAGTGGTGCACAACTTTTTTTTTTTTTTTAATCTGGTGCTGAAGTGACTTCAAAGCAATCCATTACAATCTGTTGCATCCTAACAGGATGGCCCTAACTTGGAAGAAGGAGACCTGAAATGCAGGACAAAACTCATTGATACAGCACACAGCATTTGGAAGCCGAATCAATAGTAATAGTAATAATAATCAGTGCTTTTTCTTCCTGGGGGGGACGCAGGGGTGCACATAGAATAATAGAATCCTAGAGTTGGAAGAGACCACAAGGGCCATCCAGTCCAACCCCCTGCCAAGCAGGAAACACCACCAAAGCATTCCTGACAGATGGCTGTCAAGCCTCCACTTAAAGACCTCCAAAGAAGGAGACTCCACCACACATTTTGCGAATCTAAGTTTGGCCTCACTGAGCGGCTGTATTTCAATATGAGTAGGAAAATGAAAATAACCCCTTTTTTAAAAAAAGAAAAAAGCACTGATAATAATAATTATAATAAGCAGCCACCCATCTGACTGGGTTGCACCAGAAAGCGAAAAGCAGCCTCTGGGGCTGGGGAATGGGTATCAGTCATGAGGTTTGGAGGAAAGGAAGAGGCACTCGGCACATGCTCAGAGGCAGTCTTATTTAGACACCCACCCCAAGGGGACAAAGCTCTTAAAGATGTTGTCAAATATAATATTATATATATTATTTTATACTATATTATTACATAACATCGTAATATAATATAATGAACTATTATGCTTATTAGGACCCCCCTATAGGCTTCTCTTTCCCACAACCTCCCCCCCCGGCTTTCCAAGCAGGTGGGAGATTCCGCGCCCCCCCTTACGAACCACGTAGAGAACTCGCTCCCCCCCCCCGTCCTACCCGCGCGCGCCTGTCCCCTGACGCGGCTGACGAAGACGAGAAGCGCCGCCAGCAGCGCCGCCGCCAAGACGTAAAGCACCGGGTCCATCTTCGCCTCGCAAACTCCGCCCCTTTTGGCCCCGCCCCTCCCTCCGACGGCCAGGGGAGCCCGGCCAATCCAGAGCGAGCCTGGGAGAGGAGAGGTGTTCGGCGCGGCAAGGGAAAGCAAACCACGCCCACTGTTCGGAGAGAGGGGCGGTTCCAGAGCCAACCGCCGACGAAGCGTCCGGGGTGAGGAAGCTGAAGCGCTAAGGGGCGTTCTCCCGCGGCGTAGCCTAGCAACCGGAGAGGACCCCGCCCGGCAGTTGTTATGGCTGGCTAGTGAGGATGCCTGCTTGGAAAGTGGGCTGCGCCAGTTTCCCCTCCTTTTGCTATTGAAAAGCAGGCCAAGACCCTAAATGGACCCCAGCGCCGGCGCTTTCCTGTGACGGTGCCGTTTTATTACCGTGATTTTTAATGTTGCTTTTTAAAGACATGGCCCTTTAAAAAAAAAATGGACCCGAGAAGCTGGTTAAGTAGCTGCCTGCTGAGCAGTGGTTGTGGGGCTGGTTGGGTGTTGCCTCTCCAGGTCTGCCGTGGCTGATGGGAGTTGTAGTCCAAAACACCTGGAGGATGCCCGTGTTTTCCTTGGGGAATATTCCCCCTCCACACACAAATAATAGTGTACCTGCAATTTCCTTGTCTGACCACTAGATGACGCTGCAGTTCCAAAGATGCTCCATAGAAGCTCCATAGAACAATGGTTCCTCTGCAAGTGCGCTAGAAAAGGTGGGGGGGGGGGGCGGAATTGCATATTCTTACAATTCTCAGGGTACCAATATCTTTTGCAAATCTGTTCCTTGCACCGTTGCTTGTAGGTACTCAAAACAAACAGGCACAGCCACTGAAGATTTCAAAGGAATGTCCCATAGAATGGTTTAATCAGCCAAAGGCCTGGTTATAAATAAATCATAGAATCATAGAATCCTTGGCAGCCAATTCCACTGTCAAACAGCTCTTACTGTCAGAAAGTTCTTCCTCATGTTTAGCTGGAATGTGTCCAGAAGAGGGCAACCAAAATGGTCAAAGGCCTGGAAACGATGCCTTATGAGGAACGGCTTAGGGATCTGGGTATGTTCAGCCTGGAGAAGAGAAGGTTAAGGGGTGATATGATAGCCATGTTCAAATATATAAAAGGATGTCATATAGAGGAGGGAGAAAGTTTGTTTTCTGCTGCTCCAGAGAAGCGGACAAAGGGCAATGGATTCAAACTACAAGAAAGAAGATTCCACCTAAACATTAGGAGGAACTTCCTGACAGTAAGAGCTGTTCAACAATTGAAATGACAGGTTTTTCTGAGCACTTGGGGTCAAAAGAATAAAGCAACTGCTGTTGAGACATTTCATTCCGAATCTTTTAGACTGGAATCAGACAGAGGATGACATCAGGTGGGTGTCTTGCCCCCTCCAACATAAATCCTGTCTATGCCCATTCAGGTAGCAGCCCCTCCTTGAAGTAAAATCCTGCTTGTTTTAGAATTGGTATAACCCCCCCCCCCCCGAACCCTTTGTTTGAGGCTGCAGCACTTTTTCTTTCCAGCTCCCCGGATTGCTAGAAGCTGAACCTCTGCTATCTGAGCAAAGAATAAACGGGCAATTCCTGATCAGGTGCCTGTTTACTTCCTGTGCCTCGGAAAATACACGGTTGGGGCCCTTGGTGGGAGATTTCCCCACAATGACAGGATGGGGGTGGTGAGGTCGTGGTTTCATGGGAACATTGGCACGAGCACTAGATTGACCTTGCCTGTGCCACCCAACGCTGCCCAGGTAAGATGCAACAGTAGCCATGTCAGGAGGGTGGCCACTGTGGCTTCATCCCGCCAGGTGGGCACTCCTGATGCTGGCACCTTCATTTCTGTTAAGATAGTATCAAGACCATCGGCGAGCCTGCTAGGAGCTAAGCGATATGGCGAAACGGGAATTTCACTTGCAAAATTGGAACTTGGCCAACTTGTAATAAAATGGGAGGGGGGGACCCCCCTCTTGTTTGCGTATCCCTATCTGTTCCCTCCATGTCCAGATGTGAAACTGACAGTTATTGTTGTCCAGGATAACTGATGATCTTATAATGGTTTGATTAAAGAGAGAATTTGAACTTGGCCAGCGAGCGGGAACAAAATCTAAAGATAAGGTGTCCTAATCTGTCCCTTTGCCGGGCGCTTTCCCTGTCTATTTGTACAGTGGCACCTCGGGTTACATACGCTTCAGGTTATATACTCCGCTAACCCAGAAATAACGCTTCAGGATAAGAACAGAAATCATGCTCTGGCGGTGCAGGGGCAGCGCGAGGCCCCATTAGCTAAAGGGGTGCTTCAGGTTAAGAACAGTTTCAGGTTAAGAACGGACCTCCGGAACGAATTAAGTATGTAACCAGAGGTACCACTGTATACCGAGATGGCTCCGGTTTGCCAAACAGCTAAGCAAACCGCCTTTGAGTCTGCCCAGCTGTGATTGGAGGGAGACTTTGTGCGGTTCACAAATGGATTTTTCCACCTGCAATGGATTTTTCCACCTGCCTTGTTGCACCCTCCAGCCCTCGCATCCTCTCCCAGACCATGACTTTGAGAACAGCAGAAGCAGCTGGGAAGAGAGAAGAAGAGTTCAGGGATATTTAAAAAAATAAAAATAAATTATAAGTTGTGTGTCCTTGTTTCTCAAAACGACCCTTTTACATCGTTTTGTGTGTTCTGTGGTATTTTATGCCTTGTGACTTGCCGTTATTTTTTATGGATTATAGTTTAGTCGTTCTTTATTGTAATTGATAACTGTAAAATTATTTGCTGATATTTAATTTGACTGTTTACTATTCTAATGCATTATTGAATATTGCTTTATTTGATATAAGTTGTACATTTTAAAGCTATTGTGATTTTTGTGTGTGTATTGGATCAGATTGTTATCACGTGTGTGGTCTCTGCTGTCTATGGCATTCCCCCCCTTTTTCATTTCGCTTTTAATTTGTATACTGCCTTTCTATAAAAGCGAAATGAAAAGGGGGGGGGAATGCCACCCCCTGGCCCACCAATCTTCTCCGGGGGAGAAATGAGCAAAACATCACATTACTTGTAAAATGGTGGGGACAAATGGGGTGTCCACCAAGGCCCTGAAATTCTTCAGAACAGGGCTTCCCTGTTTCCAGAATTTCCCAGACATAGTCAGGATTCGGCCCTCATAAACAGCGTCCGGGCCATAGCTGTCAACTTTTCCCTTTTTTAAAGGGAAATTCCCTTATTCCGAATAGGATTCCTCGCAAGAAAAGGGAAAAGCTCTATGCCAGAAGCTCTATGCCAGGGGTCCCCAAACTAAGGCCTGGGGGCCGGATGAAGCCCAATCGCCTTCTAAATGCGGCCCACAGATGATCCAGGAATCAGCATGTTTTTACATGAGTAGAATGTGTCCTTTTATTTAAAATGCATCTCTGGGTTATTTGTGGGGCCTGCCTGGTGTTTTTACATGAGTAGAATGTGTCCTTTTATTTAAAATGCATCTCTGGGTTATTTGTGGGGCATAGGAATTCGTTCATTTCCCCCCCCAAAAAAAAAAATATAGTCCAGCCCCCCACAAGGTCTGAGGGACAGTGGACCGGCCCCCCTGCTGAAAAAGTTTGCTGACCCCTGCTCTACGCCGGCTCCCTTGGCCAGTAAAGCGAGCTGAGCGCCACAAACCCAGAGTCATCCGCGACTGGACCTAATGGTCAGGGGTCCCTTTACCTTTACCTATTTATATGCCAACCATTCCTGTTCTAGGGTTTTCTATACCATCAGGATTGGTAATATATATTTGCCTCTTTTTTAATGAGTAGAATATGGCAGGATGGGGTGTGTTATATCATCTATGTTACTTTTGCAGCCTCTGAAAACCGTGCCTCTCCCTCGCCCACCCCCGCTTTGCAAGATAACCAAACACGAGCACTTTGACGCCGAAGGGTCAGTTACGCGGTGAGCTTTTGTTCCCGTGTTCCAGGCTGGGCGGCGATGCTTGGAGCTGTTCATTTGCCTTCAGCTGATTGCAGGCAAATGTTTACCTGCCTCCCTCCGCCTTTGGAAAGGAGAACTTGCTTTCCCCCAGAGAATGCCTCGTTCAGTCGGTCGCCAGGATTGGGTCTGTTGCTTACATAGGGTTCTTGTATCAAGCAGGGGAACCCACCTGGGACTCCCGTTTTGAAGTTCCAAAGGCAAGGTGTCAGGGCTGAGAGCGTGAGAGTTGCTTTAAAAGTACAAAGAAATCTATACTGCTACACGTCACCCCAATCTCTGAGCAGAGACAGGCTCCAGGGGGTTCCGGGTGCTTACCCAGGTTTGATTTCCTTGGACATATCAGATATTAAACTGATAAGAACAGATACTACACTTGATCTTAGCCAAAAGGCCGAGAAGCGATACGTCAATTTAGCTTTCTATCCAGAGAAAGACAGGTTTTATACTTACTGAACAATGTCACTAGAAATACAGCCACCCAGGTGGCTAAATTTCTTTTTTTAGCTTTTAAGCATCATAAGATTTTAATTGATTGTATCGATATGGGGCTATCTGTTTAGCTCCATTCCATTGTGGGTTATGTTTTTCCTTTTTTTCCTTCAAAGTTCCTTCAGAGGTTTTTTTTTAAAAAATTCTGTACAAATGTATTTTTTCTGACTGATGGTCGAATAAAAGAATGTATGTATGTATGTATGATTTCCTTGGAATGAAAGTCAGCGGAGACTGTGGTGTCTTTAGGATATATGGTTTTATAATAATAATAATTTATTACTTATACCCTGCCAATCTGGCTGGATCTACCCAGACACTCTGGTCAGCTCCCAACAGAATATTAAAAACACGACAAAACATCAAACATTAAAAACTTCCCTAAACAGGGTTGCCTTCAGATGTCTTCTAAAAGTCAGATAGTTGTTTATTTCCTTGTCATCTGATGGGAGGGCATTCCACAGGGCGGGCGCCACTACCGAGAAGGCTCTCTGCCTGGTTCCCTGCAACCTCGCTTCTCACAGGGAGGGAACCGCCAGAAGGCCCTCGGAGCTGGACCTCAGTGTCTGGGCTGAATGATGGGGGTGGAGACGCTCCTTCAGGTATACTGGGCATTTTATTTACACCTATGTACAACCTGAACATATGATGGAGGTGCTCACAAAACAGAGAGCTTGCTTTTCCATCAGTCACTGCTTTGGGTCCAGCACAGAGCAAGCATATCCCTGTGTTTCCAGCTTTCCAGCTCTCTCTCACACCACCCAGGCTATTCTTGAGAGCCAGTGTGGTGTAGTGGTTAAGAGCGGTAGACTCGTAATCTGGGGAACCGGGTTCGCGTCTCCACTCCTCCACATGCAGCTGCTGGGTGACCTTGAGCTAGTCACACTTCTTTGAAGTCTCTCAGCCCCACTCACCTCACAGAGTGTTTGTTGTGGGGGAGGAAGGGAAAAGAGAATGTTAGCTGCTTTGAGACTCCTTCGGGTAGTGAAAAGCGGGATATCAAATCCAAACTCTTCTTCTTCTCCTACCTAGCAGCTTTGTGAGACAGGTGGCCTGGAGGGCACCATCACTTAGCTGTAGCTCTTGCAACCGAGCTCCCTCTTTGGGGATATTGTTGAGGACACCACCTCTGCAGTTACTGACTGGCAAGCTCCTGTGAAACTCTATGACTCTTGACAGTCAGCTGCTGGAGAGGTCTCCTGCACTCAACGTCCAGCCTGTAGGCCTCATGGAGGACAGAGATGGGGAATCTCAGGCCTGTGGGCCAAAAGTGGTCCTCCATGCCTTTCAGCCTGCTCCCCCCCAAAACCCCCAGGCCATCCCCTCTCCCCTCACCCACCCAGGTTTCCATCCCTGAGTGGATGGAAATGTGTCCCTGAGTTCTGATCATGCCTCTTGACTTGTCCTGATGGAGGACAGAGACAGGTGTGTGCAAAAACTAGCCCACTGTGCAAATGTAGCATTTCCATTGCTGGTGGTTGCCCCATCCGGCTTCCCCCTGGCTGTGCCCATCGCTGGTTTGGTCAACCATTCGTCCAGCCACTGGGAGAAACAGGCTGCTCGGCTGGGTGTGCCTTTGGCTATTTTTAGGCATTCATTTCTTTGCAACAGGCTGGCTTGTAGCATTCCCAACAGTTCAAAATAAGCCGTTGGTTATAACAGGAATATTTGTGCTCCGTTACACCTTAATGTCCTTACGTCCTCCTTCGCACGTAGGTGCGTTGGGGTAAAGATGTGTTTGTACACCCCCACACCCCCATCTCCAGTCAGAGATTTAGCTCCCAGGGGGAAACCCTGAAGAACGACCACTCCTGAATCCTAACACTGGAATTTCTTTTAATAGCAGGGTATGTCCAAAAGGCCAAAACCGAGACCAAATGGAGACAGTGTTTCTTCAGAGATTGCTGCCCAGGCGACTGAGCCTCTCCCTGATAAATAGGGACATTGGAAACATACAACAATAAATGGTTTGAGGGAGGTTACCAATATTTCAGCAGGTAGAGAGCAGAGCCGCCGGAAGAATAAATGTAAAACTGCTCTCCCTCAAAGGACCCTTGGATGCTGACCATGGTGGTCAACACAGAGTTGGAACTCTGTACTGGAAAAACAACACCAACCAGTTGCCCTGGGTTTTCCATTTCCCTCCTCCAATCCTTGCCTTCCTTTGTGGCCATTCCTCCTTGCACACATGGCCGCAAAGCTGCCGGTTCCAGTCCCCATCCCACGCCACACGCTCCTTCCCTGCCAATATTCCTTCCCCTCCTCTCGCCTTTCCCAGCTTCGGAACGGGTGTGGCCAGAGTTTCCAACTCTCAATTGTTTTAACAGTGGCCCCGATGGAACAACCACACTCCACCTCTGTTTGGCTAGTGAAATGAAGAGAGCAGACTATGGTGAGAAAGGATGGTGTGCTCAGTTCTGTTGTTGAAAACAAATGCCTGAACTCACAGATGCCCTGCTCTTTCATTCTGTACCTGGCTCGGGTTGGTAGATCTCAGGTATGAAGTAAAAGGATAAAGTACATCCCAGGAGCCTGACATAGGTCCACCCCTGGTTTAGGCTGTGTTTTCTGCATGCTCCCCTCTTCCCTGTGCTAATTGCCGCTGCTTTACTTCTGTCTCACCAGTATTCTGGTCCTGTCTGCCTTGCATCTCTCCTTCCCCTCTTCTCAACGTCCGTTTACATGGCTAGCTAGAACGATCAAAGGTCAGGTGGTGGCAGTCCTGCTTCCCTGAAATCTGAGATGTAACCTCAAGGTGGAAGGCGAGATATCAAAAGAATAATAATCATAATTGTAACCTGCGTAGAAGAACTGGAGGCAGCGACATAGAAGCAAGAATCCAGTGCAACAATTATGAGTTCTCCATGCCCATCTGGCTGCCACCCTCCTTATGGAGTCTTCTGACATCCTTTCCCACCAACAAGGATGCTGAACACATCAACTGGTCAGGATCCAGGAGATGAATAGCTGATATTCTGAAGGAACACTGGCTCCCAAACTGTGATCTGTTTTCTCTCAGGTTGTGGCTTCCTTCCCCATGGAGGAACAGTCTTTTGTGAGTTTGGGCAAACCGGCTGGAATTCCCAGTTGCCAAGCACTTGGCCACCATCTGCGGGGCACATCCTCCTAGGACAGGTTCTCAACCATGGTTTGCCTGGTGCACCTCAAACACCAGCAGGCTTCCACCAGGTACTCCCGTACCTTCCTGTAGCCAAAGACCACAACGTATGAGCTGGCCGAGTAATAAACGGAAGACAGGATGCCGTAGAGGGCGTTGAGGACGCCGTTTTCGAAGCTGCTCTTGATGTACCCCGAGGCGATGGCGATCCAGACCATGTCGTTGGAGATCCAGCAGACCACGTATATGGACAGCAAGGAGAGCAAGACTTTCGTGGCCTGGGCAGTGTGCTTGTTCCAGCTGCCGCTGGTGACCGTGGAAGCCGCTTTCACTTTCCGGCTGTGCTTGCAGAGAAGGTCGATGATGAAGACGTTGAGGACAATGACTAGCATGACAAAGACAAGGTCCAAGCTGACCGAGGCGTACGTGGTGAACTTCATGGCGAAGCTCCCCGTGGACCGTAAGCAGGTCGACGTCGCCAGGAAGGCGATGGTCTTGTTCCTTCTGCCAGCCGTCTTTTCATACTGCAAGTAAGGTATCTGTAAGAGGATGCTGACTATCCAACACCCGGCCAGGGTGCTGTTGACGTACTTGCCCTGGTGCCGGTAAATGAACTTGGACCACCGGTGGCTGGGCCGGCGGATCTTGACGAGGTGCAGGAAGCTCAGGTTCTCCACTGACCAGATGCTGATTAGCCTCAGGGTGTGGTATGTGTAGAGCAGGATCCTGCAGCCCAGTTCCCCAAACACCTTGGTGCTGCTGAAGATGAGGAGCCCCGGAATGGCCTTGTAGCAGCAGAGGAAGAAGTTCACCAGGGACATGTTGACGATGATGCGGTCCAGAGGCTGCAGCGATTTGTGTCGGATGGCGTTGCTGATGAAGGCAAAAAGGACGATGAGGTTTCCGACCATGCCGATGAAGGACGACAAGTACATGAGGATAGATGTCACGAACATGAGATCATGCACCATGGTGAGGCAGGGCCTCTCGCGCACATTACCGGGTTCCGGACACCTCGCTCCTTTGTTTGACTTCCTTTCGGTAGCTCTCCGGTCTGACACAGGACACCAGCTTCTTTGCAACCCTAACAAAGGCAGGTTTCCGGAAAGCGATTTCCCCCCTGCTCATGAGATCCGGGTGCTCTTTTATATGGGCACAACTTCTCCTGGCGCACTCCCATCGGCTGAATTACTCGGGGACATGATTACTCTGCTATTTGCATAAGGCTTGCTATCTTATTTTGCTGAAAAGGGTCAGGTGTAAAGCAGATTAGCCAGGGGCTGATAAGAAATGTGCCAAGAGAGGCAGGGAGGAAGCCGAGGGAGGGAGCAGGATGCGGTAGGGAACACGAGGCCATACGCGTGGCCAAAACAACTTTCAGATGCTCTCGGAGAGGGGTACTCGAAGGGATGCCCATCAGGTGATGTCGGACTCCAGTTGGCACCAGCCCCAACCAGCATGGCCAATGGTTAGGGGTGGTGGGAGGTGTGGCCCACCACATCTGCAGAACACCATGTTGACTGCCCCTGTGTTATGTACTCAATGCACCGCTAACTCTAATTTATTCCGCTTCAAATTCATCCTCCATCCTGCAAGTGCATATAAGGAGATTTGCAGCATTCAAGATCTAGCTAGCTAGCTAGCTAGCTGTATATACACAGAAAGGTAGAATCATAGAATTGTAGAACTGGAAGAGGAGGAGTTGGCAATGGCAGAGGCAACAGCAGACAGATCTGCCACCCCTCACATGGGGTCCAGATCTGTTGCCCGGTGCAGCTGCCTCACCCTGCTTCCTGAGTGGGCTGGTCCTCCCTCCCCATCGTCACTGATGCCCCGCCTAGGTAGGGGGCAGGTTTCTAATTCCACCCCGCCCCACAGGCTGCTACTACCTAGGGCTAATCCTGTCTGCTCCGCTTTCTCATAAACACACCTTTTAAAAGGTACAGCCGGTGGAAAGAGATTTGGGGTGGAGAAACGGTGGGTGGGGAGAGGGTTAAGCACAAACATACCCTGCTGTTTCTCCCTTCTCAGTTACACTGCCCAATTGGAGAGATGCTATAGGCTGTTCCTGCCCCATCCGTTTCCTTGCAAACACACATTTTAAAAGCATTGTCAAAAAGTGGCCAATGGGGGGGGGGAGGATAAGGCACACAGCTCCCTGGGTGCTTTGCACCACCCAAAGCTGTTTTCCTTTATGGGTAGGTCTTTAAGGAATACGTCCGTGCATAATCTGTAGTTCGCACCTGCGGCCAGTGATCTGGTGGTAAGAGGGAGGTTGGATTTTGCTCACAGATGCTATGAGAACACACAGCTGGCTACTGAATTGCGGCAAAGAGACATGCAGGGGATTTCTTAGATACAGGGAAGTGCCTTTGTTGTTGGTTGCTGGGAAATACGCTGAGGACAGAAATCTTTCTCCAGTGATTTGAAAACCAGTGTCGTTCAACCATTGTTGCAACAAAGAAAGGACCCGCCAATCATTTGTCATCGTTCTGGCCCCAATTTTGTTCTTTCCAAAGTTTACTTTCTCCGCGACCCATGTTGGATGGGATTTTTTTGGGGGGGGAGAAGAGAGAAAGGGTGGCCTAAATCTGATTCCAGACCCTCCAAGTGTCCCTATTTTCCAGGGATGTCCCTGGTTTAGAGAAGCTGTCCCGATTTCTGATTGGATCCCAGAAAGTCCCACTTTTCCTTAGGATGTCCCTGTTTTCATTGGAGAAATGTTGGAGGGTAATGGAGTTATCCGACCCCCGAGCTGTCTGAAGGCAATCCTGTATAGGGAAGGTTTTTTTATATATAAAAAAGTTTAATGTTCTATTATATTTTTATATATGTTGGAAGCTGCCCAGAGTGGCTGGGGCAACCCAGTAAGATGTTTTAATGAATCAGATCTAAGTTAGGGGATGTTCAGAAACCCACGGTGTTTTAGGAGTTAATGGGCACCCCAGTTTGAGTGGCAGATACCCCTTGGGAGGCGGGACCTTCCGCTCTTTAAAAGGGGGGAGGAGCCGTTAGTGTTGGGAGAGTGGTGACTGGAAGAAGGAGGGTGTGGGGCCAGGTTAGGTTTAGGTTAGGATCATTGAAGATGTGTATTTGTTGCTGAAAGAAAGAGTTTACACTGTTATGAAACTAAGCTTATGAACCATTGCTGAAACCGTTATGCTATGTAAGAAATAAAGACCTCTTATTGTTGAGCTCAGAAAATATCGTCGTTCATTTGGTCCAGCGAGTTATATAGGCTCTTGAGGAGGTGAACTCAGGGAAAGGACAAAACTGACCTGAAGGGGGATAGTTTGTGTCTTGGAGTTCCCTCAGGAGGGGCTAGCGGGCGGAAACCCTGGTATTGCCACAGAGTTGCTAAGAGGGCTTAGCTAAATGATATAGTGAGGGGATCTAATAAAGAGAGACCCCGAACTGTAGGCAAAGGAGAGGTTAACCCCTGAAGCCCTGAGCAGAGGATATAACCGGCCACGGCTGCTGGACAGGAAAACTCCCGTTACTAAGAAGTTCCCAGATTATTAATAAAAGGGAAGTGAAATAACAGACGGACCTCAGAGGGACAGGTGGGGTGCATTGTAATTTGACCCAGAACACCTGATTAAAAATTCACTTAGTAACGAGGGGAGAGTCTGAAGTGGAGGTTTGTCGCAGATGTGCAGGGAATAAACAGTAAAATTATCATTATGGAATGCAACGTCCCTATTTTCATCGGAGAAATGTTGGAAGGCACGTGATTCCCATACAGTTGAAGGCCTCTAGCACACCCAGCTGCATGGCTCCAAAAAGGTGGTCTATAAGGTTAAAACGTCGATACACTTGCAAAGTTGATGGGAGTTGGATAACTTCTGAAGGATGCTGGGCTGGAGAAAGGTGGATCTTGTTCACAAAACCAGCGCAGGTACCTGTTTTGTAATGCTGGTGTCTCCAACGTGGCACCTCTGGGTACCATGCTTCCCTCAGTCAACCCCCTTCGGTGATCCCCAAGGCTGCCAGAAGCTTGTATTTTAATCTTTTTATTAGGAAAAAAAATCAGTGGGGTAGGGTTTGGTTGAAGACAGGAGTGCCTGGCATGCTCTGGTCCATGGGGTCACGAAGAGTCAGACACGACTAAACAACAACAAAGGGCCTTGGTTGGCTGGGTGGGTGGGGGTCTCCCTTTGGGGGGGGGTTGCTGCCTGTTTTCTTTCTCTGCGTTTCCTTTGGCTTTGGTGTGTGCGAATATTTCGCCTGCTTTTCGGGGCAGGTTCTGAGTATCGCCCGTTTTCCTTCTGTGAAATCGGTCTCTTGTGGCAACCTCAGCAGTTTCTTAGCTTTCCAAATATTGCCTCCGGACATTGGGGATTCCTGGTCTAAATGCGGCTGTCTCAAAATTCTGCCTCTCCCATAAGTGGTATGTTAATGGCAGAATGTGCTCTGCTGTGTTAGGATGACGGCACTGGACCCTGTGAGAATAACAGAGTTGGACGGGACACCCAAGGTCATCTAGTCCACACACACACACACCCCACCATGCAGGAATCTCAACTAAAGCATCCATGACCTCTGCTTAAAAACCTCCAGTCAAGGAGAATCCACTGCCTCTCGTGGTCCCCTGTTCCACTGTTAAACGCCTTTTACCGTCAGAAAGTTATTCCTGATGTTCAGTCGGAATCTCCTTTCTTGTAACTCGAGGCCATGAGTTCGAGTCCTCCAGAGAAGGTATAAAGTCACTACTCTGCTAGACTTGCTGCAGCCACTTAAATGCCCCTTGAAAACATGCTTAATTCCATGCTGAAAGAGAATCTCACTTACATAAGTTAGCATGGTTTGGCTAACTGGACATTTGTTATGGGAACTGCTGGGGCTCGTTTTGTGGTCATGTCAAGGGCTGGGTTTCTACTGCTCCACCCTAACTAGGCTCATTTACTTGTCACCCACTCAGAGCAACCAGATCTACCTTGATGACATGATTGGCATTTCTGAAAAAGCTGCACTCCCGGTATCTTCACACCCTCGCAGACCTTCTCTGCCACCACTTTGAACACTTCCAATCGTGTCAAAGATCTGCTTGGGACGAGTGAAGTTAATTACTTTGTGTTGAGCTGCATTGGGGAAATGTGATTTTAATTAAGCAAGTGTGCGTCACGAAAACATATGGGAGAAGCCAGAAAAACACTAACACATTAGCAAAAGGGGGTGAATTGTTGCCAGGAGAGCAGCAGCGCTGGCATCCTGCAGAAAGTAGCATGCTCTCTCTCTCTCTGTCTCTGATCGCTTGCTTGAAAGGATCTTGGATATAGCTGTGGTGGTTCATTGGTGAGCTGGGCCACAGGAACTGTCTCGTGCGCACTTGGAGTCAGGATCAAAAAAGCTGTGGGAAAAGCTGCACGTTAGGATTGAAGGACAAGCCAGGACCAAAGGGCAAGCTGGAACTGAAGGACAAGCCAGAAGTCAGGACTGAAGGACAAGCCAGAACTGAAGGACAAACCAGGAGTCAGGACTGAAGGACAAGGCAGAACTGAAGGACAAACCAGGAGTCAGGACTGAAGGACAAGGCAGAGCTGAAGGACAAGCCAGGAGTCAGAACTGAAGGACAAGCCAGAACTGAAGGACAAGCCAGGAGTCAGAACTGAAGGACAAGCCAGAACTGAAGGACAAACCAGAAGTCAGAACTGAAGGACAAGGCAGAGCTGAAGGACAAGCCAGGAGTCAGGACTGAAGGACAAGGCAGAACTGAAGGACAAGCCAGGAGTCAGGACTGAAGGACAAGGCAGAACTGAAGGACAAGCCAGGAGTCAGGACTGAAGGACAAGCCAGAAGTCAGGACTGAAGGACGAGGCAGAACTGAAGGACAAGCCAGGAGTCAGGACTGAAGGACAAGGCAGAACTGAAGGACAAGCCGGGAGTCAGAACTGAAGGACAAGGCAGAGCTGAAGGACAAGCCAGGAGTCAGGACTGAAGGACAAGGCAGAACTGAAGGACAAGCCAGAACTGAAGGACAAGCCAGGAGTCAGGACTGAAGGACAAGGCAGAACTGAAGGACAAGCCAGAACTGAAGGACAAACCAGGAGTCAGGACTGAAGGACAAGGCAGAACTGAAGGACAAGCCAGGAGTCAGGACTGAAGGACAAGGCAGAACTGAAGGACAAGCCAGGAGTCAGGACTGAAGGACAAGGCAGAACTGAAGGACAAGCCAGGAGTCAGAACTGAAGGACAAGCCAGAACTGAAGGACAAACCAGGAGTCAGAACTGAAGGACAAGCCAGAACTGAAGGACAAACCAGGAGTCAGAACTGAAGGACAAGCCAGAACTGAAGGACAAACCAGGAGTCAGGACTGAAGGACAAGGCAGAGCTGAAGGACAAGCCAGGAGTCAGGACTGAAGGACAAGGCAGAACTGAAGGACAAACCAGGAGTCAGAACTGAAGGACAAGGCAGAACTGAAGGACAAACCAGGAGTCAGAACTGAAGGACAAGCCAGAACTGAAGGACAAACCAGGAGTCAGAACTGAAGGACAAGGCAGAGCTGAAGGACAAGCCAGGAGTCAGGACTGAAGGACAAGGCAGAACTGAAGGACAAACCAGGAGTCAGAACTGAAGGACAAGGCAGAACTGAAGGACAAGCCAGGAGTCAGGACTGAAGGACAAGGCAGAACTGAAGGACAAACCAGGAGTCAGAACTGAAGGACAAGGCAGAACTGAAGGACAAACCAGGAGTCAGAACTGAAGGACAAGGCAGAACTGAAGGACAAACCAGGAGTCAGAACTGAAGGACAGGGCAGAACTGAAGGACAAACCAGGAGTCAGAACTGAAGGACAAGCCAGAACTGAAGGACAAACCAGGAGTCAAGAACTGAAGGACAGGGCAGAACTGAAGGACAAGCCAGGAGTCAGAACTGAAGGACAAGCCAGAACTGAAGGACAAGCCAGAACTGAAGGACAAACCAGGAGTCAGAAGTGAAGGACAAGGCAGAACTGAAGGACAAGCCAGGAGTCAGAACTGAAGGACAAGCCAGAACTGAAGGACAAACCAGGAGTCAGAACTGAAGGACAAGGCAGAACTGAAGGACAAGCCAGAACTGAAGGACAAGCCAGAACTGAAGGACAAGCCAGGAGTCAAGAACTGAAGGACAGGGCAGAACTGAAGGACAAGCCAGGAGTCAGAACTAAAGGAGAAGCCAGAATTGAAGCACAAACAAGGATCAACAGATGAGCCAGAAGTCAGGGTTGAAGGACAAGCCAGGACCAACGGACAAGCCAGAAGTCAGGACCAAAAGCCAAGCCAGGACTAAATAACACCAAAGGATACAAGAACACACGAGAATTCAGGAAGACCATTTTTGCTCAAGCAAGGTTCAAAAGGAACAAGAAGCCCTTTTATACTGCTTCCTGTCCAGAAGAATCCCACGGCCAGTGAGTGGAGGCAATCTGACTCCTGAAGGAACGTACGTCGCCCAGAAGCTGCCACCTGCAGTTCCGCAGCTCAGCCACATGAGGGAGCTGCAGACGGACCCAGCCATTCCTGAAAGATTAATTCTTTCGAAACCCAATCCTTTGAATTGACTAAGAGGGTGCCTCTGACGAAACAGACAGCATTATTAACTCCGATGCACCGAATCACTCTGTGTTTAAATCATAAAATGCTGCAGTTTAAATGCACGGATATTTATCACTTTTAATGCAAGCGCATATAAAAAGTGCAGGGGGCCAGTTGCATTTCCACAGAGGCATTCACCCACCTTTCTCTTAGAAGGGAATGACTCTTCTAAGACGGTATCCCTGCTACACCATCAGGCTAAGGGGCAGGCTCTGAGTGGGACTGCCCCATGTGGGCAACCACCGCAACTGCAGCTTGTTGCATTTGTTTTTTTCCCCTGGGTAGTGATGTGCTCCCTGCAAGCGTTGTTGCAGGATGCGGCTCCGCAGCTAGAGATCAGAGGCTCATCAAGATCCAACCTGTTGGTGCGTGAACATCTACTCTTGGGTTTTCATTTCTTTCCGCAGCAGTGTTCTTTTAAAGGTAAAGGTACCCCTGACCATTAGGTCCAGTCGCGGACGACTCTGAGGTTGCAGCACTCATCTTGCTCTACAGGCCAAAGGAGCCGACGTTTGTCTGCAGCCAGTTTTTCTGGGTCATGTGGCCAGCATGACTAAGCCGCTTCTGGCAAAACCAGAGCAGCGCACTGAAATGTCATTTACCTTCCCGCCAGAGCAGTACCTATTTATCTACTTCCACCTGATGTGCTTTCGAACTGCTAGGTGGGCAGGAGCAGGGACAGAGCAACGGGAGCACACCCCGTCGTGGGGATTCGAACCGCCAGCCTTCTGATCAGCAAGCCCTAGGCTCTGTGGTTTAGACCACAGCGCCACCCGCGCCCCAAGTGTTCTTTTAACAGAAGAGTTTTCTTGCGTCTTTTACTTTTTTTAATAGCATCAGCAGCATTCCATCTCTCTCTTAGTGAAATTCCCATTACAGGAATAAACACCATTTAGAGAGTTGGGCTGGCCACTTGCTCTCAGTCTAAGCTACCTCACAAGGTTGTTGTTGTAAGGATAAAATGCTCAATCAAGAGTTATCTTAGGCCCACTATGAGTCAAGCTTGGCTCTCTGGCTTAGCCATCTTTTCAACTGAAAGCAAAACAGCGAAAGGAATTGATTTTGATGATGCAATTTCAAAATTTGCGGAGAACGAAGTTAGGGGGAAAAGATTTTAAGTGCTTATGCTCACAATGTTAAGTAAATAAACCAGAAAATAACACTTGCAACTGTAAGTATCTTATTTTTCCTTCTTTTAATAATTTCATTGTGGGGAGAGGTGACAAGAAATTTTCCGCACCGGGCACCACCTGACCTTGCTACACCACTGTTTAGAGTCTTCATTATTTACAAAACTTTACGCTGGTCATTAATAAAGAAAAAAGCATATAAAGAAACATAATCTTTTTATCTTTTCAGCCATCCAGCCAGAGCCCTAATGCTAACTCATTCACATACTTGTTTACACAGGTACCCAGACTTAGATGATCATATGCCCTGGTAAGGATGCCTGTTACTGGGGAAATTTTCCGTTGCCTAGCAACTTGTTCAAGGCCATTTACAAGTATCTTCTAGAATATTCCAACCACCAAGTTTCTCATGCACCGCAAGGTCAGTGCAACTCCTAGAACTGCCCACCCGGGAAGAGATAGATGAGCTTCAGCAGCTGGTATATCTGCTCTATGGAAGGATATTTTCCGAGTCAGATCTTAACTTTTCCTGTTGGGCTACCGGAGGATATGTGAGATGTGTGCATTCTGTCAAGGGCTGGGCAAATCAGTTTAACTTTTATAAAAACGGGCATCACCAAATATGGAAAAAGGAGCAAACGAGAACCTGTTTTTTTAAAATATATATATAATTTTTATTAAATTTTCTGTTTTACATACAATTTACAGTACTAATTTTTACATCCTGAAGATATCAATGACTTCCCTTCTTCTCTTTCCATGGTTCATTTTACATATCATAAATCCCTGCATATTTTACAAAAACTATACCATTCTTTATTCCATTATTACATCCATCAAAACTTATTTACACTGTTGAATTTATCTTAACTCTGCTGGCGTTTTCAGCTGTACACTGTTATTTCTCATATATTCAATCTTCTCTAAACGTATGTTCTTCTTGTTCTCCTATTCTATATGCTAAGTCTGCAAGCTGTGTGTATTCTTTCAACTTAAGCTGCCATTCTTCTTTGGTTGGGACCTCGCTCATTTTCCATTTTTGTGCTAACGAAACACAGGCTTCAGTGGTGGCATGCATAAATAACCTTTTTTGACACCTGGGAATTTCAGTCTGAATTATCCTCAACAGAAAGGACTCTGGGTTTTTTGGGGAGGAAAGTACTACTGAATATTTTTTTCAATACATTATGTATAATTTCCCAATACTCTTTTACCCTTTTTACAAGTCCACCACAGAGAACCTGTTTTTACTTTTACAGACACTGTTTCTGGTCCCATCTAGTGGCCAGTTCAAGGTTTTATCAAAAATAATTATGGAAGGAGGAAGATTGATGGATCAGAAATAATAATAATAATAATAATAATAATAATAATAATAATAATAATAATAATAACAACAATTACTACTACTACTATTAAATTTAGAAAAGGCTGGTGTTGTTTCTTCCTATCCATGTGTAGGCAGATATACTTGGGGAATTTGATATTTGCAGATCCTCATATGAATTTGTTAGAGATTTCAAATTGCCTACGTGCAGAAATTCAACTGTCTATCTTCAAGCAATTACCAGTTGGCAGAAAGCCCAGATCTGCTCTCTCTCTAGACCCTTAGCAACGACCTGTGATTGGTCAATGAGTTCCTAAAGAGTGAGCTCTGTGTGAGAGCTTGGGTTGGATTTTATGTTTTGTTTCTTTTCTTTGTATAGTCTGTAAATAGTAACTTATGGATACTAGTTGCTTCAATAAATACTGTATATAGTTATCCAAGTGAGTTGCTGAGTTCCTGCGTTGTGCTGTCCAGTTAATTACACAACAGCCAGAAGCTTCCAGAAAAGTCTGCGGTTAACTCTGCTGTGTCCAGGAATACGTTATACTCCTGACACTAAATCTTAAGAGAATTGGCCTGGACTGCACCTCTCAGACTAATGTGAGAATTGGAAGGTTCGATTTCGTACTTCTGTCAGAAATGCTGGAACGCGGTTTTCTCTTAGCTTAAAAAGTCTTATCAAAATGCCTTTTAAATTGTATGTTTTGAGAGAAAACACATTATTTATTACTTATATTTATTCCCAACCTTTCCCCCGGGGAGCCCAAGTTGTCTGACGTGGTTCATCTCTACTTTTCTCCTTGCAACAAGTCACAACAACCCTGTGAGGCGGGTTAGGCTGCAAGAAGGTGGTGAGCCCAAGGCGGATTTGAACCCAGCTCTCCCAGGTCTTAATCTGCCACGGTAATCACTTGCCCACAAAGTCTCTCCGCACCAGAGAGAGTTGGTTTTCATGTGCATTAAAACAAAAAGCAGATTAATGCAGAAACAAATGGAAGGGAACAGACTTGCGAGCACACGCATAAAGTGAGATCTATTCATCTCTACCTAAAAGTGATCTAATAGGTCTTTGAAATATAGAATTAATCATTTAGGAAACACAGTTTTAATAAGCCGATAACACAGGCTTTTGGGCTGATAAACATTCGATGTCCTTTTAAATGTGATGGTGGGAGGGGACTGTTGGTTTGTTGTTGTTCGTGTTTTATAATGTATTTTGGGTTCCCATTTTGCATTTTTATATTGTGAACTGTCCTGTGATCTTTGGATAAAGGGAAGTACCTGTTGGCATCTGTCTGTCTCAGGAGACAACAGAGGAGTGCACCCTTGGAGGTAAAGTCAAACTTTTGGAGAGTTACGGCGCCTGCTGTGGCTGTAGAAACCAATGTGGGAGAGACATGTTTTGTTGCGGCTGGGGCCGGTCCACCGTACCTCAGACCATGCGGTGGGCTGGACTATATTTTGAAAAAAATATGAACGAATTCCTATGCCCCACAAATAACCCAGAGATGCATTTTAAATAAAAGGACACATTCTATTCATGTATAAACACACCAATTCCCAGACCGTCCATGGGCAGGATGTGGCCCAATCGCCTTCTCAATCCGTCCCATGGACGGTCTGGGAATTGGTGTGTTTATACATGAATAGAACGGGCCTTAGGTTGCCTACCCCTGTTCTAGACAGTCAGTCCTTCTGTGGTAACTGCTGTGGATCCACAACTTACCATGCAAGGGAACTCAGTTTGCCAAGCTCCCTTGCAACAATGAATCCCGGCAACGATGAATTCGCCCCCTGACACTGCCCAAGTCTCAGCCTGCATCCCCATTTGACCAAGCAGGGTGCAGGCTAGGATCCGGTCTCTGATAGGCATGCCAGCTCTTTGTTGGCACGAGGGAGGGGGAAACAGCCGGCGCAACACACACACACACACACACACACACACACACAGTGGCCAACTGCCTCAGCAAGAGCGGAAGAGCTCAATTGTTATTGAGATTTTGGGAGGGGGAGAAAGACCAGTCGAGCTTTTTTTCCTTTTTTGGCTGCCGATAACCATTTAATTATTATTATTATTATTATTATTATTATTATTATTATTATTATTATTTGCTTCTGGGGGGGCAGCTGCCCCCCCTGCCCCCCAGGTACGCCCATGCTCCAGGCACTGCCCAGTTGCAGAATATTAAGGGGGGCCTAGCCCCTTCACTCAATTTTTTGGGGGAGCCTTGGCCCCACGGCCCTACATGGATGGTGTGCCTGTTTGGGGAGGGGAGGGGAAAGGGGGAAAACTTTGTTGTGCTACTGGGACCCATAGGGCTAGCTCCCATCAATGTGCCGGGCTAGTTGAATCGGGGCCACGGAGCCAAATTTTGAGCAAACTGGTAATTAAAGACCCAGTCACTGAGCTGGAAGATATTGTGGGATGCTGGGGAGCAGACAGAAAGCTTTGAATCTCCTTCACGGACCCCTTGACTTTACAGCCATTTCACCTGAGCACGTTCTTTCCCCACCCTTATCACTTTGGGGGCTGTAACCTACCCCTTTCCTGGAACACACACACACACACAAGAAGAAAATTGCTTTTATATTCCATTCTTGCCTCTCATAATAATATTGCGCCAGGTTTGGTTTCCCTGCGCTGAGTTTGTCACACTTCTGTGGCCTCCTAATTAATCTTTGTTCCTACGTTTGGAAGATTGTGTTTCGCTCTTATCAGAGCTGTGCCTGATTATTTTTACACAGAGCTAACCTTTACCAGCTTGGCTTATTAATAGCACTGATTAATTGTTACACATTGCTAGCTCAGCTTTGTCCTAGGGATAGATTTCATTTTAATAGGTTCCATTTCATTTCTCCTTATTTTCTTTATTCCTGGGTGAGCCCAGGCTCCAGTATTTTATTTTAAGGCAGCTTTCGCCATCCTGATGTTGCCCACAACTCCCATCAGCCCCAGTCTGCGGGGGCTGATGCAGCGGCGCAGCTAGCCGCTCGGGTGCCACGTGCGGCGTGCGCGTCCTGCAGCCAGGGGCGTGACAAACCACCCATGGGGCGGGATGAGCTGCCCATGGGGTAGGCCGTGCTGCGTTGAGCCTCTCCGCCGCCACCCCCTCAGCTGTAGGGCGGCTGAGGGAGAGGCGGTAGACAGACGCAAGCCTCACGCTGCGATTTCAAGCAGCGTGGAGCCTGCAGGTGCCCAAGTCACCATGTCACTCCCAGGAGAGATGCATGGCTCTGGCATGCTGCAGGCCCTGCGGTAAATGCCAGCCCCCGCGGTGTGGTGCCCAGTGCCAGCCGCGTTTCGTTTATTGACTGAACTAAAAAGTTTCTTTTTACACAACAATGAGAGTCCCATGGACTGCAAGAAGATCAAACCTATCCATTCTCAAGGAAATCGGCCCTGAGTGCTCAATGGAAGGACAGATCCTGAAGTTGAGGCTCCAGTACTTTGGCCACCTCATGAGAAGAGAAGACTCCCTGGAAAAGACCCTGATGTTGGGAAAGATGGAGGGCAAAGGAGAAGGGGACGACAGAGGATGAGATGGTTGGACAGTGTTCTTGAAGCTACTAACATGAGTTTGGCCAAACTGCGAGAGGCAGTGAAGGATAGGCGTGCCTGGCGTGCTCTGGTCCATGGGGTCACAAAGAGTCGGACACAACTGAACGACTGAACAACAACAACAACAAAAAGTTTCGTAAGCCCATTTATTTTAAACTCAAATTTTTGTCATTTTGTCACACACACCCCTCAGTGCTGACATCCGGGGCAGCTCGCACCCCCTTCCTCCGCCACTGGGCTGATGGAAGTTGTAGTCCAAAAGATCTGGAGGGCACCAGGCTGGCGAAGCCTGCAGGAGCTTCTTTGTGGCCAGCTGCTGGTTGGAATACAATTTCATCACTGCCATCACTGTTGTGTAATTGTCCCACAGATTTTATTTCTGCCTTTTGGTTGCCCCCGTGCAGAAAGGTGCCCTCCTGCAGCATCAGTGCACTGACATAAAGGAGCACATTTCTGTTCTGAGCGCTTGATAATTCACCTTTGAGTACGATGGACCACACATGTGAAGAGGATGACACCTGGCTGTCATGGGCTGGGACCCAGCTAAGATGCCTTGACCTAGGGCAGCTGGCAAGACCCTCAGGTCAGTACAGCACACACACTCTTCCTCTAGACAGTACATGTTTCTGACACCTGAAAGCCATAACCCTGAAGATTGCACATCACGGACACAGCTGACCGCAGCCTGCTGAGTGCTGAGTACACATAACCATCTCACAGCACAACCAAAGTGTATCTACAGTTGCTTAAACCGCAAGGTGTTCCCCCAGTTGCAACTACAAGGCCAGTTATGCTGGGCCTGAGCTCGAGAACTAACAGTAGAAGTAGACCTGACTTAAGCATGTTTTGTCTGTGTGTGTTCCTAGCCAGCAGTGACGCAAGAGGGCATGTGTTTGTGTGTTTGCTACAGTTGTATAAAAGCTTTGTGTATCCTTTCTTCTGGCCTTGGTTCTTTTGGAGATATCCAAACCGAGACCCACTGCTGTAGCTTTGAATGAACTCTTTTCAACTTTACATCCAGTGGTGTAGCGGCATTTGCTGGTGCCCGGGATGTGTGCTTGCATGCACTGGGCAGAAGCAGGGCACAGAGGATGAATGGAGCCTGCCATGCCAGCCCTGCCCTCACCGCCAGAGCCAAGCAGGGCCACCTGCCTACCTGCACAGGGGGTAACCCAGCCACCCAATGCGGAAAGCTGGGCTGGGCCACGCTGGAGTCACCCCTTGCCATGTCCTTCTGTCCGCACCTGCTCACTGTCCAAGCAAGGAGTGAGCGAGCACTGGCCAGGCGGCCATTCAGCGAGGGGACCTGGCCCAGCTCCAGGGCCCAGAGAGCCCAGTGGCAGGCAGAGCAGGATGGGGATCTTGTGCTTGGGGGGGGGCTGGTTTGTGCCCCCTCAAATTTCTGCTACGCCCCCGTTTCCACCCGTGTTCACTTCATTTGGCTGGTGAGCGTTTTGGATTTTGTTCTGGTAACAAGGACATTCACAGCTTAAAAGAGACATGTGGAGATACCATGAAGAGCAGACCTTTGAAGAACTCGCTTCTCCCATGAGCAGTACAACAAAACAGTAAATGGTTATTCAGCCTAGCAGAACTCTGTGTTCGTTACTGACGCTGGCGACGGGACAGAGCACGTAAATGATAATTAATGGCTCTTATATGGCTTATTAAACAGAGTAATTCTATTGAACTGTCAGGGAAGAAAAAACAATTCAACAGGCAAGTTGCCATGTCTCTTCCAGTGAAGTTAATAAATCCTGCAAATGTTAAGGTGATAGCAGTTACAACAGCAGGAGATAAAGGGAGGTAGATTTAAGAAGCTGAAAACAATCACTTTCATAATAATTAAAATTATATTCTTTCAAAACTGCAAAACAGCCTCCAGAGACCCCGAACAAGTATGATCTTGCATTTACGGCTCATCTAACATGTAGCAGAGTGGTTTAAGTAAATTGATCGCTGGGTATTTTGCAGTCCTAAAGATACAATGTAAAAGAGATTTGAAGCAAGGCAGATTACAACTGAAGGAGGGATGTCTAGAGATGAAGGAGAAATTCATGCCATTTACATCCCGATTTCAACTGCCTTCAAAACACAACGGTCCTTTGCAATTTGTACTTTGCAGAATTTTCTGATGCAGTTCTCCGACCCAAACCGTGTGTGCATTGTGGGGAGAATCCTTGCAAAAAATATGTCCATCTGGCACAAACGCACGTGGAAACATGCCTGTTCGAAGAAATGCCCAGGAAAATGCTGGTGAAATTTTGCTGACACAGGCAAAAATTCCTGAGTGGAGATATGATAGCCATCTTAAAGGCTGTCACACGGAAGAGGGAACAAATCTGAAATCTGGAATTTATATGTAGAGATGTTTAAAGTTCAGTTTAAAAAATTGACACACACAAACACATGCAAAATGCCACATGGTTCTCAGCCTTTCATCCTGAAAGCGTCCTTAGTTGCAAACCCAGAAGTAGCTTGTTCTCCCACGCCTTCAGCCCTGGAAACAACACCACTTAAATCTGACATTTTGCAACGTGTTGCTGCGAGAGCAGCTGCAATCGTTCTTTCCCTTGTTACTGTCAGATGCCAAGAGGCCTGCGAGAGAAGGAAGACTGGACGGGCGCCGGAGAGATGGATAATAAACTCAGCATGGCGCCCTTTATGAGGACTTTGCCAGCTTGGTGGGGAGCTGATGACAGGGGAAACGATCGCCTCGGGGCCATTCGCCTCTTGACAGGACTGCGGGACAGAATTAGAAACATGTCATTAGCAGGCACCTCCTACCGAAGGCAGCGATGGCTGCAGAATGGGCTTCTCTGGCTGAAGACATCTGCAAAGGCTGCAGGGGGGTTTTTAGGGATTGCTGTCAACAAACTACTGTTCAGTTCTCCTTGTGGGATCCCTTCCCCACCCTCTCGATTTTCTTTTAAATCTCAAAACAGACCTGTGCAGGATGTTTGGTCCCTGCCTTGCCTTTTTTTAACTTATCAAACCTTTATTAGGCATTTACATGTAAAATCATGAGAGAAAGAATCACATACAGGAACTTTAAAATATATATACACAAAGAAACAACAATTAAACTCATAGGCTGATCGTATGTGTGTATTAGTAAAATCTTGAATTTCGTCCTGTTAAAGTACTCCTTGAAGCACTGCTGCCAAAAACTCGGCTACCCCCGCAGTCACCCCTTGGTCAATGTCAGAGAGACAGAATCCAACACTTCCACCCTGCTGCAGTTCCAAACTGTCCAAAAGGGGGACAACACGCGTTCACGCAGCGTACTGTGTAGCGGACAATAAAAGAGAATATGCTCTACAGTGTCCGGGACATTCAGGGAACATCTGCAGTATCTCTTGTTTCTGGGAATATTCTGATATCTACCCCTGACAAATGCCGAGGGAAAGATATTCAGTCAGGCCAACATAAATGCCCTACGTTGGGCTGGTATTATTAGTTTAGTGACATAGTTGACCCTGCTATCTAGGATATTTAAATCATAGAATATGGGAGAGCAAATTTTATTTACTGCTGCCACAATATTTTGTCTCTCAACATCCTTTAGTCTAATTTGGACATTGTGAAAGATATGTTGCTTGCTTGAATTGTACAAGGGCTCCAGCTCGATGCCTATCGATCTGATTTTATTTTCTAGGAGTTGGTACCATCTAGATTTATAGGAGTCCTTAAGGAGGTCAGAGAGCAAGCTTGATGGTGGACAGCAGAAATGGCAGTGCAGCCAGTATTGCCTTTTGTTACATCCCTCTTGCTTTTTAAAGGGGGGGGGGGCAGGTTAATCAGAAGTGACTTTCCAGGCGGGGTGGAACCACTATGCCAGCTTCTGCGCATGTGTGTCACTGTTGCTTACTGGCAGGGAAAGGGTTAAGGCCCTGGGGAGGCCAGCGAGGTGCAGATGCAATGGCAGGGTGGGCTCTGCCAGCGTTCTTGCTCCTCGCCAACCTCCCTGATGCCTTCTCCCTCTCAGTAAGCCACAGTGATGGCCATCTGTCATGGGTGCTTTAGCTGAGATTCCTGCATTGCAGGGGGTTGGACTAAGGCTGCCATATGTCTGGAATTTCCCGAATTTCCTGAATTCCACCCCATACAGAGACAATGTTAAAATGCATTAGGGGAAATTGCCTGCAAAAATGCACACCTTTGAAGAAATTGCCTTTCTATATTAGGGGGGAACGGTCAAGGAAGATTTGCAGGAGAAGGAGAAATTTTCATGCAGACGTTAAAAAAAGTTATCAGTTACCGCAGAAATGGGGCAAACCGAACTGTAAAAATGAGGAATGGAGAGGAACTGAAATGGACGGGTTTGCTCATCCCTAATCCTAATCCTTTTCAGAAGGTCTGATGGGTTTGAGTTACAGGATGGCAGATCATAGTTTGTGAGTTCAGCAGCAGCAGATGTGGCAACTCCTAGGGGATGAGGCAGTTTTCATAGAATCATAGAGTTGGAAGAGACCACAAGGGCCATCCAGTCCAACCCCCTGCCAAGCAGGAAACACCATCAAAGCATTCCTGACAGATGGCTGTCAAGCCTCCACTTAATAGAATCATAGAATCATAGAGTTGGAAGAGACCACAAGGGCCATCCAGTCCAACCCCCTGCCAAGCAGGGGTTTTTGGTCCCTTCAAAGTATTATTTTTTGGGGGGGGCAAGCTCCCTCAATATTCAAGGGCGTTGGGCTCTACCCCCTGGCTCCTTGCAGTGTTGTGTGTGATGTCAGGGTGTTGAGTGGCTTGCGTGCAGCGCCAGGGTGTTGCAGGGTGAGAGCCAGTGTGGTGTAGTGGTCAAGAGCGGTAGACTCGTAATCTGGTGAACCGGGTTCGCTTCTCCTCTCCTCCACATGCAGCTTTTGTGTGACCTTGGGCTAGTCACACTTCTTTGAAGTCTCTCAGCCCCACTCACCTCACAGAGTGTTTGTTGTGGGGGAGGAAGGGAAAGGAGAATGTGAGCCGCTTTGAGACTCCTTCGGGTAGTGATAAAGCGGGATATCAAATCCAAACTCTTCCAAATCCAAACAACATTCACATGACATGGCGCTGTGTGCATGACACCATAACATCTCATGGCGTCATCCAAAGGTCCCCTCAATTCTCCTAAGAAGATGGTGCCCCTGGCAAATAGGGGGAAGTTCCACTCTGCCCAACAAAATACCAGACTCTCAGTATAGTAACTTTACTCTCCCTTTTTTTACTTGCCGTTCCCATTTAAACTCCTGATAACGAGGAAATGCTCTCGTCTACATAACCTTCCTTGCTTTCTCTCGCACTCTCCTGGGCCTGCCTTTGAAGAGCTTGAACTCTGCAGGAGTCTTCCAAGGCAACGAAGCAGAGCACATTGCGGAAATGAGAAACGACAGATCCAGGGTGCCTTTCACCTACAGCTAAAATATTTATTGTATCGGTTTCTCTTCCACCCTGCCCGTTGCACTCTGACAGGATAATGCTTTAAAAGCAGTGCGTCTATAAAACGAGGGTAGAAAGAACTCAACACACTCGAAAGGATGCTAACATCCTGATCTCCTTATTACGTGCCTGGCCCCGATGGCCAAACTTTACTTTGAATAAAACTCTTAAGGATGTTTAGCCTGGAGAAGAGAAGGTTAAGGGGTGATATGATAGCCATGTTCAAATATATCAAAGGATGTCATCTAGAGGAGGGAGAAAGGTTGTTTTCTGCTGCTCCAGAGAAGCGGACAATGGATTCAAACTACAAGAAAGAAGATTCCACCTAAACATGAGGAAGAACTTCCTGACAGTAAGAGCTGTTTGGCAGTGGAATTTGTTGCCAAGGAGTGTGGTGGAGTCTCCTTCTTTGGAGGTCTTTAAGCGGAGGCTTGACAGCCATCTTTCAGGAATGCTTTGATGGTGTTTCCTGCTTGGCAGGGGGTTGGACTGGATGGCCCTTGTGGTCTCTTCCAACTCTAGGATTCTATGATTCTATGTTCTTCAGCAATTTCCACCATCACTCATGATTTAGGATTTGAGGCAGGGGTCTTTTCTACCTGGAAATGCAAGGGATTTAAACTTGAGCTTTCTGCAGGCATCTAATAAAGCAGAATGAGGCGTGGAAAATCCAGTATAAATCGATCACTATTGCATCAATGACATGTCACAGAATACACCTGCAGAAGGACACAAGTCTCTAGAGGCCCAAAGTTAAGATTCCAGTCCTCATGAAACATATGTTTATCCAGAGCTTGACGTGTAGGCAACAGACTTTTCATTGAAAGCAGTCCGTTCCCAGAAGCCTGTTGGAATCAGAAAGTCTTCACTCTCTGGCAGAAAGACAAGGAAGGAGCCAGTCTGGCTTCTCTAGGAAGGGAGTTCCAAAGTTGTCTGGGAGCAGCCACCAAGAAGGCCATCTCTTGAGTCCCAACCAAGTGTGCCTGTAAGAATGGAGGGACCAGAGGAAGGGCCTCTCCTGAAGATTTCGGGCCCAGGCAGGTTCGTATGAGGGAATACGGTATTTTAGGATTGCAGTATTGCTGGGCCAGGTAAGTGGATGCAGACAGTGTATCCTTCCCTCATCCTTCCACCAGCTGCAGCCAACTTTGACCCATGAGAGGGGCCTTTCCTGCCAATCACCTAGCGTCACAATAATGTCTTTAAAAAATAATAATTATAATTTTCTTCGTTACGATTTTTCCACATTGAAAATAACAATCCATCAAATTTCCCTTTCCCCCCTTCCATGGTTTCCTCCAAGCTTCCATTCCTACGGCATATTCCAGTTAATCCATATCTTCTCTCTCTCTCTCTCTCTCTCTCTCTCTCTCTCTCTTTTATGATTTTCAGGTTTATACAGTTCAATAATTTTACATTCATTTTAACATTTCAAAACTTGACTTCCTTCCTCATCTTTCTGCGGTTCCTTAAATTTATTTTTGATATCTTCTGCATATCCAAATTAACTTAATTTGTTCATTTATTCATCTACTTTAAATATATACTCTTATGAAACTGCAGGTTATTACAATAATCTTGCCAATGTTCTTATCTGTTTACAGTTTGTTTGTAAATATTCAATAAACCATTTCCATTCTTTTATAAAAAGTTTGTTATCTTGATTTCTTATTTTTCCGGTACGTTTCGCCGTTTCTGCCTATTCCATAAGTTTTTGTATCCATTCTTCTTTTGCTGGGACTTCTTCTTCTTTTCTCCATATCTTCTCTATTTTGTTTAATCTCAGCATAGCTTGTACTGTTGAATTGTACGGTTAATGTTTTGAACTGTTTACAGTACAGTCATACCTCATGTTACGTTTGCTTCATGTTACGTTTTTTCAGGTTGCATCCCGCGGCGACCTGGAAGTACCGGGAAGGGTTACTTTCGGGTTTTGCCGCTCGTGCATGCGCAGTAGCGCTAAATCACGTTTCGTGCCTGCGCACACGCACCAAATCACGCCGCGCACCTGTGCAGATACAGTGCTTCAGGTTGTGGGCTTTTCACGTTGCGAATGGGCCTCCGGAACGGATCCAGTTTGCAACCAGAGGTGCCACTGTAATTCTTCATATATTCTACAAACGCTTTCCAATCCTCCTTGTATATTTTTTCCTCCCGTTCTCTGATACTGCTGGTTAGACTCACCAATTCTGCATATCCCATCATCTTCAACTGCCACTCCTCACTTATTGGTACTGCTCCTTTCCATTTTTCAGCATACAGCATTCGTGCTGCTGTAGTTGCATAAAGGAACAAGTTCTTTTGATTCTTTGGGACTTCTGACCCAATTATACCTAAAAGAAACTCCTTTGGTCTCTTTAAAAAGGACCAAAAAGGATCAGCTCAAAGGTCCATCAAGTCCAATATAACATTTCCCACAATGCACCACCAAAGACTCCAGCAACCCTGCGAGTGGCACACACAGCTTTGTGACCTGATGTGCAAAACTTGCTGGTCGATTAATCGGGTTCTACCATGAGTAAGAGCACGTGTTGCGATCGGGACCTGGCAAGACACATTCCCTTCCTGTGGGGGTGGGGCCGGTAGCCGGCCTTAGTAGCTAATGGTCAGTTAGGAGTTGCTGGGCAAAAGTTAATGTTGCAACTTGTGATGGACAGCTTAGCGTCCTATTTAAGCCTCCGCACGTAGGGTGTTCCTTTCTCTTGGCTTCGGCTGCTGATCACCCGTCCCGCCCCCCCTTTTTTCTTAGGCCTCTGCTTTGACTTTGCTCTGCCTGTCATGGGGTCGTCTGCGTTGTAGCAGGGGCCCAGTAGGAATTTGTCCATCTGGCCGATTGGCTGTGCCTTTTGGTTTTGCCTACTGCAGTAGCAACTTGTCACAACTTGTAAGGTTGGCGGTTAGGCATTGGTTCCTGTGTGGATTGCTGGATTGGGCGCTGCCCATCCAGAATCATGTTGATGCTGGGAATTCCGTTAAAGGAATCCGGCGACTCTTATGCTTTGTCCGATGCCCCCGGTAGGGGTTAGGGCCATAAGCCGAGTCCCCGGGACCATTGAGGAAGAGGGACGCGTTGCTGCCCCCCCGTCCTTAACTCTCCTCAGTCGCATTCTCCCAATCGCTGGTTTTAGGCCAGCCTCTGTCCCGGTGTGACAGTAGTCTGAACCAATGCCTACGCAACCACTCACCGAATTTGTATTTAAATAAAGTTGTGGCCCTAAATTATTTGCCAAAAACCCAAACCAAAAATCTGTCTCCTGTGTCAAGTCAATGGGGGGTGGATTGAGGTCCTCGATACGCAACACCGAACGTAAGTGTTATGTATTGAAGTTCTCACCCTAGGCCACTAGGGGTGTGTGTATATAGTTCATTCTGCTGCAGTTTTCACTCAGGTCAGCATATGCAAAAGAGGGATTGTAAAGGGACGTTCAGGGATTGGTTAACTGTGGAAAGTTGTTACTGTTGCGTTGTAGCTGAGTTCTATATAAGCAGGCTGCTGAGGCCTTCAGGACACTTCTGTTCCAGCCTGAGAATAAACAAGAGCTGTTTTGGAAATCACTGTGTCGTCTGCTGTGTCCGCCCACAACTTAACAGTAAGTGTGATGCATGCAGAAGGAAGAAGAAGAAGAAGAAGAAGAAGAAGAAGAAGAAGAAGAAGAAGAAGAAGAAGAAGAAGAAGAAGAAGAAGAAGAAGAGGAGGAGGAGGAGGAGGTGTTTGGATTTGATATCCTGCTTTATCACTACCTGAAGGAGTCTCAAAGCAGCTCACATTCTCCTTTCCCTTCCTCCCCCACAACAAACACTCTGTGAGGTGAGTGGGGCTGAGAGACTTCAAAGAAGTGTGACTAGCCCAAGGTCACCCAGCAGCTGTATGTTGAGGAATGGAGGAGACACGAACCCGGTTCCCCAGATTACGAGTCTACCGCTCTTAACCACTACACCACACTGGCCCTCCACTGGGGCCAATTTAGGTCATTTGTACATGCTGATGCTTCCTCAGCTCTCTCCAGGAAAGGAAGGCGGAATATATAAATATATATACAATGCCCAGAAGATATCGGCGTTTGCATTGACAGCTCCATGGAGATGTCAGCTCAGTGTGCTGCTATGCTTAGCAAAGCGCATATAATGCATTCTGCCGGAATTCAAAGGAGGAGAGGGAATAGGAGGGGAAGCGTGGAATTGTTGTGATTGGCAGGCAGGGCAGTGTTACCTTGAAGGAGAAGTTTGCAAAGGCAGAGTGTCCCAGATAACGTCCAGGGTTTAAAATACTGTTGTAAGACTTTGGATTGCACAGGAGGAGCCCGGAGAATTATCTACTCGGAAGGAAGTTCTAATGCATCCAAAGGGACTTACTTCTGTGTAAGCGGTGTTAGGACTGCAGCCTAAGAAAGGCAAAGAGAACTGAGTTTGGACATTGTCGGGTGTTGGCTGCCTTCCTGCAGATCTGATGGGGGGAGCAGCGGTCTTTGCCTGTTTGGGTGTCTGAGCTGTGAAATTGCCACCTAGGCTCAACCTGTATTTCTGTAAATGAATGCAAAATTTTTACTAAATGCCAAGGAGTCTGGAGTAACTTTCTTCCAAAGCGCATCTAACCTGGTTCAGCACTACAGTCGTACCTTGGTTCTAGAACGCCTTGTGACTGGAACGTTTTGGCTCCCGAACGCCGCAAACCCAGAAGTAAGTGTTCCGGTTTGCGAACGTTTTTTTGGAAGCTGAGTGTCCAATGCAGCTTCCACACCTTCTGATTGAGTGCAGGAAGTTCCTGTAGCCAATCAGAAGCCGTGTCTTGGTTTTCAAATGTTTTCGGAGGTCGAACGGACTTCTGGAAAGGATTCCGTTTGAGACCCAAGGTATGGCTGTACATCCCTTCAATTTTTTTGCCTCACTGGGGTGAGCCTACCAATGCATGCAAACTGCTTTGGTGGATGAGACTAAGGAACTGCCTCACCAGAGGGATGCCTTCTTTCCTTGTGGCTGGACCAACCATCACCCAATTTTAAAAGGGCCCTAAAGACAAATTTTGTTTCAGACATCAGAATTTATTGTTGCCTTGCTTGTGCTTTGTTCTAATTATCTGCTTTTTTATATATATACATTTTAATGAAGATTTATTGTTGCATTGTTTTTTCTTGCTTGCACTTGCAGAAAAAAAGGCAGGATATAGATGTAAACAAAACATAATTCAGAGTTTTGCACCAGAAAAAACATTGCAGCTGTTGTTCTTGCAGCTCATGGGAAGTGAGCTTTCTACTGGTTATTTATAGTCAAGGACTGGTCCCTTTAAAGGGATGCGGGTGGCGCTGTGGGTTAAACCACAGAGCCTAGGGCTTGCTGATCAGAAGGTTGGCGGTTCGAATCCCTGTGATGGGGTGAGCTCCTGTTGCTCTGTCCCTGCTCCTGCCCACCTAGCAGTTCGAAAGCACGTCAAAGTGCAAGTAGATAAATAGGTACCGCTCCGGCGGGAAGGTGAACGGCATTTCCGTGCGCTGCTCTGGTTCGCCAGAAGCGGCTTAGTCATACTGGCCACATGACCTGGAAGCTGTACGCCGGCTCCCTCGGCCAGTAAAGTGAGATGAGCGCCACAACCCCAGAGTCGTCCGTGACTGGACCTAACCGTCAGGGTTCCCTTTACCTTTACTGTTCCCTTTACCTGTATCTTTACTGGTCACAAGGAACTTCCATTTGACGGAACCTCTTCTTATAAATAAAGGCAGCCTGATTCAGCTGCAGAGGCATTTATTTGTAGTTCTCGAAAGCAATTGTGTTTGGGTTTTTTTTTTTAATAAAAATATCAAGGTGACTATTTTACCTTTCTGACTGGTGTCAGATATAAGAGTACACTGTTATCCATGGCTACCAACCCTTCACATCAGATTTCCCTTCACATTGCCCGCAGCCTTATGATATAGAAACTTGTGGGGTTTTTTTTAAAAATAAAATGTTGAGATCCTTGGGATGCTGAATTTTGCATGTGGTACCAAAACATACCTAGAGATATGGAATGCACACATCTGTGCAGCTGTTAAAATGAGAAGCAATGCAGATTTACTTGTAAGAAGCCTGAACGAAAAATATCCTTTCATGCAATCAATTTAGATATTGCCATAGGCCGCTTGCTCCCCTTTCAAAGATAACTAGATTTGTATGGTTGTTGTTGTTGTTTTTTAAAAGCATTTTGTTTTGCCCAGAGTATTGCATGCTATGAATTAGCATCAGCATTTTTTTTTTCTGGGTTTAGCCTCTGGTGAATGCTGGCGAGAGTTTGTTATGCAACCCAGCCATTCTTCATAATGCATGAGGTTTCATTCAGATGCAGTCCCAATACTTCATCTCCTTTTCCCTGCCCATGGCTTTCGCCAGCCCTGGTTTAGGTTTTAGAGAGACCTTTCCACTGCCCAGCGGGATGGATTTTGTACATTAGCGAACCTTGTACTTATTTGCAGCATGCGTGGGGATGTGTCGGGATGCGCTGCACAGCTTTAAGGCCTGCTGCTTCTCACAGAGTAGAGCAGCCTTCTCCAAACTGGTTGCGCCCTCCAGATGTTTTGAACTACCACCCCCATCATCCTTGACCATTGGCCATGCCGGCTGGGACGGATGGGAGCTGTGGTCCAGAACAACTGCCGGGGTTGGAGTCAGGTGCAGATCAGCAAGAAAGGAGCACAAGATGCCAGTGAAGTTAACTCTTTCTTCCAGGAAACAAAAATGCAACTCTGCCTAGTGGTCTCAGCAACCCTTCCCGGTAGGTCTTGCCCCTATGGAGAAGTTGCCAGGCCTGAAGCTCTCTGCCTTCTACCGCTCCCCCCCCAATAATTTTTATTAAATTTTCTGTTTTACTTTTTAAAATATTCATTTAAACAACCTTAAAATATCAATGACTTCCCTTCCTCTCTTTCCATAGTTCATTTTGCATATCACAAACCCCTGCATATTTTACATAAACCAAACCATTCAGTAATCCATTATTTAATCCACCAAAACTTGTTTACACTGTTGAATTGATCTTAATGCTGCCCATGTTTTCAAATATACACAATTTTCCTCCATATGTTCAATAAACATTTTCCAATCTTCTTTATGTTCTCCTTGTTCTCTTGTTCTGTATGTTAAGTCTGCAAGCTGCGCGTATTCCATCAGTTTAAGTTGCCATTCTTCTTTAGTTGGGACCTCACTTGTTATGTATTGAAGTTCTCACCCTAGGCCACTAGGGGTGTGTGTGTATATAGTTCATTCTGCTGCTGTTTTCACTCAGGTCCGCACATGCAAATGAAGGATTGAAAAGTGACGTTCAGGGATTGGGTAACTACAGAAAGTTGTTACTGTTGCAGTGTAGCTGAGTTCTATATAAGCAGGCTGCTGAGCTCTTCAGCTCACTTCTGTTCCAGCCTGAGAATAAACAAGAGCTGCTTGGAAATCACTGTGTCATCTGCTGTGTCCACCCACAACCTAACATCACTCATTTTCCATTTTTGGGCTAACAAAACACAAGCCGCAGTAGTAGCATGCATAAATAGTCTTTTTTAACACCGGGGAATTTCCATCTGAATTATCCCCAACTAAAAGTACTCTGGGATATTATTTTTTTTGGGGGGGGGAGTACTCTAAAACATTTTTTCCAGTTCATTATGAATTATTTGACAATAATCTTTTACCCTTTTACAGGTCCACCACATATGAAAGGAACGTACCCTCAGTCTCATTGCATCTCCAGCACTTATCTGATTCAGTCTTATACATCTTAGCAATTCTACTTGGAGTTAGATACCATCTGCAAATCATTTTCAGGTAGTTCTCCCAAGGAATAACATGCTGTAAATTTCAAGTCGCTCTTCCAAAGTTTCCTCCAGAGATTAAAATCTATATTGTGTCCTATATCCATTGCCTTCTGCCGCTCATGAGGCCCCTCCCCTCCTGGATGTTTCTGAAGCAGTTACAAACATTGTCTGTGTACCTCTGCCTGGGATGCCTTGTTATCCTCGGATGGAGAGCAATAAGCCAAGGGAGGCTGTGTGTGCGTGGTTTGGTTGATGATGGAAGCTGTATTCCACTGTATTCCGCTCTGGTCAGACCTCACCTGGAATACTGTGTCCAGTTCTGGGCACCACAGTTCAAGAAGAATACTGACAAGCTGGAACGTGTCCAGAGGAGGGCAACCAAAATGGTCCAAGGCCTGGAAACGATGCCTTATGAGGAACGGCTTAGGGAGCTGGGTATGTTTAGCCTGGAGAAGAGAAGGTTAAGGGGTGATATGATAGCCATGTTCAAATATATAAAAGGATGTCATATAGAGGAGGGTGAAAGGTTGTTTTCTGCTGCTCCAGAGAAGCGGACACGGAGCAATGGATTCAAACTACAAGAAAGAATTTTCCACCTAAACATTAGGAAGAACTTCCTGACAGTAAGAGCTGTTTGACAGTGGAATTTTCTGCCAAGGAGTGTGGTGGAGTCTCCTTCTTTGGAGGTCTTGAAGCAGAGGCTTGACAGCCATCTGTCAGGAATGCTTTGATGGTGTTTCCTGCTTGGCAGGGGGTTGGACTGGATGGCCCTTGTGGTCTCTTCCAACTCTAGGATTCTATGGAGACACAGAGACTCGTCTTCCCCTGTGCTCAGCCCAAAGCTGTGAGTCAATGCATTGCCTGCCTGGCTGGCTAGGGGCGGAGGAAGGGGGTGGGGGGGCGGACTTCCCTGGGTGTCTACGCTGAGAGGAGTGACATTTGGCGTGCCGCCCGCCCACGATTCCCAAGCCTACCCCAAGCCATCGGGGGGAGAGGGGAGCTGCGCCGCTTTGCGGGTGGAATTGCCCCCTTCCCCCTTCATGGCTTGGGTGTCACCGGCAGACGGTGCGCCAAATGTCCACCATCGGCGGCTCGCTCCGTCCCGTGGGTGGCCTGCTCCGCCGCCAGCTGCAGGGTGTGCATGCCACTCTGCTTACCCGAGCGGCTATCCCATGCCTGGGAGGTCACCCTCCGCCCCCTTCGGGAGCGCGTCCCCCTCGGGAGCATGCCCCCCGGGCAGCGTGGGCATATGCTCTGCTGCTGTGCCCGGCCTCCCACTTGTCTGTCCATTCCCAACAGCAAGGGCTGGAGGGCTCCCTTGCATGCTTACCCTGAGGGCACCTCAGCTCCTGGCAACAAGCACCCCCCCGGCCAGCCCCAGAGGCACCATTCACTCACAGAGCTTGTAGCCAGGGCTGCTGCAACAAACAGCCACACAAGTCTTTGGGCAGCAGAGATGCGAGAGGGCATCAGAGGAGGGAGGGAAGGAAAGAGGGACAGAGGCCAGTGTTGCCCGCAGCACCCCTTACCATCATTCAAGGCACCCCAGGGTGCCACGGCACACTGGTTGAAAACCAATTGTTTTAAGGCATTGGCTATCACCACTAGGGATGCGCCACTCTGCCCATTTCTGTTTCTCATTTTTCTCGTCTTGACTCCCGGTCTCCACTTTTCCACATCAGTTTGCTTAAAAAAGAAGCAGCCCTCATGAATATTCATCGACTATTTTAGCGCTGCTAATGTATGCATACTTGCAAGCAATTTCCCCTAACTAATACAATGCATTCTTTGTCTGTTGTTTTGGTTGCAGTCTGGTATATATAGCAGCAGAACGCCGGAATAAATCGTCTGGTAAGTGTGCTGATTGAAAGAATGATTAAAAAACCCAAAAAAACCCAACAACTTGGGTTTAATATTCCTGGCAAGCAAGACCATTCTGAGCACCAGCTTCCATGTGGCTGTAATAGAGTCAGGAGGTCAACCAAAGAATGTCTAAAACTCAACTCTCACTGAACTGGAGGAGGAAGGAAGGAAAAGTCTGAGAAACAACTATCTACAGGTTATCAAGGAGGAGTCCGTGATAAGAAAGAGCAGGTTGCCTTTCCGTCTATTGCCCCCTGCTGGTTCAGGTAACATATTGCAAGTGTTGTTGCTTTACTGCCAGCTGTTTTGGGACTACAGTTCACATCATCCCTGACCTGTTAGCTAGGGATGATGGGAGTTGTAGTCCAAAAACAGCTGGAGGGCCAAGTTTGGCCATCACTGCTTTACTCCCAACAAATTTCACAAATAAATGCATTTTAATGCCCATTTTCCCCTACCACGCAAATTCTTTGGAGGAGGACTGAACTGCAAACTCTGGAGAAGTCTAACTGTTGAGGGATAGCTTTGTTTCGGCTCATGCATTGTTTTGAGAAGTCCAAAACAAACAATTTTTTCGCCCCATTTTGTTCAGGCAACAAGTTTTCGGTTAAGGTCAGACTGCCAAGGCTAGTAGTCCTATAACTTGGAAACCCATCAATCTAGCGGCTTTATCAACTTGCCTGCTTCCGATTCCTGGGGAGTTTTTTGTTGTTGTTGTTGTTTTTGGAGGGGCGCTCTATTTGGGGGAAAATAACATTTCCTGCTTGGGAACCAGGTGACGAGTATTCTGCTTGCCTGGACAAAATGTCGGTGCAAAAATGAGTACCCAGGGCAGGAGGAACGTTGCAAAGCGTCTTGTGACAGGCAAAAAAACTAGCAATGTTGCAAATCAGAGTGATCGTGTTTATAGGATGAAGGAAACGAGTCCTAGTGGTTGGACTGTGTTTGCGAGAGCTGCCTGATTTCCGAAAGGTTCATGGGGTCTTGTCGCAAGGATGGCCCCTTTGTGTGGACAAATCATCGTTATACAGCTGAGTCCTTGCTTCAATTTCATTTTGCATGTCTCTCTCTCTCTCCCCACACCCCTCTCTCCTTTGCAAACGGAGATGTAGGCATTTTGTGGCACCTGTGGCAATTTCTTGGATTTTCAAAGGTGCCTTCCGTCCCAAAAGGATTGGGGACCCAGACCGGTTAGGCAAAACCAGCGGATACCCTGGTGTGGAACAATGCTGGCTGCAAAGGTAACAGAGATCTAGACCTGGGAATATGGTGCTTCTTAATCCCATGCATATCTGGGAATGAAAAGTATGAAATCCTTTTAGCCAAGGCCCCACGTCAATTAAATAAATACTCCAGGAGGAATTAAAATGCAGGTTTGTGGGCGCTTCTTCTTCTCACGATGGAAGCATTCCAGCAGTGATAATTGTTATGTTTAGGAAGTGTGAAATTAGATTGTTATATTCAGACTTGGAGTGGCAAGCCTGAGTCAGTTGCAGTTGTAAGGGGGGGGGGATGAAGGTGGGCAAGGGAGACCACAGAAACCGGGGCAGGATTCTACGACAAGGAAAATATTCATTCAATAGTTCTTGGTCAGTTTTTCTTTTCTTTATCATCCTTGAGCAACCTCAGTTTTTGTTCTGCGAAATGGATATTTTGTGGTTCCATTTAGCTGGGTATTGTCCGCTGAAAAAACAAACCTATGTTGCCAATACTCGTGGTAAATCAGTATACAATCAGCAGCACAAAAACGGCGCACACAAATCTACCAAACCATTCCACGTATTGAATTCTATATTGGTATTCCAATCAAAAAGCGAGCAATGCAAAAAGTCAAACAAAGAAGCCACAAACAGAAAACTCATACAAGTTAGTACAACAGGACAATTTCAGTCTTTAAATGTCTTTAGCCAGGCTCAATTTACGTGTTATATCTCATCTAAACTACATTTGCACACTTTCAACTTCATATACTAAGTTCTTTCTTGGCTTAAGCATTTACATTATTCATTGGCTAAATGAATAATGTAAATGCTTAAGCCAAGACAGAACTTAGTATATGAAGTTGAAAGTGTGCAAATGTACCAAATCTTTGTGAAAGAATATTGTGAAGAAGAAGACTAGATGTTCTAGTTTAGATGAGATATAACACGTAAATTGAGCCTGGCTAAAGACATTTAAAGACTGAAATTGTCCTGTTGTACTAACTTGTATGAGTTTTCTGTTTGTGGCTTCTTTGTTTGACTTTTTGCATTGCTCGCTTTTTGATTGGAATACCAATATAGAATTCAATACGTGGAATGGTTTGGTAGATTTGTGTGTGCCGTTTTTGTGCTGCTGATTGTATACTGATTTACCACGGGTATTGTCCGCCGGCAGGGGACCTGCAGCATTTCAGGCAGAGGGCATTTCTAGCCTAGAGATGCCGTGGATTGAACCCGGGATCTTCTGCATGCAAAGCAGATGCTCTACCACTGAGCTCTTGCCTTTTCCCTGAGCGAGTGTGCCAGGGGTACTTCAGGGACATGCTGGGGGTCAACTCATGGAAGACATGGGTGGTAAGAATATATACCGTATTGGCCCTAATATAATCCACACATCCCCCCCCCTAAATTCCGATAATGAAAAGTTAAAGTGTGGCTTATATTCATGCCAATACGGTACTTTTTAAAAGATGTTCTCCCCGTATTCCTCAGCAACTGGTATTAAGAGGCAGGCTGCCTCTGATCCAAGAGGTAGCCCATGGCCATTAAGATTGGTAGCCATTGATCGTGATGACTGTATCCCACCTCCAGAATTACAGGCTGTTGCCAGGTGTTTAGCGTTGGGAGGAAAACAACAGTGTGTGCAATAAACTACCTGGACCACTGGGGGGCGACGGATAGAAAGGCTCCTTGTTCTTCCTCCTCACTGATCCCTTCTCTCTTTTAGTACGTGCTTGTTGGTAAATCACATCACTTCCTGTCAGGCTTTACTTCCTTCCTGCTGCTTCTCCAAAGTTGGCCAGTATCACCAGTGGGTCAGTGTTAACTTCTTGGACCCGTCTTGGCCAAAGCTCGCACACAGAAAGGCTTTGTTGGCCAGAAGCAATAAACAATAAATATATTTATTCTTACAACCAGTGGTCTTGCCGAACTATTTATTTCCGTGCACTAGTGCAGTACACTTCCAAGGCTCTTAACATTTCCTCATGGCCAAAGGTGCTCATCAGTGTCACACAAGGTTTGGCCAGGCCATCTTTTTCTATGCGCAAATAGAAGCCACACAATGTCATCCCACTCCAAGGGGAAAAGGGAAAAAAGGCAAACGAGTTCTGTCCTCCCTGTGTTCCCTGAAACATAGGCAGGGCACAGCGCCTTTTGAGAAAATGTCTGCTGGCTGACAGCTCGTTGACACAAACGAAGAGGCTCTCCGACGTTCGATGAGAGTGACTCTGACAGGAGGCCCCTCAGAACAGTTCCCCCACTTTGCAGCATGCACTTCTTACAAAGATGGGTCCCCACTTCTTACAAAGATGGGTCCCCACTTTGCAGCATGCACTTCTTACAAAGATGGGAAAAGGATGAAACGTACGCAGCACAGACAGTGCTGGGTTTAGGTTCGATGAGGCCCTGAGCTACTGAAGGTAATGGGGCCCTTTATATGTCCAGCTGTCCTTTGTCAACAACAAATGGTCGCTGTTTTTTGCGTTGGATATATGCTATATGGTCATTTATGGACCATATATGCTATATAGTCATTTATGGTGCTGGAGGAGACTCTTGAGAGTCCCATGGACTGCAAGAAGATCAAACCTATCCATTCTCAAAGAAATCGGCCCTGAGTGCTCACTAAAAGGACAGATCCTGAAGTTGAGGCTCCAGTACTTTGGCCACCTCATGAGAAGAGAAGACTCCCTGGAAAAGACCCTGATGTTGGGAAAGATGGAGGGCACAAGGAGAAGGGGACGACAGAGGATGAGATGGTTGGACAGTGTTCTCGAAGCTACTAACACGAGTTTGGCCAAACTGCAAGAGGCAGTGAAAGATAGGCATGCCTGGTGTGCTCTGGTCCATGGGGCCACGAAGAATCGGACACGACTGAACGACTGAACAACAATGGACCTCGTAGGTATCTCAAGCCATTTGCACGTGTTGCCATGCAACCAGTCCATGCAGAATGTAGGCACCCTATATATAGAAATGAGCAAACCAGTGATATTTTAGGGAGCAGGCTAGCAGGCGGGGCCCATTGCTTACATCATAGGAGCCTACACAACACAAAACACTATTGCTGTATGTAGATTTTATTTTATGTGTTTTTTATCTTACATCCAGTTTTTTTCCCTTTAATTTTTTGGGGGCCCCCAAGAGAGTGGGGCCCTAAGCTATAGCTTGTTTAGCTTCTACGTAAATCCAGCACTGAGCACAGAGCTAAACTATGCAACTCGCTCTCACAAAAGACAGTGGTGGCCACCAACCTAGATGTCTTTAAAAGAGGATTAGAGGGTTATCGAAGGCTACTAGCCAGGATGTCTATGCCATAGCTGTCAACTTTTCCCTTTTCTTGCGAGTAATCCTATTTGGAATAAGGGAATTTCCCTTTAAAAAAAGGGAAAAGTTGACCGCTATGGTCTATGCTCTGCCTCCATGGTTGGAGGCAGCAATGCTTTGGAACAGCAGTTTCTGAAAACCACAGAAGCGGAGAGTGCTCTTGTGTTCGCATCCTGTTTGCGGGTTTAACCACAGGCTGGCCACTGGGAGAACGGGATGCTGCATGGTCTATTGGCCTGATCCAGCAGGCTTACCTTATGTCCTTATGTCCGAGAAACTGAGAGGAACCCAAATGGATGGATTCAGCAGTCCCCAGTGGAGAACTTAATGCCAGCGATGACAAGGACAAGCCAGTCTTCCTCACCAGCTCTTTATTTGTCCAGGCAAACAACAGGAGCGTTGGCAAGGCGCAGAAACAGCGGAGAGATGAGAAAGGAAGCCTCACTGACGTTGTAGAGTTGGACCGGAGTGGCATTTACAATTCGCAATGACCTTTCCGTGAAAGAGCATTTGTACCAATCACTGTCTCCCTCGCCGTTCAATTCCAGAAAAGAATCCCATCCGTTACGGTGCTGATTGCCTTTCCAGGTTAGGAGACACAACATTAATTCCATTCAATAAGTTTGCCCCAGGCTGGAGACCCATCTCCCCCAAATCTGCAGAACAGAGCCGGTACAATTGCATCTTCTATTCCAAGTCTGATTTAGACGCAAGATTGAAAAGTGACATTCTGAGTGTAATGTACACAGTGTTATCATTCAGAGGGCAGAGGAAGGTTGGGATGATACTTTCGGGATGTCTTACTGTGTTGGAAGCTGCCCAGAGTGGCTGGGGCAACCCAGTCAGATGAGAGGCATATAAATAGTAAATTGTTGTTGTTGTTTTTGTTGTTGTTGTTATTCTTGTCCACTCAGTTTTCTATCTCTCACTCCAAGTGTCTTTACTTTTAAAAGTTGTGTGCCTCTGCTTGTTTTCAAAACGGACAAGGAATACGGAGAGATGAATCGGAAACTTAGGATAGGATAGGATAGGATAGGATAGGATAGGATAGGATGGCATAATCTTTATTGTCATTGTCCAATGCAGAAGAACGAAACTGAACATCTACATCAAACTTACAACAACCATCAACCTGCTATCCCCACCCATCCCACCTCTGCCTAATAACCCCCTCAAAGCTCTGATACCTCCCCTAATTTACCCCTAAAACTCTGATACCCCATATCTGAGTACAGACCCTCCCTCACAAACTGCCTTTTGTTGCGTTCAGAACAGAAATAGCTCTTGGACAGAAGCTATTTCTCAGGCGGCTGGTCCTGGTCTTTATGACCCTATACCTCCTTCCAGAAGGCAGAAGCTGAAAAAGATCATTGCCGGGGTGCACACAATCCTGCACAATGTCTCTTGCTTTCTTATAGCACCTGGAGGCATAAATTTGGTACGAAGTGGGAAGAGTGCACCCAATTATTCTCTCCGCTGTCTTTACAACCCTGGACAGCGCTGTTCTTTCCCCAACTGTGTAGCAACTCTGCGTGTAGTTTACAAAAAATCCTTAACAATAATGTATGGCATTTCAACCATTTCGAATACAGTGGTGCCCCGCTAGATGAAAATAATTCGTTCTACGAGTTTTTTTGTAGAGCGAATTTTTCGTCTAGCGAAGCGGCAATGGAGCGCGGAGGTTTTCGCACTAAAAAAAAAAAATCGTCTTGTGAAGCAGCCCCATTGACTTTTTCGTCTTGCGGGGCAGCTTCCGCTAGACGAATGCCGTTCGTCTAGCGAGTTTTTCGTCTAGCGAGGCATTCGTATAGCGGGGCACCACTGTATAGTCGTACCTTGGTTCTCAAACTTAATCCGTTCCGGGAGTCTGTTCGACCCCCGGAACCGGTCGAAAACCAAGACGCAGCTTCCGATTGGCTGCAAGAGCTTCCTGCACTCAAGCAGAAGCCGCGTCGGACGTTCGGCTTCCGAAAAGCGTTCGAAAACCGGAACACTTACTTCCAGGTTTTTGGTGTTTGGGAGCGAAAACATACGAGTACCAAGGCATTCAAGAACCAAGGTATGACTGTACATGAAATCTTAATAAATAAAATGCCAAAATAATAATGACATAAGCAACTCAATATCTCAAAGCCTCATGTTAGTAAATCAGATACGTACATTAAGGATACGACACATTTCATTCAAATTTTAGAACATACAATTAGATGTACATTCCTTTATACACATCTATTCCCTTGGTTGGGGGGAGGTTAGTTCTTGAGGGTATTCTAAAAACTCAGAAGTCCTTGGACTTGTTGAATTCGTGTTTTTAAAACAGATAGACAGAGGGAAGGGAGTTGTGGCTGGGCTGGCTTGACAGTCCTTCAGGGAATGTCTCCTAGGAACACAAAATCTGCCTTGTACCAGATCAGACAGTTGGTCCACCTCGCCTAGCATTGTCAACAGTGACTGGCAGTGACTGTCTGGGTTTTCAGATGGGGGGCATTTTTAGCCTTACCAGGAGACGCTGAGGATTGAACTTCCGACCTCACACATGCAAAGAAGAATGCTGCACCACTGAGAAACATAATAAGCCTCCTTGTACCGAGTCAGATCCTAGTCCATATAGCCAGTGTTGTCTACACTGACTGGCAGCAGTTTCTCCAGTCCTGGCATCCAGATCAAGGGAAGTAATAGTACCACTGTATTCCGCTCTGGTCAGACCTCACCTGGAATACTGTGTCCAGTTCTGGGCACCACAGTTCAAGAAGGATACTGACAAGCTGGAACGTGTCCAGAGGAGGGCAACCAAAATGGTCAAAGGCCTGGAAACGATGCCTTATGAGGAACGGCTTAGGGAGCTGGGTATGTTTAGCCTGGAGAAGAGAAGGTTAAGGGGTGATATGATAGACATGTTCAAATATATAAAAGGATGTCATATAGAGGAGGGAGAAAGGTTGTTTTCTGCTGCTCCAGAGAAGCGGACACAGAGCAATGGATTCAAACTACAAGAAAGAAGATTCCACCTAAACATTAGGAAGAACTTCCTGACAGTGAGAGCTGTTCGGCAGTGGAATTTGCTGCCAAGGAGTGTGGTGGAGTCTCCTTCTTTGGAGGTCTTTAAGCAGAGGCTTGACAGCCATCTGTCAGGAATGCTTTGATGGTGTTTCCTGCTTGGCAGGGGGTTGGACTGGATGGCCCTTATGGTCTCTTCCAACTCTAGGATTCTATGATTCTTTGATTCTATAAATTCTCAGGCCTACCTGGAGACGCTCTCAGAGTTTGAACCTGGAACCTTCTGCATGCAAACTGTGAGCTCCACTGTTGTAAGGCCAGCTGCTAAGCTTCCCATCTTCCTAGAGAGGTAAGACCAGAGGCGTAGGAAGGTCAGGTGGTACCCATTGTGGAAAATTTCTTGTCACCCCCCCCCATTGATTTCCCTCCCCTGCAAAAATGGTTTTACGTTATTTCATATTTTCTTACAAAGGAATAATAACAAGTAATAATAATAATAAACTTTTATTTATATCCCACCCTCCCCAGCCAAAGTCGGGCTCAGGATGGCTAACATCAGATACATAACATTGGTATAAAATCAAACAATAATTAAATAACCTCTTAAAAACATCTCAAAATCAAATTAAAGTCTAATTAGATGGCTTTCCACAGGGTTAGGGTTGGGAACAGTAAGCGCTCCACTGAACTGAAATTTCAGCCTTCACGACATAGGAAAACAGCCAAGTAAACAGCTGTTTTGGTGGAGGAGGGTCAAGATATTAACCAATATGTATGAAATTTCATATATAGCTATATAATCCCTAGTATAGTAAGATAAGACCTTTGGAGCAGGTTTTTTTTTTTTTTAAAAAAACAGTTTTTTATGAACCGCCCTAGTAGGGCAGTAATTGTTCCTTGATAATTTGTCACCCCTTCCATTATGGAACCGGGGCAGTCCGCCCCCCCCCCTTGCTACGCCCCTGGGTAAGACGAGACATGACTGTAGAATCATAGAATTGATGGTCAGGATGCTCTTGTCTGAGATCAGAGTCTTATCAGTTGCAGAAGACTTCTCCCCACACTTCCATCACTTTGCCTCCTTAGACCCATTTGTCCCCACCTTGCTTTCTGTGTTCCCTCACCCAACGTTGGCATCCATGGGTATTCCCCCCCCCCAGCAGTGGAATTCTGTGCAAAACATGATGTCCTGCGCTGCTTCACATGACTGCTGCCAACACGGTCTAATCCTGGTACTTTTCGTAGCTACCGGGTAGCGCATAGCTGACATATTGTAAGGTCCTTATGGTGGTTACTCACGTGAAACGAGGCAGAAACTCTGGCGTGTCTTTTATCAGATTAACTGTGCAAAGCTATTTACAGCGCAGAGCAAACAAGTTCATGACCATCTCAGTCAGAATCTGGGAGTGGCCCCTTCCGGCTACGTCCCCAACGTAAGAATTTCGGGACCCCGAGTCTCCTCCTCCCCTCCTTGCGTTTCACCCCTGTGCGCAATTGGGGCGCTGGAAATGTCGCACCTCCCTCCTGATCAGCCAGACGAGACGAGGCGCTGGGGCTCTCCGCAGCATCTCCAAGCCCTTTCCCCACCAATTCTGCCCATTTCCCCTCCTCCCCACTAGAGGCATTGCTGCTTCCTGCACTGGAAGAGGTACTGCTGTCCAGGTGGCATCAGGGGTCTCTGTATTCTGGCAGAGCCTCAGCCCCACTCCCACTGCCCGATGGCAGTTCCCTGACACATATGCTCACCCCATGTTGTATGCACAACACATTGCTCTGCATCGTGCCGCCTAGGGACCTCTTTGCTGGGTGTTGTCATGTGCAGCGCATCTGATTTCTGCATGCTGTTTTTAAAATGCCCCACTTTTCATGCTCGGCCATGCTCTGATGAGTAAAGGGGGGTGGGAGGCCTCCCTCCCAGATGCTAAAGCCTGCTGAGAGAAAAAATCTGCTCACACCAGAAGCACACGGAGCAATCTGCAGCCAGAACAGAAAGCGGCAATGGTTTAGAGCTTGGAATCGTAGAATCGTAGAGTTGGAAGGGACCCCAAGGGTCATCTAGTCCAACCCCCTGCAATGCAGGAATCCTTTTGCCCATCACGGGGCTCAAACTCACGACCCTGAGATTAAGTGTCTGAAGCTCTACCGACTGAGCTATTCAGACGGCGTTTCTTTCGGCCAATGTTTGGATGGGATCCTTTAAGAAATGAGGTCACAGTGTGTTTGTGTGCGTGCCAAGGAGATGCCCGAAAAGGGTTTGCCTCTTGCAAGGAATGATGGTGGGCCTTCTTGGCACTGTAGATAATATGAGGGCATTACTGAGCAGTTTAGAAAATGATCGTATGATTCCATGAAATTATAGTGTGGGGTGTTCGTGCCTTGCCCTATATGAGATCATAGGGAGGACCCAATAATAAAAGGGGGTGTCTGAGAGTCCACTTGGGGGCTTAATTTGCAAAGAGGTCATTGAGAGATTGCAAGCAGGTAGACAGCAGCAGGTTCTTTGCTCTGTGTGTTGGCTTTCAAAAAATTTATATGTCGAAACGTACCTTCCTGCATATATGTTTGATAATTCTCAAATGAGATAATGAGGAAAGGAAGAACAAAATCCAAGGATTGTCCTATGTGTAGCTCAGTCATCATAAATATAAAACCCACTTACATTTTCAGGCATCAAATAGAAAATAAAGATTTGCTAAAGTCTAGCTTTCAGATGCCTGGCGGATAACAGGTTTTATGCGTGTGTTTTTAACTTATTCAGTTTCCCCTGGAAATTGTATATGTGGAGTCAATGGGGAAGAAATATGGGCTGACATATTAGTGCCAACAACATTGTGTGGGCACTGCAAAATAACTTGCCTTCTTGAAGAGCTCCCATCCCACAATACAGTGGTACCTCAGGTTACAGATGCTTCAGGTTACAGACTCCGCTAACCCAGAAATAGCACTTCAGGTTAAGAACGTTGCTTCAGGATAAGAACCGAAATTGTGCTCTGGCGGCGCCGGGGCCGGTGCGTCCATTTAGGCAAACTAGGCAACTGCCTAGAGCGCCAAAATGGAGGGGGGCGCTGCTGGCCCGCCTGCGCCCGCTGCCCGGCAGCCCACAGGCTTTGGCAGGGGGGGCGGGGTGGGCAAGCGGCAGCTTCTCTGCTAAAGTGGAGAAACCGCTGCTTGCCTCTCCACCACCCCCCACCTCCAGCTAAAGCAGGCTTTGGCAGGGGGTGGGGGTGGGGTGCCAGAAGATTGGTCTTGCCTAGGGTGCAGGAACCCTAGCACCGGTCTTGGGCGGTGCGGTGGCAGCGGGAAGCCCCATTAGCTAAAGTGGTGCTTCAGGTTAAGAACAGTTTCAGGTTAAGAACGGACCTCCGGAACGAATTAAGTTCTTAACCCCAGGTACCACTGTAATCACCCGTATCTGGAAGCAGCCAGCAGTCCAATCAAATAAGCCTTCCTCTAGCCGTACTCTACGGTGTACCTTTCACAACACCTGAATTTCAGATGCAGAAGAACTGAATTCTTGAGAGACAGAAGGAAGAATCTTGTAAGACACACTGTCTGATCTGCAGTACTTCAAGGTGCAATTGGTGTGGAGAAACGAATTCTGGGTTTATGTCCTGACTCAACTGCCGGTTGTAGCCTAGAGGTGTCAGGGAGCATACAAGCTGTTCGGAAAGAAGCAATGTCAAGCAAACGGTTCGGACAAATTGCATCTATTCAGAACCAAGGGAACCCTGTTCTGAGGTCACGGAATAATGTTTCCAATGCGTGTCCGGTTTTCTTTTGCAAGTGAAATCTGATGCTGATTATTCCTGCTCTCCGATCAGCTGTCCTTATGTTGGTGTTAGAGCATGGAGGTGAATCATAGAACTGTAGAGTTAGAAGGGATCCCCTGGGGTCATCTAGTCCAACCCCCTGCAATGCAGGAATCTCAGCTAAAGCATCCTTGACAGATGGCCATCCAACCTCTGCTTAGAAACCAGAGAGCCAGTGTGGTGTAGTGGTTAAGAGTGGTAGACATGTAATCTGGTGAACCGGGTTCGCGTCTCCGCTCCTCCACATGCAGCTGCTGGGTGACCTTGGGCTAGTCACACTCCTTTGAAGTCTCTCATCCCCACTCACTTCACAGAGTGTTTGTTGTGGGAAAGGAGAATGTGAACCGCTTTGAGACTCCTTCGTGTAGCGATAAAGTGGGATATCAAATCCAAACTCTTCTTCTTCTTCTTCTTCTCCTCCTCCAAGGAAGGACAGACCACAACCTCTCAGGGGAGAACATTCCTCTGTCGAACAGCTCTCACTGTCAGAAAATTCTGTAGCTTAACCACACGCTGAGATTTGTACTCTAACCAGCCCTGTTGCCAGCCTTCCTTGTTGGGTGGGGCAGCCCCATTTGTAAGTGGGGCATGGATATGTGCGCATGATGCTCAACCTCCCTGCACCCATGGAGAGATGTGAGATGAAGAAGATGTGAAGGCCAGGCCAGCACAAGGGGAAGTCAGCGACCTTCTCCTCCATGCAGAGAGTGTATGCTAACTTACATAATGAGTTATGTAAAGGTCAAGTGGCAGAGAATTTAATATGAACTGCAAGAATTAAATGACTGGCATATTTTTGGTTTCAAAAGCAAAAAGGGATGCTAAGGGGACAGTAAACAAGGGGGAAAGCGAAAGGTGCAAAGGAAATGAAATACTTTATTCCGTAGCTAAGTAGTTAAAAATGAGCGTGGAACTTGTTTTCTCAAAAAATCAGTTTTACTATTGTATTACAACAGCAGTACAAAGAAAAAAAACAGCTTTGGGAACAGAGTTAGTGCACAATACAATGCGATCATCAACAAGCATGTAGGGAGAGTGGGACTGAGAAAAACACGCATAACTTTACTGTCAAAAGTCAATGAGCTCCGAGCTTTGCAAAATATTTACGGTACAATAGGCTTCCTTTCGCAAACCCGTAAAAAGGCTTGACAAACATTCCAGAAAGCTTTCCGAATGATAGGTTCACAATGCACCTTTTCAGCAAGGAAACACCCCGATCCCTCTCTACTTCTCATAATAACCTCAGAATAAACTCTCACTTCTTACCGCAGGCAAACAAACATGTTACTTTGAATTGCGCTCAGAAACATACTGGGAGCCAATGTAGGTCTTTCAGGACTGGTGTTACATGGTCTCGGCGTCCCGCTCCCAGTCACCAGTCTAGCTGCCGCATTCTGGATTAGTTGTAGTTTCTGGGTCACCTTCAAAGGTAGCCCCACATAGAACATATTGCAGTAGTCCAAGCGAGAGATAACCAGAGCATGCACCACTCTGGTGACACAGTCTGTGGGCAGGGAGGGTCTCAGCCTGCGTACCAGATGGAGCTGGAAGACAGCTGCCCTGGACACAGAATTGACCTGCGCCTCCATGGACAGCTGTGAGTCCAAAATGACCCCCAGGCTGCACACCCGATCCTTTGGGGGCACAGTTACCCCATTCAGGACCAGGGAGTCCTCCACACCTGCCCTCCCCCTCACCCCCCCCAAACAGAAGCTCCTCTTCTCCCCTCCCCCGTCCTGCTCCACTGTCTCCCAGGACCAGGAGAGGATTGAAGAGGGAGGAACAGAAGCAGGTTGCCCACAGGCTTAGTCTCTGCTTATTTGAACGCAGCTTGGGTGGGGGAGATCCATAAGCTGAGATCGGGGGTCTCTGTTGCTGCAACTGCCTCATCAGGTGCACACCTAGGAGTCGCTGAGAGACGTGGGACATGCCTTTTCCTAACCTGCAAGTACAGGTGAAACTCGAAAAATTAGAATGTCGTGGAAGAGTTCGTTTATGTAAGCAATTGTTTTCATTAGCTACTGGAGTTTAATATATGAGATAGCCTCGTGACATGCAAAGCGAGATATGTCAAGCCTTTATTTGTTATAATTGTGATGATTATGGCACACAGCTGGTGAAAAGTTGAGATTGTGAATTTGGGGTTCTCATCAGCTGTACGCCATAATCATTGCAATTATAACAAATAAAGGCTTGACATATCTCGCTTTGCCTGTCATGAGTCTATCTCGTATATTAGTTTCACCTTTTAAGTTGAATTCCTGAAAGAAATGAACCTTTCCACGATATTCTAATTTTTCGAGTTTCACCTGTATACTTTTGACAATAAAGAGTTAATTCCTCACCCTGGGACACTCCTTGCCTGACAATTGGCCATACTTGCTGGGGGTGGGGGTGGGCGAGTTTGAGTCCAACAATATCCGGAAAGCCACAAGTGTCCAACCCTGCCTTAATAATTTTGAGGGCTCTATTTCCAATGCCTGCCTTTGCAATCTTGATTCCCGCCACTTCAAAGCTTGATTCCATCCCCCATTTAAAAAAAACAAAAACCTGATTTGCCCCCTTTAAAAAGAAAATATGGAAACGGAAACTGTTGTGTGGGTATGTGTGGGGGCTCAGTGCTGCATCTTCACTCGCAGGGGTGCCAACTTGAATGAAATATTTGAGGGGGAGCAGGTAAGAATTGATGCTTTTGAATTATGGTGCTGGAGGAGACTCTTGAGAGTCCCATGGACTGCAAGAAGATCAAACCTATCCATTCTTAAAGAAATCAGCCCTGAGTGCTCACTAGAGGGACAGATCCTGAAGTTGAGGCTCCAGTACTTTGGCCACCTCATGAGAAGAGAAGACTCCCTAGAAAAGACCCTGATGTTGGGAAAGATGGAGGGCACAAGGAGAAGGGGACGACAGAGGATGAGATGGTTGGACAGTGTTCTCGAAGCTACTAACATGAGTTTGGCCAAACTGCGAGAGGCAGTGAAGGATAGGCGTGCCTGGCGTGCTCTGGTCCATGGGGTCACGAAGAGTCGGACACGACTGAATGACTCAACAACAACAACAACAGGTAAGCTCCACCCACATAACCAATCACATGACACGGTGCCTCCCTCCTTGTTTCAATGCCTTTGCAAACCAAGGACTCTCAGGAGATGGTCTCTGGCAGATTTTGGAACCTGATCTTAGGTTGGGGGGGGGGGCATGCCACCAATTCATTTGATCCACTTCCCCGCTTCTCGATGGTGTTTCAGAATCTAGCCTCCTGTGGATACCTCATTATTAAAATTTAAAGAAGTCGATGATTTTTTAAATGCAGACCAGAAGGCTTTTTGGGTATGTTAGAATGGGAAGGTTTTCAAACGTTTGGCCGGCCTCCTATCTGATTAACCTTTTGCTCTGTACAGAGAGACCTGCGGGTTGCCAAAACTGCGAAGGCTGATAATTGAATCTGCAGCCTCGCATTTTTAAAAAGACGGTGTGGCGGCGTTGGCTGATGCTGCCGTGTGCTTTTTCCGAACAAGTGTTTGGAGGAGAGAAACCCGTCAAAAGGAATATACATTTTTAGCCAGAGAGAGAGAGAGAGAGAGAGAGAGAGAGAGAGAGAGAAGAAAACAGCGTCACAAAAAGGACCCCCCATTATTTAAACTAACTGACTGCTAAGGAATAAAAGACTCCTAAAGGAAGTTGGATTATTCTCCAGTAGTCATGGCGACACCTTAAATAACTCTCGGCAAGGACAGAAGAAAGAGAAATAGCGGATCCGGTGCATGGAAAGGTCCGTTAAGGCTCCTGCGCCTCTTCTGCATTGCCAAACAGCACAGGATAAAATGGATTTGTGTTTACTGGCGCCCAGGCAGACAGACTGGCATGTAAGCGCGCCATGCCAGGAAACAGCATTCTGCAAGGACAGAGTTTAGGAAGTTACAGAATGAGCTAGCCCTCAGCAAGTGGGAGCCCTTGGTGGCCCAGATCCAGAGTGTTTAAAGGCACACATTCTCCCTCCAACTCATTGATGGGGAAGGGTGGTAGCTCAATTGGGGAGCAATTCCTTAGCACCCAGAAGGCAGGTGGAGCTGGCAGAGAACCTTGCTGGAAACCCTAAGGAGCAGCTGCCAGTCGATGTGGGCAACAGTGAGCCGGATAGACTGAAGGCCTGATTTGGTAGAAGGCAGTTTCTTGTGTGAGTGAGAGATTTCACTTTCTTGGGTTCCATGATCACTGCAGATGGTGACAGCAGTCACGAAATTAAAAGACGCCTGCTTCTTGGGAGGAAAGCAATGACAAACCTAGACAGCATCTTAAAAAGCAGAGACATCACCTTGCCGACAAAGGTCCGTATAGTTAAAGCTATGGTTTTCCCAGTAGTGATGTATGGAAGTGAGAGCTGGACCATAAAGAAGACTGATCGCCAAAGAATTGATGCTTTTGAATTATGGTGCTGGAGGAGACTCTTGAGAGTCCCGTGGACTGCAAGAAGATCAAACTTATCCATCCTTAAAGAAATCAGCCCTGAGTGCTCACTGGAAGGGCAGATCCTGAAGTTGAGGCTCCAGTACTTTGGCCACCTCATGAAAAGAGAAGACTCCCTGGAAAAGACCCTGATGTTGGGAAAGATGGAGGGCACAAGGAGAAGGGGACGACAGAGGATGAGATGGTTGGACAGTGTTCTCGAAATGACTGGCATGAGTTTGGCCAAACTGCGGGAGGCAGTGGAGGATAGGGGTGCCTGGCGTGCTCTGGTCCATGGGGTCACAAAGAGTCGGACACGACTGAACGACTGAACAACAACAACAACAACAACAACAGTTTATTGTGTTATCAGTCCTCGACCAGGTTTTGTAACTCCCTCCTCCAAAGCATCGATCCAGCCCACACTCTATGTTGTTGGCATCTGTTTGGATATAGAGAGACAACAGAGTGCGCAGTCAAACCACTGGGGGTGCAAGCCTGGGCAGTGTGGATGGAGGTCCTGGACTGCCCAGAGGACAAGACCCCCTCTCTTGATGTGGTCCAAAGGAAAGAGGAGGGAGACGTTTGGCACCAGCTGGGCTGCATGAGTTCTGGGAAGAAGAAGAGTTTGGATTTGATATCCCGCTTTTCACTACCCGAAGGAGTCTCAAAGCGGCTAACATTCTCCCTTCCCTTCCTCCCCCACAACAAGCACTCTGTGAGGTGAGTGGGGCTGAGAGACTTCAAAGAAGTGTGACTAGCCGAAGGTCACCCGGCAGCTGCATGTGGAGGAGCGGAGACACGAACCCGGTTCCCCAGATTACGAGTCTGCTGCTCTTAACCACTACACCACACTGGAAGGAGATGGAGCTACAAGGCGCCATCCAACCATCCACTCTGGATTTGTGTAGGGTTTACTCCTTAGTCGCTTCTTCTCCCAAAGATGTCCCGCAAGGCAGCAGAGGTTTCGGGTCAGAGTTTTCCTTCTCCTGGATGGGCTATCTTCCCAGGTGGACCAGCCCCACCTGAGTCTCACTTCCCTCTACAGCTTGTGTAGAAACCATCTCCTTGGCTGTTGTCCGGGTCTCTTATTCAGCTCATCCGCTCAATTCGCCAGAGCCTGTCTTCGCATGCAGGGGAAGTGCCTAACTCACCAAAGATTTGAGACCCACTGGCTCCCCTCACCTGGTTTAGCCGGCCAGCTGAAGCCGTTTCCCAAGGTGTGGCTGCTGTCGCGTGCTGACAACCCAGAATCTCCGTACACCCTGACAAGGCTTCAGCACCGGGGAGGTCACTTCAGTGTTGCTAATGCAGCAGTTTGATTTCACCCCTGAAGGTGCACTCCATTGTCTCTTGAGACAGATGGATGCCAGCAATATACTTGTTACAGGTGGGTAGCCGTGTTGGTCTGCCATAGTCGAAACAAAATAGAAAATTCTTTTCAGTAGCACCTTAGAGACCAACTGTGTTTGTTCTTGGTATGAGCTTTCGTGTGCATGCACACGAAAGCTCATACCAAGAACAAACACAGTTGGTCTCTAAGGTGCTACTGAAAAGAATTTTCTATTTTGTTTAGCAATATACTTGAACATCCCTCTCTAGCCAAGCAAGCAAGAAGCATGACTGGATGGCCCTTGTGGTCTCTTCCAACTCTATGATTCTATGATTCTAAGCATTGATCAGAGTGACTCAAAGTTAGGGCCAATCACTTTCTTAAAAGGTAAAGGACCCCTGACAGTTAAGTCCAGTCACGGACGACTCTGGGGTTGCAGCGCTAATCTCACTTTACTGGCCCAGGGAGCCTGCGTTTGTCTGCAGACAGTTTTCCCGGGTCATGTGGCCAGCATGATTAAGCCGCTTCTGGCGAAACCAGAGCAGCGCATGGAAACACCGTTTGCCTCCCCGCCGGAGCGGTACCTATTTATCTACTTGCACTTTGAGGTGCTTTCGAACTGCTAGGTGGGGAGGAGCTGGGACCGAGAAATGGGAACTCACCCCGTCACGGGGATTCAAACCGCCGACCTCCTGATCAGCAAGCCCTAGGCTCTGTGGTTTAGACCACAGTGCCAGATGCGCCCCTTAATCACTTTCTTACTTGCAAGAAAAAAAGTCATTTTTGTTGTATTTTGGGATAGGAGTCTGATGGCCCTCCCCTTCCATAGAGGCTTCTCAGCCCCCCCCCTTTTCATATCATGAAAGCTGGACAATTCTGGCTGTTCCCTCACTGCAAGAAGCTAAGTCACAGGGAACCAGGCAGAGGAGGGCCTTCTCAGTGGTGGCGCCCACCCTGTGGAACGCCCTCCCATCAGATGTTAAAGTCAACCTGACTTTTAGAAGACATCTGAAGGCAGCCCTGTACAGGGAAGTTTTTAATGTTTGATGTTTTATCGCTTTTTAATTGTTCTTGTTAATATTCTGCTTGGAGCCGCCCAGAGTGGCTGGGGAAACCCAGCCAACTGGGTGGGGGTATGTATGTATGTATGTATGTATGTATGTATGTATGTATGTATGTATAAATAAATAAATAAATAAATAAATAAATAAATAAATAAATAAATAAATAAATTTCTTCCCATTTCCTACCTGGAGGTTTTCTACTTAGATCTGCTTAGCAATTGCTCTTTCCAGCTTATGATTGACAGATAATAATGGAATTCTATAAATACAAATGTGCCGCAGGAAGGACAAAAAAAAAAATTACGATAAAAGCACATTTCTTGAAGACAGTCATCAGGATAGCGGTTATGATAACAGCTGTCACTTTGAAGGAGGCGAAGAGGGAAGCGTTTAGACCAACGAGGAAGCTATTTATTAAGAGGAGGGGGGTGGGTGCCTGCATGGATTAGATAAGTGGGGTGGGGGTGGGGGAAAGAGACGATAGAATGTGGCCTTGTTTTTGGAACCGATGCAAGTTCCTGAAGCAAAAACGTTGAGAAGCAAATGCAGGATCCCGAGGGAAGCAGAATTTTAATCAATGCTAAGTGTCGAAAAAATTCAAGGGGCGAGGAGAACATTCCTGCCTGCCTATCTATTAATCACATTTGCATTTCATCCTTTCCGCAAAGATTAAAAATACTTATTTATTTTTGATGGGCATCCACGGCACATGGGCCTCCACATGGATTCTACTTCCTTGGAGGTTTTCAAGCAGGTTTTTAAAAGAGGTTTTTTTAAGATGGGTTGCCATCTGTCATGGATGCTTTAGCTGAGATTCCTGCATTGCTGGGGGCTGGACCAGATGACCTTTGGTGTCTCTTCCAATGCTACCGTTCTGTGATTCACCGAAAACCACATATCCTAAAGACACCACAGTCTCTGATGTCTCCCATTCCAAGGAAGCAGAGCTCTGGATTCTCTCACTGCTCCGAGGGTGAAGTGGTGTGTGGACATACAGAAGAACTGCACCTGGGGCTGGGGGTCCAGTGGGTGGGGGAAAGTGACCCTCTATAAATTGTGAGGCTCAAACTCCCATGAGCCCCAGCCAGTATGGGAAGGGCACATGGAGGTGCATGAGCGCCACACCTTTGGTTTAATGCAGCGCTCCATAATATTGTACCCCAGAATAACTGCTGAAGGGGAGTCCCTTGTGGCGCACCCCTCCTTTTAAGAAAGCATTTTCTCTCTGTGGTTTGGAAGGGACAGACAACAGCACAGAGCAAACAGGGCGCAAACAGCAGGGTTTCTAGGGTCAGACTGGCAGCAAGGGTGATTTCAGCAGCTGCGCTCTTTTCGCTACAGCCATTTTAAAATTATCTTATCATATCTTGGCAACTTAATCTTATTTTGTCAAAGTAATAATCGTAAATAAATAAGAATAAAAATGTGCACCCCACCACCGAGACCGTTCCATTGTAACTATCCAACCTCCTAAAATTTCAACACCTCTTGCGATGGTTTGAACAGTACAGATTCTACAAACACCTTCCATATCTCTCCTCAAAATCATTTCTCCTGCATATTCCCCCTCTTACCATAATGGCACACGTTAATTTATCGTCAATAGCTATCTCCCACACCTCTTTATGCCATTCTTCCATTTTATATTCTGCTTTCCCCTTTGCTACAGCCATGAGGTCTAGACCAGGCATATTCAAACTCGGCCCTCCAGATGTTTTTGGCCTACAACTCCCATCATCCCTAGCTAACAGGACAAGTGGTCAGGGATGATGGGAGTTGTAGTCCCAAAACATCTGGAGGGCCGAGTTTGCCTATGCCTGGTCTAGAGCCTTGAACAAAGCTTCCAAAAGGGAAGTTCTTAATGTTTGATGTTTTATTCTGTTTTTAATCTGTTGGGAGCTGCCCAGAGTGGCTGGGGAGGCCGAGCCAGATGGGCGGGGTATTAATAATAATAATAATAATAATAATAATAATAATAATAATCCAAAAGGTTGGGATCTTTCAGTCCGGTTGCCCCAGCCAACTCCCTCTGTGATTATTTCCAGGGGTGTTGATGTAGTAGGTCTGGAGAATGCCGATGGGAGAAAGAGGCCCTTGGAGAGAACACTGCGGATGCCACTTCCTTGTTGTTTTGACAAATGTCGAGCTACCTTCTGTTTCAGCAGCCCTGGTCTCACCTTTCGACTTTGCCTTATCAAATTTTAAATTTTAAAAGGAGGATATCCTGAGCTAAAACGGTCAAGGGAGGTAATAGTACCACTGTATCTGGTCAGACCTCACCTGGAATACTGTGTCCAGTTCTGGGCACCACAGTTCAAGAAGGATACTGACAAGCTGGAACGTGTCCAGAGGAGGGCAACCAAAATGGTCAAAGGCCTGGAAATGATGCCTTATGAGGAACGGCTTAGGGAGCTGGGTATGTTTAGCCTGGAGAAGAGAAGGTTAAGGGGTGATCTGATAGCCATGTTCAAATATATAAAAGGATGTCATATAGAGGAGGGAGAAAGGTTGTTTTCTGCTGCTCCAGAGAAGCGGACACGGGGCAATGGATTCAAACTACAAGAAAGAAGATTCCACCTAAACATTAGGAGGAACTTCCTGACAGTAAGAGCTGTTGGACAGTGGAATTTGCTGCCAAGGAGTGTGGTGGAGTCTCCTTCTTTGGAGGTCTTTAAGCGGAGTCTTGACAGCCATCTGTCAGGAATGCTTTGATGGTGTTTCCTGCTTGGCAGGGGGTTGGACTGGATGGCCCTTGTGGTCTCTTCCAACTCTAGGATTCTATGGAGAAAGAGGCTGCCTCATAATGATGGATATAATAGAGAATACTCGGTTCCAAAAGGTTTTAACATGGGGGCATTCCCATCACACGTGAATAAAGAACCACAACCCTCCCAGCACAGAAGGGGAAAGGTAGGGATTCATTTGTGCTGGCCTGGTGCCCATGGCCATCGGAGGATTATTTTGGGTGTAAGTGAGCAGAGGTGGTTTCAAGGGGGCGAGTGGTCCAAATACTCACCTGAGGGCATCCTTAGCAAAACAGCTGTTCTTCTGACTCAAAATGAGGATAAATCTGAAAACAGAGACTTCTGGGGATCTTCTGTTTGGGGACCTCTGAGACACAGCCTTGGAGAGCTCTGCACTTAGCTAAGGTTGCGTTTCCTTTGACAGAAGCTAGCACCGTAACACAGCTATTTCTGAATATGTCTCTAAGGCAGTCGCTGTTCTGGGACTGCATCCTAGAAAGGTAAATGTTTGAAAGGCAAATCAAACAACTGCTTTCAGCTTTAGCTGGGAAGTGAAGCAATCTAGTTACATTAAAAAAAAGCAATAATAACAAAATGTGTTTTTTGGGGGGGGGGGTGGCCTTAAGGGACTTTGCTATCCTGAAGGAAGATGCGAGGAACTTCCCTGACTTGAAATGTTGTGTCCATATGGTTCCCTTTTAAAAAAAAGAGGAACTGCATATGTTTGCCGCTTGGGATACATCAAAAGTCATCTGTTTCCCAGCGGGACCTCACTCTCCAGGTGAAACAACATCTGTCTTTCCACCTCAACGCATCTTAATGCCATTCCGGAATCAAACAGCATGAAATGAAGAAATGCTTTCTGGAGGAATGTGCAGCTGGCAATTTGACCAAAACGATGCCCTTCAAATTCTCCATCCAGGGGATTAAGTTGTCTCATGCAAAAAAGAGAATTTCACACACACACACACACACACACACACACACACACACACACACACAAAAACAGACAGTTGTACCTTGGAAGTCGAACGGAATCCGTTCTGGAAGTCCATTCAACTTCCAAAACGTTTGGAAACCAAAGCATGGCTTCCGATTGGCTGCAGGAAGCTCCTGCACCCAATTGGAAGCCATGGAAGCCCTGTCGGACATTCGGCTTCCAAAAATAGTTCACAAACTGGAAAACTCACTTCCGGGTTTGTGGTGTTCAGGAGCGAAAATGTTCGAGAACTAAGCTGTTTGAAAACCAAGGTACAACTGTGTGTGCCGGCGTACAGCTTCCGGGTCATGTGGCCAGCATGACTAAGCCGCTTCTGGCGCAACCAGAGCATCTCACGGAAACGCCATTTACCTTCCCGCCGGAGTGGTACCTATTTATCTACTTGTACTTTGACGTGCTTTTGAACTACTAGGTGGGGAGGAGCAGGGACCAAACAACGGGAGCTCACCCCGTCGTGGGGATTCGAACCACCAACCTTCCGATCGGCAATCCCTAGGCTCTGTGGTTTAGACCACAGCGCCACCTGCGTCCCCACCTTTACCATTACTTTGCAGCAAAGCACTAAGACTGAGCCGTTTCAGCCGCAGAAGATAATTTTAGCAGATGCAACTTATTATAATTCATTAATGGCTCACCCTGATACAACTGAGCGGCGTCTTGAAATTTCCAACGTCAAAAGCCCTGCCAAAGACTTTCCCACTTCCTGCCAGAAAACGAAATGTGTGTTCAGCAAGCTGCAGCATAATTAAGAAGATTGTTGTGTGCTATGTTCCCTTGAATGTGCCTGATGGCAGCAGAGACGGAATAGCTGCCCATTTGCATCCCTCTGCTTGGCCAGGTTTCGTGGAATTGCTAATGCAAAAGTGTTGGGTGCCTCCTGGCTCCCCCCCCTTTAAAGATATGTGTCATTAGAAAACATATCATTGGCAGTGACGGACTGGACTGGTTGGAACACCAAGGGAAGATGGCTCAGAGCCTGAGTTGGTGTTGGACAATGAGTGCTCAGAGAGAGAAGACTGGGAAGAGGAGGTGTCAGAAGCTGAAGAGGCAACAGGGCTCAGTGAGTGGGGAGAGTCTGTGGCAGAGAGAAGTCCAGAATCAGAGGTAGAAGATGAAGGAGGAGAAAAGAGAGGAAAGAAGCAGAGAAGAGACTGACGGAACCAGAAGAGGCATGAAAAGGGCGGAGGAGAGGCTGGCTGCACACAGGCACAGTCTCCGATTGCTTGGTGAAAGCTCTGGATAGGAGGGGACTTAGATAGCTGTGGGGAGGCAGGGACTGATTCAGTCTCGGCAACTGATTCATGGGATGAGCTGCTGTGCTCATTAGGCCTGACATCCATCCAAGTCTGTGAAGATTGTGTTTTTACTAATAAAATGTCAACTGCAACTTTGGACGCTGTGATTTATTGCCGGCTCGCTCTTTGACAAGCAGTTTACTTAAGCATGAGCAAAATGAACGGAGGATTAGTCTATTGGTAGCTACTAGTCGTGGCAGTTTTACTACCTCTGGTATCAGACACAACATACCTCTAAATGCCAGGTTTTGGAAATTGCAAGCGGGGAAAGTGCTGCCCTTCTCATGCCCTGCTTGTTATCCTCCGATTGGGGCATTTGCTTTGCCACTAGGGGAACAGAGTGGCCCCCCCAACCCAGGCACCAGCTCTTCCTTATGAGGGTCTCAGGCAGGTGGGAGATGGATCAGGGAAACTTAAAAACCTTGCCCAGAAGGGAACGTAGCCTTCAGATGGAAAAAGGCTCCCTGGTAGAGATGGGAAGGTCTGGAAAAAACCCAGAAAAAATGGGGGGACCCCAAGGCCCCCCCCATTTTTCCAAAGCCATTTCTTTCCAGGAAAAATTGGGGGGGAAATGTGTGGGATATTCAAACTGTATCAAACTACCCCCCCATTCTCGGGGGGGGGAATGGATTTGGGGGGAAACAGAAAAAACAGGGGGAGGGGATTGTCCCACTGCCAAATTTTCCCAGTTTCCCACTCAGGCCTTCTCATCTCTACTCCTTGGGCTAGCTAGGCCAAGTGATTTAACCCTGTCTGCCATATTGGATCAGAGGGAGAAAGATTATGCTGGTGACTGTCATTGTGTGGTTCCTGCAGAAAGTTCTCCACATGGTTGTGTCACCTAGGGTTCACTCCAGGCACACACAAATGCACACAGTTTTTCTAGAGTGTGTTTGGTGCAGGACAGCGCTTGCCAACTTGGTGCCCTACAGATGTTCCAACCTGCACGTTGGCCAGGTTGGCAAAGGTTTTTGTAGGGTGCTGCTATTTTAAACAATTTGTCTCCACACAAAAGTGCCCTTTTCATTCCCATTGATTCTCAAGGTGCTGCGTTCCGCCCTTGAATTAACCCGGTGTGTTCCTGGTGTCCCGTTTCCAAAACTGGCTGAGATTTGAAGAAATTAGATCGGAAGCCAGTGAGTGTCTTGAAGTTTTCGATTTAGACCCGGCCATTCAAATCACTCCCATCTCTGAGACTTAGGAGCCTTTGCTCTGGAAATCACTGAGGATTTCCTTTCTGCCAATTTAATTGCTTACATTACCAGAGTGGCGAAACTTTCTAACCTGCTATCAAAGCTCCATCGCCATTCTCTTGCAGTTGCAACTCAGAATGGATAGCCAGTAAGGTAAAGGTAAAGGACCCCTGGACGGTTAAGTCTAGTCCAAGGAGACTATGGGGTTGCGGCGCTCATCTCGCTTTCAGGCCGAGGGAGCCAGTGTTTGTCCACAGACAGCTTTCCGGGTCATGTGGCCAGCAGGACTAAACCGCTTCTGGCGCAATGGAACACCGTGACGGAAACCAGAGTGCAGAGAAACACTGTTTACCTTCCCACCGCAGAAGGTGGAGGAAGAGTGCGGGGGGAGCACACACCCCCGGCAGCATGATCCCAGCAGGGTGCCATCGCGGCTGCCCCCCTCCACCCTCGCTGGGCACCCCGCCCCCGCAGGCGGCACGCCATGCCCCCAGGATGTGCGCCGCGCCCTGTGGGTGGCGGCCCCTGCCCCAAGACAAGCGCCACACCCAGGACTGGTGCTAGGGTTTCTTGCGCCCTAGGCAGACCACCTTCTGGCACCCCCCGCCCCCCGTCAAAGCCTGCTTTAGCGGGAGGTGGGGGGTGGTGTAGGGGGCAAGCAGCACCTCTCCGCTACAGCGGAGAATCTGCTGCTAGCCCGCCCCGCCCAAGCCTGGCCAGCGCCCCCTCCATTTGACGCCCTAGGCAATTGCCTAGTTTGCCTTAATGGATGCACCGGCCCTGGCCACACCCCTGCGGGCAGTGATCCCGCCCCCAGGACGTGTGCCACCCCCGCCCTGCCTGCTCTCTACCCCCCGGTGCCAGAGCATGAAGCTCCACCACTGGAGTGGTACCTATTTATCTACTTGCACTGGCGTGCTAGGTTGGCAGGAGCTGGGACAGAGCAACGGGAGCTCACCCCGTTGCAGGGATTCGAACCGCTGACCTTCTGATCAGCAAGCCCAAGAGGCTCAGTCGTTTAGACCACAGAGTCATCTGCGTCCTCCAGTCCGATAGCCAGTCCCCCAGTCCGATGTGGTACAGCTCTTTGTGATAAAGTTAGCACATTGTCGTTCTTTCTAAAAGTCACTGCATGTAGCCAAACCATGTTTCTGCCTGGTGGGTATAATGGTGTTTTTGTTTTATGTACAATGCTTTGGGTGCATCGACATGCATGGTTAGCAGACGGCAGCAGAGACTAGCAAAGGAGAGCCAGCAGCTGCTGCGAAATGCAAGAAATGTGGGGAGATAGGGAGGCGTCGGACAGCAAGCTCCGTTGGCAGATGGAAGAGGCTTGTTGAGCCTGATCTACTCCAGGCCACTAACTAAGGAATGAAAATATGCATCTCTGATCACAGAATTATAGAATTGCAGAGCTGGAAGGGGTCACGAGGGCCATCTAGTCCAACCCCCTGCAATGCAGGAATCTTTCGCCCAACATGGAGCTCGAACCCACAACCCTGGGATTAAGAGTCCCTTGCTATACCCACTGAGCTATCCAGCATCAATGGAGGACGTGGCTCTTTGTGGGGAGGCTGGGGAATCGTTAAGGAAGGCAAAGAAAAACAGCATTTTGATACCTGTCTACATGGGTGCATATGAGAATTATTGACTCATTTGGCTTAACTCCTTCTGGACTGAACCAGTGCTTAGCAGTTGAGCAAATGCTATGCTTGTAGAAGGTCCCTGGTTCAATTCCTTGCATCTCCAGGTAGAAGGATCAGAGAACAGGGGCCAGGGAAGACCTTTTACTGCCTCAGACCCTGGGGAGAAGCTGCCAGTCAGAGCAGACATTGCTGGCCAAGATGGACAAACCGTCTGGCCTGATAGAAGGCCATTATCTCATGTTCCACTTCTCTCCGCCATAGTGAGGCACAAGGAGCTAATGTCAGGTCCCCCATAAACCTTTGCTCCGTTCCTCTTTTTGGCTTCCCTTTCTAGCCAAAGGACTAGAAACTTGCCTTTTTGTTTTTAATTCAGATGGGGACAGAGCATCTCAGCTTGCTGGGTTCCATACTCAAAATCTAAGTCCTGACTTGGTCAGTGTGTGCACCCATGAAAACGAAGAGCCCTATATAGAGATCTTGCCTCATGTATTGTCTATTAACATAAACCGCTTCCTCTCTCTCAGTCCCTAGTGGCTATGACTATCCTTACATGTCGTACACTAAGGATAATCGAGGCAAATGAATGCGAAATGCCCTGGACACTCGGGAAGAACTGTATAAATGTTAAGTATTATTATTACATAAGAGCTCCACAGCAGATGTCATGCCTTCTTCATCCTGATGACTTCCAGATGTCGTGAGACTCCAACTCCCATCAGCTCCAGCCGGAATGGCCAAAGGTCAGGGGTAATGGGAGTTGAAGTCCAAATTATCTGGAGGGCGTCAGGTCAGGGAAAGCTGATCTAGGCCTTCTGCTGAGCATCCTTCTTACTGCCTCTCGGATATCAAATTCTCGCTTGGCTTACCAGCTAATTTCCTCTCCCTTACAAGGAGTTTACTAGGACCTTGTAATCCCTTCTCCCCAATTTCCCGCCAACCTCTTCTCATCGGGGAGCAGAGAACCCTGCTTCTCTTGTTCTCTTTAAACTAGAGCGCACCTGCCTGGTCGCCAGTCGGGAGTAAAGCTACCTCTAGGTGACCACACATCGGATAATTCTCGAACGTGGCAAAATATTCGGTCTCGTTTCCCCTTAATACCACAAACGGGTGCCATAGGTGTACAGATTTATTTGGGTGCTTTTTGTGAATTGGCATCTTCCGTAGACTTATTTTCTCCAGGGCTGCAGGGGAACTGGACAATTGTTGCCCTGCTTTGGAGATGCTCATCCAGGTGAGCCCCCAATCCTTGATGTGATCGGGCAGCCGCAGTGAGCCTTAGTGAGCAATCGCAACGTCCGCATGGTCCCGCAGCCTTAGATGATGCCCTCGTGTTTCTCTGTGGCTTTCAGGGCCTCGTGCATGCTTGCGGCGGACAGCCTGCGGTTGATGTTGCGGTAGCTGCAGCGGAGCAGGTTCCAGAAAGTAGTCCTCAGGTCCCGGTTGAAGAGGGCGTAGATCAAGGGGTTGATGAGGGAGTTGGCGTAGCCCAGCCAGAGGAGAGTCCTCTCCAGCCTCAGAGGGATGCAGCTGCAGCGGCTGCCGCAGATGAACGGCCGGGCCGTTGACATCAGGAAGAAGGGGAGCCAACAAAAAGTGAAGGCCCCCACAATGATGCCCAGGGTCCTGGCTGCTTTCTGCTCCCTCTTGAAGATGGAGATGTTCTTCCGGTCTTGGCGGAGGAGTTTGGACAAGGTGGCGCATTGCTCCACGGCCTTGCTCCTCTTGGTGCTATGCTGGCGCCGGACGCCAGGCTCGATGCAGTAGGCTCCGTCTGGCTCGTAAGGCCTGGGGAAGTCCATGAAGCGGTGTTTCTGAGCACTGGCCTTGGCTGCCTTGTAGATCCTGTTGTACATCACGAGCATGACAGCCATGGGTATGTAGAAGGCGACGCCGGTGGAGTAGACGGTGTAGCCAAAGTCCTGGCTGATGAGGCACACCCGTTCCACGGTGATGTTCTTGGCCCAGCCAAACAGAGGGGGCAGAGTGATGGAGGCCGAGAGGAGCCAAACGATGAACACCATCTTGGCCATCAGCTTCCCGTCTTGCCTCACGGGATACGTCAGCGGCCGGGTTATTCCCAGGTATCTGGAAAACACCAAGGAAAGGTTGGTAGGTTGGATTTGGCTTCATCAAACTTTTATTGGGTATTAGAAATATAAGGTAAGGTAAAAAGGTAAAGAACCCCTGGACGGTTAAGTCCAGTCAAAGGCGACTATGGGGTTGCGGCGCTCATCTTACTTTCAGGCCGAAGGAGCCGGCGTTTGCCCACAGACAGCTTTCAGGGTCATGTGGCCAGCATGACTAAACCGCTTCTGGCACAAAAGGATGTCATGACGGAAACCAGAGTACATGGAAACAGTGTTTACCTTCCCACTGGAGCAGTACCCATTTATCTACTTGCACTGGTATGCTTTCAAACTGCTAGGTTGGCAGGAGCTGGGACAGAGCAACGGGAGCTTACCCCGTTGCGGGGATTCGAACTGCCAACCTTCTGATCAGCAAGCCCAAGAGGCTTGGCAGTTTAGACCACATCGCCACCCGTGTCCCAATTAGAAATATAGGCCATCATAAAACATCTCTCTCTCTCTCTCTCTCTCTCTCTCTCTCTATATATATATATATATATATGAATAAACAGCCATGTAAAAATTTGCAGTAGGATTTTCATTGGAGTTTCTTCCCACTAAATAGTGTCATTCACCACTCTGAGAGATACTATTGATAAAAACTCATCCACCCTTTGATGTGCTTTTGAACTGCTAGGTTGGCAGGAGCAGGGACCGAGCAATGGGAGCTCACCCCGTGGCGGGGATTCAAACCACTGACCTTCTGATCAGCAAGCCCTAGGCTCTGTGGTTTAGAAGAGTTTGGATTTGATATCCTGCTCTATCACTACCCAAAGGAGTCTGAAAGCGGCTAACATTCTCCTTTCCCTTCCTCCCCCACAACAAACACTCTGTGAGGTGAGTGGGGCTGAGAGACTTCAAAGAAGTGTGACTAGCCCAAGGTCACCCAGCAGCTGCATGTGGAGGAGCGGAGACGCGAACCCGGTTCCCCAGATTACAAGTCTACCACTCTTAACCACTACACCACACCCGTGTCCCTCTTTAAAAGGTCATAGATAGTTTAATTAGCTGAAGGCCTGAGAGAAGAGGAATATTCTTGCTTGGCACCTAAAGATGTAGAATGAAGGCACCAGATGAGCCTCCCTGGGAGAGAATTCCACAAATGGGGAGCCACCACATAAAAGGCCCATTGTTGTGTCGCCACCCTCCAGACCTTACATGGAGGAGGCACACAAAGAAGGGCCTCAGAGTATGATCTCAGGGTCCAGGTAGGTTCGTGCATGTTGTATGTTGTCTTCACAAACACATGCCTATTTGTGCTATATGCATTTTTTATACACATTACTTGACTGAAGAACTGCCCTGCAAAATTCGGGGAAGTGTGCATTTTTGAAAGGTGGCTACGTTCACACTCTCATGCTATTTCAGAAAGGCGAATTAATCAGGGACACCTTTAAATGTGACCTGAACACAATTGCCATCGCTCACATCACTCCCCGCCACATGGGGCAGTGCCAGTGGTTGAGGTGGAGCCATGTGCTTGTCATGCGCTGCGTCCTGGGTGGATTCAATCCCTGGTATCTCCAGCCGGTGTCACAGTTAGCAGGGATGGGGGAAAGCCCAGCTCTCCCTCAAGGGAGACGCTGCTCAGGGCTGTGGGAATGTTTTGGGATGCAGAAGAGGATATATTGTTTAAGATATCCTATTCCAACTTGTGTTTGCAAGTCCCAGAAATTAGCAGAGTTCTCATTCCCCTTTTTAAACACACACAGCGGAAAGCTTGCTCAGGTTTGTTAAAACCTCTGTAATAAATGTCCTGGTATTTTCCCCATTAATCCCTCTCAAAATAATACATTACATAATCTTCTATAAAAGCATAAAAACAGTTTACTCACGAGAAATCATCTGTTCACAATTGGATCCCAGACGGCAGACTTAAACTTAGTAAAAGTTACATTTACTCAGGAGACTGTACCATAAGGGAAACCAGCTCCTGTGTGTTCTCATGGCTGGAAGCCAAGAGACCATCCTAGCGCTCTCACTTCTTTGAGAGCATGGTCCAAAAGAGAGGAAGATGGAGTCTGGTCCCTGTGGTTTTGTGTTAACCTGCCCAGGTGAGACCTCACCCATCTCCAGGTACACAGAGGAAGTCCATCCCAGCCCAGGATAAACAGCAAGTTCCGACTGGCTGGCCTAGAGTTCCCCTTCTATGTCCACTCTAGCAATGTTGTGTTTGACTGCTCCTGCGTTTTACATCCCACAAGGGCTAGGTCACTTGTTCCCTCTGCCCACGACACTGCGGCTGCTGAATTCAGTTTCTTTTGGGCGATGCAAAGTGGGTCACAAATCTTTGCAGCAGTAAGCACAGCCACCTTTTAACCGCCCTCTCAGTAACCGCTACTAGAATCCACGTGGTAGGGTTTCTCCCCCCCCCTCTCTCTCTCTCTATATATATATATTCTGTTCTAATTACATCTCTTTGGTTACCAGGCAACAAAGTGTGTTCTTGTCCTACAGGGGGTCCTGCCAGCACTCAGAGTTAATGTAAAAATAGCAGGGTCCAGGGTCCGTTGCATAACCATGTTGCAGTGGCACATCGTATGGAGGACTCGTTTGCAATTGCTGTAAGGATTAATCAGCAAAACAGAAATGTGCATGTTTGGGCATGCAATATCATGATCCGAATCCTAGGAAATCTGTGGCCCCAGAAGAAGAAGAGAAGAAGAAGAGTTTGGATTTGATATCCCGCTTTTCACTACCCGAAGGAGTCTCAAAGCGGCTAACAGTCTCCTTTCCCTTCCTGCCCCACAACAAACACTCTGTGAGGTGAGTGGGGCTGAGAGACTTCAGAGAAGTGTGACTAGCCCAAGGTCACCCAGCAGCTGCATGTGGAGGAGCGGAGACATGAACCCGGTTCCCCAGATTACGAGTCTACTACTCTTAACCACTACACCATGCTGGCTCAAAGCGGCTAACATTCTCCTTTCCCTTCCTCCCCTACAACAAACACTCTGTGAGGTGAAAACAAAATAAAAAATAAAAAATTCCTTCCAGTAGCACCTTGTTGTTGTTCAGTCGTTCACTCGTGTTCGACTCTTTGTGACCCCATGGACCAGAGCACGCCAGGCACGCCTATCCTTCACTGCCTCTTGCAGTTTGGCCAAACTCATGTTAGTAGCTTCGAGAACACTGTCCAACCATCTCATCCTTTGTCGTCCCCTTCTCCTTGTGCCCTCCATTTTTTTCCAACATCAGGGTCTTTTCTAGGGAGTCTTCTCTTCTCAAGAGGTGGCCAAAGTACTGGAGCCTCAACTTCAGGATCTTCTGTAGCACCTTAGAGACCAACTGTTTGTTCTTGGCATGAGCTTTCGTGTGCATGCACACTTCTTCAGATACACTGAAACCGAAGTCACCAGACCCTTATATATAGTGAGAGGGCGGGGAGGGGTATTACTCAGAAGGGTGGTGGGAATGGGTGATTGGCTGATGGGTGTGGAAAACCTGTTGACAACTGTTAACGACTGCTATTAGTCTTACAGGAAAAGGCAAGGGGTGATATGGCAACATGACTGAACCTAATGGTCAGGGGTACCTTTACCTTTAACAGACGAAAGTTTCTGAGTCTTAGCAGAAAAGGGCACTCGGCTAAAAATTCTTCAAAACGGCAGAGTTAATTTCAGTTCAGATCTGGATTAGCAGAGCTTCTGTCCTCAGCAATGAATTCCCCCTCCTCCATGCACACAGCATCTGGAAGGAGGCCGTGAAAAGACTTGCAAGGGATCGTTAAGTGATTAATTAATCTGTACTTTGATCTGCAGTCGCGTAAGGCTTAGAGAAGGGAGCTGCATGCATGCTTAAATGCTGTTCAGGATCTGCTCCAGTTGCTGGGCACAGCATCAGGTCCTATTTGCTTCAGCGACACCTGCAGGCAGCCAGCACCTCTCAGGATTTATTCATTTTAGAACACGCAGAAGCCCATCGAGACACACGTGAGGAGGGACCAGGGGCCAGACCCACCGACACCCATACTGAGTCCCCAGGGACCACGTGTGCAAGACATGCAACACGCAGGGAGGTGGCATGTGAGGGGGCATGTGAGGTCGCAGTAGAGCAAATGCACCAGCGGAGCCAATCTTGCACTCCCTCTGGCACGTTGGCACCGCACCAACCTCCCTGCCACCTCTCCCCCTCTAACCTCCCAGTAAACAGCAATGATGCAACCGACTGGAGGTCAGGTGACTGCCACCGCTGCCCCCACACCATCCACCACCTGGCACGGCAACAGTCAGGTCAGGTGTGCCCAGCCCAAGCCAACAGTGATGGACTTGTTAAGTACAATTGTTTAATTGACACTGAAATGGGGAGTTCCCAAATGTGCATTAATGAAGGCTTGAACTTGGGGATTTTCCACGGGGCTATATTGAAGCAAAAGAAAGACCGAGCTCTAACTGAGTTGGTAACTAACTATTATTGTTTTCTGTTAGCAAACATGTGAGTGTTTAACCTTAGATCAAAGTTATCTCAGAGGGATGGATGAAAGGATCAATCACTCGAGCTGGGTTGGCCACCAAATGGGCCATCTCTTTAATGCAGAGGTGTGGAGCGTCAGACCACGGGAACAAATGCAGCCCCTTAGATCTCTCTCCCTGGCCTTGCCCCCACCCCAGCCACTTGTGTTATCCCCAAGCCAAATCTCTCATTAGCCTTCCTTCTCACCTTCCTTGAGGGTTTTTGCCTGGCTAGGATTTGTCATTGAACTCTGATCTTGTCTCTTCCTTGTTTGGATGGAGGACAGAAAGAAGGGTGTGAGTATGTGTCTGAACCAGCCTGTTGTACAAAGCTATAAAAAAATTCATGGTTCCACCTGCCTTTGCCTCTGGCCCTCCAAATACTGGCATGTGGCCCTTGGAAGATTGCCCAGAAGGAAAGACAGCCCTCAGGCTGGAAACAGCTCCCCATCCCTGCTATAAAGGACTTCTGCTTCATAACCATTCTTTTTTTAAAACGCAACAACAAGAACAGGCAGTGATAAATGTGATTGCTGAACCCAGCTTATGTACGATGGGTGCCCTTCACTGAAGAGGCCGTTCCTTTTTATTTCTGTGCATATTTATACTGAAGGGCAGTGCAGACATTTCCAAATAAATAAAATAAATCTCCACCTCTCAGACTTTATGGCTCCTTCTAACAGGAGCACCAAACATTAAATACGTGCAGACTGGGATTGCTTTTGAATTCCACACGCCTACCCTTTGCATCCAGAGACGCTGCTGCTGTAACTTGCACAATTAACTTTAAGTGTCTGCTTCCTAATTCTGCTCAGATTTCTTTCCTTTGTTTTTGTTTCAAAGATAGAAAGTTGTACAGACAGGGAATTAAGTGCACAGACTGGGAGAGGAACAGGCTATTTTTGCTATGCGGTGCGGTGCAGTGGTTAGGGTGCCAGACTAGGACCTGGGAGAGACCCGGGTTCAAATCCCCACTTAGCCACGAAGCTCACGGGGTGACCTCAGCCTAACCTACCTCGCAGGATTGTTGTGGGGATTAAGAGAGGAGGGAGAGGTCCATGCGCACCCCCCCACTTTTGCTCCTTGGACAAGAAAGTGGGATACAAATGCCACAGACAAGCAAATTCATTATCTTGGCAGATTTGGTCTGGATTCACAGTAGTGAGGCCCCCTAGACTTCCAGACCGTTTTGTAGGTGGGATTCAAGTGCTTACCGAAAAATTCAGGATGCAGAATTAAAGTGGTTTGGGAGCTCTTGCACTATAAACTCCTTTCAACCCCCCAACTCCCCCCCCCCCCAAATAAGGAAAGCGATGGGAAAAGGCACTATGGCTTGACACAATCTCTCCACCAAGACATCACGATGAACAGCGGATTTTGCAGCACCCATCCATAATCTTTGTGCAAGCAAATCACGGCGAATACTCAATGAACAGGTTGTCTGGACGCAACGTGGCTCAGTTGAAATGGGCTTAAATTTGTGGAAGAGGCATTTCCTTGTGGTGTGAGGCTGTACTAGACCAGGGTAGGTCCAACACGCATACAGCCCTCGGCAACATTTGACTCCCAGCCCTCGCACTGCCTTCCCAAGGCTGGGTAAGCTTTGGGAAGGAGGCAGCAAGGCGAAGTACGGCCCATGGGTTCTCTGTCAAAGTACTGTACTCTCACAGTATTGACATGTGCATAGGGGAAAGCTGCATTCAAATTTTTGATGAATTTTCACGCAGACCCTTAAAAATCAATCAATCAATCAATCAATCAATCATGAACTGGTATGGAAAAGTGAAAAACAGATACTCCCATCCATTACTTCTCTCTCTCTCTCTCTCTCTCTCTCTCTCTCTCTCTCTCTCTCTCGCACCCCCAGTTTTTCATTAACCCGTCCCTACGAAAATTCGGCATTTCATGGAAACTGGGCATGCTCCATAGAAACATCTCTCCCTCCTTCCTCTTCTTTCAATCATATTATTCCCCCTCCCATCCAGTTTTCAATTTCCCCCCTTGCAACGTTCTGCAGGCACTGCATATATGGGCTGTTGTTGTTTTTTGGTAGGGGAGATGTTCTACAGATTCTCCTCACTCCTACAGCTGCAAGCCTCCGATTTCCCCCAAGCCTGCCGGCATCTCCCTGTGGCTGTTCTCACTACATACTGTAAATAAAGACACTCGGACAACTGAATTGCTTAGACTATCAGGTGACCTCCACCAGGAAATGTCACCTTCAGGCAATGCGTAAAGGTAAAGGTAAAGGGACCCCTGACCATTAGGTCCAGTCGTGTCCGACTCTGGGGTTGCGGCGCTCATCTCGCGTTACTGGCTGAGGGAGCCGGCGTACAGCTTCCGGGTCATGTGGCCAACATGACTAAGCCGCTTCTGGCGAACCAGAGCAGCGCACGGAAACGCCGTTTACCTTCCCGCCGGAGCGGTACCTATTTATCTACTTTGCACTTTGACATGCTTTCGAACTGCTAGGTGGGCAGGAGCTGGGACTGAGCAACGGGAGCTCACCCCGTCGCAGGGATTCGAACCGCCAACCTTCTGATCAGCAAGCCCAGGCTCTGTGGTTTAACCCACAGTGCCACCCCTGTCCCGCGGCAACGCATACCATCCTCTTAATTTCCCTGTACTGTAGTGAGAAACTTAGAGAGAGTTTCACTTGCAGCTGAGCACAGAGCGCACCAGACAATGGCAGTGATTCTAAATAATCGGCCTGGTTAAGGTTTTCTGTATGCAAGGCGTGTGCTCTGCCTCTAAGCAATGGCTCTACCAATCTGAATTCAATCTTCATGCATCCTCGTACTGTTCCCAATCCAGCAAGGGGATCTGAAGGCAAAGGCTGCACACCCACACCCACGATCAACCTCCATAGGGTAGTTGCTTATTTAGCGTTGCTCCTTCAATAGCAAACATTTCACATTCAGCAGCAAGAAATTATCAGGGACCATGGGTTGTATCCAACACACTCACTCTGAACGCAAGGATTTGTAGGCATAAAATGGAACCTCTCCCCTACTTCTTCCCCAGCATGCACTCCACACCCTCTCCAAATTTGCTTTGGAAAGTTGTTTTTTTTTGGCGGGGGGGGGGGGAGTGCACTGGAGCAGGAGAGGGGAGAAAGTTCTTTGCACAAGGGCAAATCCTTGCGCCAACAGAACGAGTTGTGTAGCAAATGCTCTAGCCGGGGGGGTTTCCTGCTTCGATCTAGTTTTAGACCTTTCTCAACTCCCACCATCCCTAGCTAGCAGGAACAGTGGTCAGGGAAGTGGTGGGAGTTGTAGTCCAACGACATTTGGGGACCCAGGGTTGAGAAAAGCTCCCGCAAAGCCCACATGCGCATGTGTGCGCAAACACACACAATTCTGTGAGCCTATGATTCGCAAAGCAAGTGACCATCCCTACCGGTCCACGCTGATGACGCAGAGCGTCATGATGGAAGCCGTGCAGCACATGACGTCCATGGCAATGAAGACGTTGCAGAAGACCTCCCCAAAGAGCCATTCCCCTCCCACCAGGTCGGTGATGATGACGAAGGGCATGACGGCAAAGGCCACAGACAAGTCAGCCGCAGCCAAGGAGACCACCAGGTAGTTGGACGGCTGGCGGAGCTTTTTGACGATGCATACGGAGATGACGACCAAGCTGTTGCCCGCAATGGTCAGCAGAGTGATGGCCGAGAGGACCGTCCCAATAATGACCTTCTCAGTGTCCCCGTACAGCAGTATATCCTCCCCGCAGTCCGTGGCGTTGGTGGCATTGGCGGGCAGTAGAAGGTCTGGCTCAGGGGACGCGGAGGGTCCTTCAGGCATGAATGGAGCTGGGGGTGACTTCCGGGTGGGATACTCCTGGCCCGAGTCCTCCACGGTGAGAAGATGCTGTTCCGAAAACTGGCTGGGGCCGATCCTGACCAACATGCTGCAAGCAGACCGCTGTGCGGAGAAGAGACACGAGTTTATTATTATTTCAGGCCAATTGCTTCAGCTGCAAAATAAAAATAAAAATAAAACAAACCTCCGGCAAGTTAGACGCAGCAAATGGAGGCCGATGCAAATTCGCAGATGTGTGCTTTGTCTGCTCCCCTACCGATGCTCTCAGATGCTCTCCCGCTTGGAACTAAAATGCAGCCCTCGAATACAGAAATTATCAGGGTCGGCCCTACCGTTAGGTCAATTAATTCAGCTGCCTCAGGCAACAGATGCTGGTGTGCCTAGGAGATGGGTTATTCCTGGCCATTCCTGCTGAGCAGAGCTGCTCTGAAGCTCACCAGTTGCCTCAGGGGTGGTGGGGGACCCTGTCTTATTGCTGGTGTTGAAATATGAGTTAACTTCCACTCTGCTCCTCTACATGGAATAAGGGGAGGACATCTGACCCTTTGCTTCAGGCAACATAAAATCTTGAGCCATTCACACACACTGTTCACCTGCCACTGTCATACACACACGGTCTGAGGCAGTCTTTGCCAACCTGGTGCCTTCTAGCTGATTTGGACTACAGCTCCCACCAGTGAGCAGGTGGCAAGGGAGGGCGCCAGGTTGGCAAGAGGGTAGCTTAAGAGTTCACCAATGGTGGAATTGTGGCCTTTCCCACCAACACCGGCACACAACACCAGTTGTTCCTGGGCTCTGTGTGCGGAGAGTCCTTGAAACTTCAGACCAGTTGGGAAATGTTTGTGAGCATTCCATGACACCCCAGCAGCTTAACCAAACAGCTCATTTCAGCCAACTCAAGCTAGTTCTCTCGCTAGCTCATAGCTAGGGAGGTTTGAAAAACGGCAGCCTGTCTTGATCTGATCGAGGAGAGGGGAAGTTGGCAAAAGCATCTATGCGGATCTGTGAGTTGCATGCTTCATATACTGGAGACCAACTTCTGCAGGCAAAGATTACCCAATTTCAGGATGCACAGCGGCTAAGAGAATAAATAGTTAAGACAGCTCCTGTAAGCATAGTTATCAGTCTCCTTTTCAACCCTTATTCTTCGCTGTCTCCTTTTTAAATATATATATTCTGTGTTTCCCCAAGTGCAGTTCAATCATAATGAAACGGGCACAGTGAAATATAAGGCTGTTAAGCTGAATTATCCACCGGTCCAGTAATAAAACTGGCATAAATCTGCAAATGTTTGAAAACAATTGTCCTAAAGCAAAAAAGAGAGGCATGCTTTCTCTGCTAGATGATGATCTCATAGCAGGTATCATCTTCCAAGAAGTGGCATTTCCTCCTTCGTCAAAGGGAAGAGGCATGTCAGGGTTTTTGTTTTTTAATTAAAGATTTTCTTGATTTACAAAAGTGTGTGCAATGTCTCTCTCGTATTTTTTCCATGTAATGTTTTTACAAATGGGTTTAGGTTGTTGAGACATTAGGGAGAGAAGGGGGAAAGAGGTGGGTGGGATGGGGGGAATGGGTGAGGTGGGGTGACGATGTTTCTACTTTCCTTAATATATGTAGGGTTTGGTGTCAGCGTTGATTGTGTAGGTTTCCTGTTGTTCGCTTGTGTTTCTTTGATGGTGAGAGAGGCCGGGGTTGGCGTAGGGTGTGATTGTTCATTTGTGGACAAACAGAAGAAGGCACCTTCACCCCGGTATGGTTCCCCTTCATCACAGACACAGCCCAACAAGACAACGACAAAAATCTACCGACAGCATACAAATCAATATGGCTAACCTGGTCCAAAACACCCACCAACCCCACTCACACAGGAAACCAAAGATCACCACAGCCAACCACAAATGTCCCTTTTAAGACAGCACTTGCCATCTGCAATTCTTATAAGTCCTTTTATTAAAAATAATACATTTTTTAAATAAAAAAATCCGCTGCCTACAGCATCTTTTTAGTAGATTGGAAGTGCTTTAAATTGCTAAATCGTGCTGATGAATCATTTAGATATTATAGCTGCAGTAATATTACCAGGAATATTTCTTCTATGTAGTTGTTACGATATGAATCAGCTGTTCTACACTGCGGAGAGCTGAGTGCAAATTCTGATGTGCAACCGAGAGGTCAGCAATCATTTGGGCATACCGTTTTCCTGCTTCACTGTTACATCCTTCCCCAACCGAGTGCCCTCTAGTTGGTGTAGAACTATAACTCCTGCCAGCACCAGTTGCCATGGCCATAGCGATGGGAATTGTAGTACAAAATATCTGGAAGGCACCAGGTTGGGAAAGGGTCTGCTGAATCCACCCCAACAAATCTCCTCACTAAAGGATCACTCTCTTTATCAATATTGTTTGCTTCGGAAATACAAACACTGACAGGGCACAGATTCAGGGACCCTTCCCCTGAAAACAACATTGGTCAATATGGCACCCTTCAGATGTTGTTCGGCTACTTCTCCCATGATTCCATGCTGCCTGGGGCTGATGGAAGTTGAACATGCAACTCCCCATTCATGCTCATTCAAGGCACACACAACCGCGCATGTGTGCATCGCTGTGAACCTGGAAGTGGCGTGAAAAGGGGCAAAAACGGCCCCGAAAGAGTGTGGAAACAGCAAAAGCAGCAATACTACGAGCCCTTGCCCCAGCCTTTGAGCAGCTGCTCGGGTGTCCGGGGTGGCACAGACACCCTGTAGCCGGGGGCAGAGCAAGCCACCCATGTGGGTGGGGCAAGCTGCCCATGGGGGCGGGGCGGGCCAAGCCTCCCCCTCAGCTGTAGGGCGGCTGAGGCGGTGGGCAGACGCAAGCCTGGCGCTGCTCGAAACAGCAGCACGGAGCTTGCAGGCAGTCTGCCCACCGCCTCCCCTTCAGGAGAGACGTGTGGCTCAGGCACGGTGCAGGCCCCACAGTGTGGCGCCCAGTGCCCCCCGCCTCACCTAGCTATGCCTCTGGATTGGGCAGATTCATGGAGGAGAGGGCAGGGGCGTAGAAAGGCTCCTGAGTACCTGGGGCGGCGACCGGAGGCACCTCTGGGGGCAGGACATTGTGACGTCACTGCGGCTCCAGCCCTGGCAGCGGGGAAAAAGCCCTTTTAAAAAAAGCAAAGCAAAGGCAAACCCCCTGCTTGCCTTGGCTTTTCTTTTTTTAAAAGGGCTTTTCTCCCCGCTGCCGGGCAGAGCCGCCCACAGGTGCGAGGGGCGGGCCGTGCCAGCGAGGATGGGGTGTCACCTTTGTGACAAGCGTGACACCCTTCCCCCTCGCTGGTCGCCCCAGCAGCTCCGCCCCGGCAGCGGGGAGGAAAAAAAGGAAAGCAGGCGCCAGCGGCTGACTAAGCCAGCAAGCACGGCGGTGGCGCTGATCATGGGGGGCAGTGCCCCCCACCCCAAGTGTCACCCCCACCCCAGGGCGCTGCCCGGGGCAGCACGCCCCCCCTGCCCCCCTCGCTACAGAGGGCTGTCGAAGGCTACTAGCCATAGAGGTTGTGCTCTGCCTGCAAAGTTGGAGGCAGAAATGCTTCTGGTTTCTGGAAATCACTCGAGGGGGGAGTGCTCCTGCAGTGGCGTAGGAAGAGGGGTGCGGGAGTTATTTTTTCAAAAACACACATTTTTGTCATTTCGTCACCCCCCTCAGTGATGACACACAGGGCGGCCCGCACCCACCGTGCCCCCCTTCCTACTCCACTGCCTTTGAGGTCTATGGAGAGTTGGAGTTTGAGCAAGGAGGCTTGGAGGGAACGGATGTGACGGAGTTTGGTGGACGTGGTAAGTGCTGTTGGTTACTCAAGGGTTTCCAGACGTTTAGAGGGTGCTTGCGGGCTTTCCCAATGGTGCTCCAAACAGACACAATTTCACTTAGACGTGTGATGCCTCAGAACATAATACCCCGCATAAATGGGGACTCACCCGTAATCCAACAACATCTAGAAGGTATCGTACTGGCTACCCTGGATTTATAGCATCAGACAATGGGCACAATCCAAATGGACATTCTCTACTGTGTTTTTACACCATAGAAACGGTGCTGGAGCAGAGAAGCCAACAGAACCAATGATAGACAGAGATGGAGCCAATGACTGGTAGAGCCAATTAATTCTACATTTGCCCCCTGTGCTTCTTCCTGCTGAGTTCTGCATGGGCAAAAAACGAGACTAAGGAGGAGGAGGAAGCTGGCAGGATCATCCTGGTCAAAGGAAGGCAGGCAGGTTTGGAAGAATCAAGGCTGGTGTTGGTGGGGCAGGCAGCGAACCTCCACACGACCTCCTTCCATTTCAAGGGGGCTCGCTTGGGGAAACCTCTTAGTTGGAAGTCACAAGCTTAGGGTCAGCCAGCAGTTTCTCCAAGCAAGGTGTGTTGCCTTTATCTCAGATCCATTCCCCCCCCCCCCGTTTCCTTTGCAGGTACTTCTTCAAAACCATAAAGAAGGCTGATCGCCGAAGAATTGATGCTTTTGAATTATGGTGCTGGAGGAGACTCTTGAGAGTCCCATGGACTGCAAGATCAAACCTATCCATTCTGAAGGAAATCGGCCCCGAGTGCTCACTAGAAGGACAGATCCTGAAGTTGAGGCTCCAGTACTTTGGCCACCTCATGAGAAGGGAAGACTCCCTGGAAAAGACCCTGATGTTGGGAAAGATGGAGGGCACAAGGAGAAGGGGACAACAGAGGACGAGATGGTTGGACAGTGTTCTCAAAGCTACCAACATGAGTCTGACCAAACTGCGGGAGGCAGTGGAGGATAGGAGTGCCTGGCATGCTCTGGCCCATGGGGTCACGAAGAGTCGGACACGACTGAACGACTGAACAACAACAACTTCAAAACCAGCATTTGGGTCACCGGTGGCTGGAGCAGAAGGTGGCAGAAATGGCCTGGTCCCATTCATTCCTGATTTTAGAAGACTTCAAAAGGTGGAGGGAGAACGTGATTTGCTGGATGAGAACTGGAGTGAGAAGGGGTGTCACTTGTGGATTTCATTAAGGGACCTCCCCACCCCCCATTCTTTCTTCTCTAATTATGGAACTAGATTAAACGTTGCAGCCAAGTCACTGGAAAGGGATGTGGGAAGGAGTTGGGAAATCTAATATTGGATTGATTTTATATATTCAAGTGTGAATTCGTTGATTCATATTGCAAAGGTTCACACACACATGCAATTCTCCTTTAGCAAAATAGCCCGAGACAACTGAGTTGTTCAGGTATTCAGAAGTGCAGATAAATCAAATTGGTGAGTTAAAATCTAGAGATTGCGGGGGATTATCATGGCAAACAATGAATTCTAATCATCAAGAAGTTCAGATAGCTGAGCAGTGGCAATAAGACTTATAATCCAATATGCAAACATAATTATGTTCATAGCTCTCATGGTATCCTTTCCTCAATTTTCTTCTGCCTTTCACCCACATTCCAGTATTTACACTGGAAGATCCTCGAGACCAGGGACCTCATTTTACACAAATGGCACTGTGCAAGTGTTAAACAACATGCCCTCCATTTAACAAGGTTTGCATTAAGGAACTCGATAGTCATATATATCCTTGGTGCACTCCCTGTGTTTAGCCTACACCCATCGGTCCCAGCTGATGGGAGTTGTAGTACAGAACAACAGGCAAGCGCTAGGTGGGGGGAACTGGCAGCTGAATAAAATGATATTTAGGGACTACGTCTGAAGGCAACAGGGATGGGTTGCCAACCGCAGAGGGGGCATTTGAACTTGGCAGCAAACAAGTCTAGACTGGACGTCTTCAGCCAACGTAAGATCTAGCAAAGGTGTGCTGGTCCCAGGGGTTTGTCCATGAAGCAAGGTCCAAGTCCAGTCCTGGGTCTAGGGGTCCAAAGGAGGTCAGTCCGGCGGGGAGAGAGGCAGGGAGCAGGTCAAGGTCCAAGGCAGGTTCAGGCACGAGGTTGCAGGTTGAGCATACGCTTGCAACTAAGTTGCTCACGCAACTTAGGCTGGGTCTGGCTGGCTTTTATCTGGCCCTATGCTTAGGGCGGCCCCGATCCCCCGGAGACTTGCCTCTCCTCTGGGCCTGGAGGCGAGCACTCCTCCTGTAGGCACTTAGCTCTCTTCGCCTCTCTGTCCGGAGCCTCTGCAGCTCAGGAGAGGCTGGTGGGTTACTGGACCCAGGGGCTGCCTCAGCTTCCTCTGGTGAGGCTGGGAGTGGAGCGCCTGCAGGCAATGGGTCCTCCCTCCCATCAGGAGCCAGAGCAGACTCTGCTGATGCCTGCACCTGGGGATCCAGCACAGGTGGGGATCCTTCAGGCTCAAGCTGGTTCTGGAGGCGGGGAATCCTGTGCAGGCTGGGATCCCTCAGGTTCAGCATCAGAGTCTGACTCCCAAGCCACCACAAAAGGTTTGATTTGCAAATGGGATGTGTAGGAGAGTGGGAGCTTGTGTGTGTGTGGGGGGGGGGGGTCAGACTGGAGGACCTTAAGGCGCACCGCTTCTCTTAAGAGAGTTGGCACTCCCTTGTTCGCAGAGTGATAGACATCGCTCTCCCAAATCCCATCTCTTTAAACACCCTGGCTGCTTGGACCATTTTAGATTTTATGCGCGCCACGCACACAAAGCACTGAGGCAGTGCAACAACCTCTGCACCCCGCAGAGTCACGCTGAACTGCTACATCACCCCAGGTTAGATGTCTTCCTGAGTGCCCATTAGTACTCGCCTCCCTCGGCTGTTAACAATGAAACGGCTGTGCTCTTTCGGAGAGAAGTGCCCGGAAGATGCATTCTTTTCAAAAGTCTCTCTCCTGCCCGCCCCCGCCCCCTTAAAAACACTTTAAACAAACGCCAAACGTCTACTGCAGAAAAAGTACAACTTCTCCCATCCCCCCACCCTTCCCCCACTGCCCTGCAAAATCCCGGGCTGAGATTGGCTTTCTGCACATGGCGCATGAGAGGCTGCTGCCCCTCTGATAACTTCATATACCCTTCCTGCGAAAGAATGGAAAAAAAGAAGTCTCACCTTTAAGGCAGCGAGGAGGAAGAAACGTCAGGCAGGAGATAGCTTGTGCCTGGTCTCTTGAGATGGACATCTTCTGTCCAGGAGGAGCACAGAGTCCCTTTATCTTCTTTTAAATTGCTGGAGACTCTTCAGCTGCCGGGAAGGCAGTTTGTGCCTTCTCTGACTTTCAGTGGTCCAAGCTTTCCCTAAGAAAGATCCAAGAGTGAAAATGATGGTTCCGGGATGCATGGAAGCGAGGGTCTCCAGGTTACATACCCTGGAGGATGCTTCTATTTCCAGGGCAAGCTAAGAACTGCCACAGCAAGAGGATAGGGTGGCCAAGAGGCACGCTCCCTCAACTCTTTCCCCCACCCTCTCCCCCTCCCCTCCTAAGCATCATTCTGCTGCAGACACAGAGAGCGGCAAGGAAACACCAGGCTGATCTCGGCGTCGGCTGCAGAAACTCAGGGAGAACAGCTGGGGAATCTCTTCTCATTCCCCTGAGCAGAAAGAGAATCTGGGTCTCTCCCGTTCCCTCCTTCCTTGCCAGGGCACCAGCAACCTGGACTGCTAGAGGCAAGCTGCGCGAGGAAGGAAACGAGCCTTGTCAGGGCTGCAAGAATTGCCACGGAGGTGCAATCGATTCCGTCACACTTCTTTTGCTGGTTTTTCGAGGGAGCATTGAAAAAAGACCAGTGGAGAAGCCTGGCAGGAACCTCGCTGTAGCGAATGGTGGTAGCCGGCAGTTTAAGTCTTTCATCTTCAAGTAAACCAAGACCTGCTACCAGGGGCATAGCAAGGGGGGCGTAGGGGGTGGGCCGCCCCATGTTCCATAATGGAGGGGGTGACAAATTATCATGGACAATTACTGCCCTACGAGGGCGGTTCATAATTTTTTTTAAAAATGCCTGCTCCAAAGGTCTTATCTTACTATACTAGGGATTATATAGCTATATATGAAATTTCATGCATATCGGTTAATATCTTGACCCTCCTCCTCCAAAATAGCTGTTTACTTGGCTGTTTTCCTATGTCGCGAAGGCTGAAATTTCAGTTCAGTGGAGCACTTGCTGTTCCCAACCCTAACCCTGCGGAAAGCCATCTAATTAGACTTTAATTTGATTTTGAGATGTTTTTAGGAGGTAATTTAATTATTGTTTGATTTTATACCAATGTTATGTATCTGATGTTAGCCACCCTGAGCCCGACTTCGGCCGGGGAGGGCGGGATATAAATAAAAGTTTTTTATTATGATTACTTGTTATTATTCCTTTGTAAGAAAATATGAAATAATGTAAAACCATTTTTGCAGGGGGGAATCAATGGGGGGGGGGGTGACAAGAAATTTTCTGCACTGGGTACCACCTGACTTTCCTACGGCTCTACCTGCTATTGTTTCCTTACAGCCAGACTAAAAATATACAGTACCCTCTTTATATGAGAACCCTTTCTTTATACATTGAAGTCTAAACAGATCATCTGAACAAGCGACCCCAAACCCCACCTAAGACCTAAAAAGGGGGGAGTGGGTTTTCTTTTTCTTTTTCTTTTTTTTATAACAAACTGTACAAGTTTTCTACAGGATATTAGCATAAGAGTATTTTTTATGTGTGTGAGATATAATTTCTGTATATATATGTAATTCAGAAATGCTGTACAATTTTTGTTTAAAGGAGAATTACGAGAAAATTTAATAAAAATCATGTGCAAAAAAAAAGGATGACTTCATTAGTTAAGATTTGGGAGCTGGTTATTTTGATCACAGTTGTCACCATAACAAAACCTCAGCATTGCAAAATGAAAAGTTTTCAGTCATGAGAAACCTGCTATGGATATATAAAGTATTTCTGCATCGTCAAATATTATTTAAAATTTAAAGATTCCCCCCCTTACAATGCTATTTTAGATGCCGCCCCCCCCGCTTTCCTCTTATGTCTGAATATATGGGTTTTACACCCTTCCACCCTTTTAAAATTATGATTTTAAATGTATGTATATATATTCTATCCCTAATAATATTGTGCAAAGTGCAAACTTTTCCAAAGTGTCAGAAAAAAGAGGATCTTTTAAAACCTGAGCTGTATTATCATTTTTTTTCTCCTGGCTTCCACTACTGCAGGACTGAATCTAAGCCAGGCCTGTGTTCGAGGGCCGGTGGTGTTCAGTGCTGAAAGTCATCCACAGAGCATGTGAAGTAAAATTAAAGTGGAAAATTTCTTTGGTAGTGAACTGTTCCCTTTCCGCTACTGAGATCCACAGCTAGCCTATGAGATGCAGCTAAAAGAGATTTCCCCTTTGCTCACAACAAATTGATCACCAGCAGGTGGGAAGCAAAGAAAGAAGGAAAGAAGGAAGGAAGGAAGGAAGGAAGGAAGGAAGGAAGGAAGGAAGGAAGGAAAGAAAGAAAGAAAGAAAGAAAGAAAGAAAGAAAGAAAGAAAGAAAGAAAGAAAGAAAGAGGTTAGTGCCCCATCTCCCCTTCCCCTTCTCAGACACCTCTGGTTTTCTTTCCTTTTTGTGTGTGCTGGAAAATGGTCTTTTGAACAAATAACCCAGGAAACGGTCCTTTCCACAAGCTAAGGTTTGACAATTCCAGAAGGAGAATTTACAAAACGCATCTCTTTCATCGATGGAACGGTCTTTGTGTTTGAATGAGACTTTATGTATAATATATAACATATATTCTTCTTAAATAGCACCGTCCTGCAATGCACACAGCTCCGCTTAGAAGCAAATGCTTTCAATGTGCCCGATGCAGCCCACTTTTAAACTGGCTGCTGTTTCAGATTGGCAGCTTTTATCGCTGCTCTATGATGACCTCTCTTTTTATTTCTACCGTGGGTTTCCGGAGGTGCTTTAGGAACACAGGAAGTTGCTACGTACTGAGCTCTCTGCACACGCTGGGGATTGGCATCCCTTCCAACATTTCTCCAGTGAAAATAAGGACGTCCTATTCTATCCCCTCCAACACTTCTCCAATGAAAACAGGGACTGTCCCTGGAAAGCAGGGACACCTGGAGGGTCTGACTCTGGCACCTTCTGCATGCAAAGCAGATGCTCTAACACCGAGCTCTGGCACTTCTTGGCACTTGTCTGCTTTGGGCGCTAAAATGTAAAAAAACCTTAAATACCGATGCCTGACTAGGCAAAGGTAGGCTATGGTTCTTGCCAAGAGCTGGAGTCAGGGCGGCTTTTTCTTTGCTCAGTTCATGGCAAGTGTTATGTACTGAGTTGAATAGGATCCAGAATGCGGCAGTCTGATTGGTCCTAGAACAATAGGATCCAGAATGCGGCAGTCTGACTGGTCCTAGAACAATAGGATCCAGAATGCAGCAGTCTGATTGGTCCTAGAACAATAGGATTCAGAATGCAGCAGTCTGGTTGGTCCTAGAACAATAGCATCCAGAATGCAGCAGTCTGATTGGTCCTAGAATAGGATTCAGAATGCAGCAGTCTGATTGGTCCTAGAACAATAGGATCCAGAATGCAGCAGTCTGATTGGTCCTAGAACAATAGGATTCAGAATGCAGCAGTCTGATTGGTCCTAGAACAATAGGATCCAGAATGCAGCAGTCTGATTGGTCCTAGAACAATAGGATTCAGAATGCAGCAGTCTGGTTGGTCCTAGAACAATAGGATTCAGAATGCGGCAGTCTGGTTGGTCCTAGAACAATAGGATTCAGAATGTAGCAGTCTGATTGGTCCTAGAACAATAGGATCCAGAATGCAGGGAAAGACAGGGGAAGCAGACCTGGCCTGGTAGCAGCGGCGGCAGCAGGAGGAGGAAGCTGAGAGCCACTGAAAGTAGGAGCCACCAGCCATTGAAGCTATGCTGCTGCCATGTTCAGCTCTGCTCCCTGGCTCCTCCTGACATGTCACCGCACCTGCCCACCCCAGTCTAAACCACTGAGCCTCTTGGGCTTACAAATCAGTAGGTCGGAAGTTTGAATCCCCACAACGAGGTGAGTTCCTGTCACTCTGTACCAGCTCCTGCCACCCTAGCAGTTTGAAAGCACACCAGTGCAAGTAGATAAATAGGTACCGGGACCAGGGAGTCCTCCGCCCCTGCCCATCTCCTGTCCCCCAAAAACAGTACTTCTGTCTTGTCAGGATTCAACCTCAATCTTAACCATCCAGGGGTCCTTTACCTTCTTTTTTCTGTGCAAGTCGGTGCCTCTGCAGGTGTAAAACCCTGGAGAGCTTCTGCCAGTCAGTGCGGACAATAGCTAGATGGAACAATGCCTGGTTCAGTAGAAAGGCAGCTTCTGATGTCCCAGCCATCATAATACGTGGCTGGAGGGCTGCGTTTGACCTGGCAGGTTACGAGAAGTGCAGGTCTGTGTGAATCACAGGGGAGAGGAGGGGGATTATTGGATTCATCGAATGAAGAGTTGGAATCATAGAATCCTAGAGTTGGAAGAGACCACAAGGGCCATCCAGTCCAACCCCCTGACAAGCAGGAAACACCATCAAAGCATTCCTGACAGATGGCTGTCAAGCCTCCCCGCTTAAAGACCTCCAAAGAAGGAGACTCCACCACACTCCTTGGTAGCAAATTCTACTGCCGAACAGCTCTCACTGTCAGGAAGTTCTTCCTAATGTTTAGGTGGAATCTCCTTTCTTGTAGTTTGAATCCATTGCCCCGTGTTTGCTTCTCTGGAGCAGCAGAAAACAACCTTTCTCCCTCCTCTATATGACATCCTTTTATATATTTGAACATGGCTATCATATCACCCCTTAACCTTCTCTTCTCCAGGCTAAATATACCCAGCTCCCTAAGCCATTCCTCATAAGGCATCGTTTCCAGGCCTTTGACCATTTTGGTTGCCCTCCTCTGGACACGTTCCAGCTTGTCAGTATCCTTCTTGAACTGTGGTGCCCAGAACTGGACACAGTATTCCAGGTGAGGTCTGACCAGTGGTACTATTACTTCCCTTGATCTAGACGCTATACTCCTATTGATGCAGCCCAGAATTGCATTGGCTTTTTTAGCTGCTGCATCACACTGTTGACTCATGTCAAGTTGATGGACTCCTAGATCCTTTTCACATGTACTGCTCTCAAGCCAGGTGTCACCCATCCTGTATTTGTGCCTTTCATTTTTTTTTGCCCAAGTGTAGTATTGCAATTCAGGAGATTGTGATTGTTTTTATTCTGTCTTTTATGTTTCTATATTGTGATTTTATCTTGTGAACTGCCCTGAGACCAGCAGGTATAGGGCGGTACACAAAAAACAGCTGCAGCAGCAGCAGCAACAACAACAACAGGAACAGGAACAGGAACAATCACAAACACTCTCAAAAAGCTGTCCAAGCCGAGGGAGGAGTAGGCAATCTTCTCCGTGCGATCCTACGAGGTACCTGTTAATAGTAAAGTCACTGTTTACTGCGAGGATGGGCTCTTTGCCAAGAACTTTTCCTCCCGGGAATCAGAATGGAGCAAGCTGACGATAAGATGCGGGCCCAGAAATATCCTGACTTATTAGCATGTGCCTTGCAATCTTCTTAAAAATACGCAAGATGATTCATCTTCCCATCTGGCTTGCAGGACGCTCAGACTGTTCAGAGGAATGAGAGATTATTAGTTGATCGTGTCTAATTATAGCCCAGATGCTCAGGCGAAAGATCCCAGTTTATCCTCACAACGGCCTTGCAAGGTAGGCTAGGCTGAGATGGGGAAAGCCTTGCCGGGTTCAATCTCGCCTAGCCGGTTTCGTGGTTGAGTGTGGATATGAGCTCCTTGTGTTTCTGGTCCACATCTACCGTTTTGCTGTATTTAGACTGAAATAACGCAGCAACCATGTTCACTAGAAGCGGCTAAGCTCAAACTGGTGACTTCTGACTTCCAAGCCTCATTGAGAAAGGAGATTCTGACTAAATATCAGGAAAAACTTTCTGACAGTAAGAGCTGTTAGACCAGGGGTAGGCAACCTAAGGCCCGGGGGCCGGATGTGGCCCAATCGCCTTCTAAATCTGGCCCGCAGACTGTCCGGGAATCAGCGTGTTTTTACATGAGTAGAATGTATCCTTTTATTTAAAATGCGTCTCTGGGTTATTTGTGGGGCATAGGAATTCATTTATTATTTTTTTCAAAATATAGTCCGGCCCACCACATGGTCTGAGGGACGGTGGACCGGCCCACGGCTGAAAAAGGTTGCCGACCCCTGTGCTAGACAGTGGAACAGTCTCCTTCAGGAGATTGTGGACTCTCCTTCCTTGGAGGTTTTTAAGCAGAGGTTGGATGGACATCTGCCATGGATGCTTCAGTTGAGTTTCCTCCATTGCAAGGGGTTGGGCTAGATGACCCTTGGGGGCCCTTCCAACTCTTCAATTCTTCCGTTCTATGATTCTATGTCTGACCCATAAGACAACCTGTCCTCTTAATCTCATGGCTGCTGAGCTTACTCAGGAGGAGTTTTCTTTCTCGTAAAGAACCTAATCAAACGATATTTTTTTTGACAATGCAAGTACACCATGTGTAACGCTGAAAGGCTGGTTAGACAGGACTTAGTGTTGCCGGAGCCATGCTGATTCTTTGTCAGTGAGGCTCATTCTTAGACACACTGGGTAATTTTATTCTTGACAATGCTTTCCACTCGTTTCCCCCCCACAGCAGATGTCAAGCTAATTAGCCTGCAATTTCACAGGTCCTTTTTGGTATGAGATTGGCCACCTTCCCAGACCTTGGGTATGGAAAATGAACTTAGGCGAGCAAGAGGCAACAAGATAGAAGTTTTTAAAAAAATTAACTATGGCATGGAGAAAGTAGGTAGAGAAATGAGCGTTCCCCCCCCACATCAAATGGGGTGCGCCTTTTGCGTGGTCGCGAGTAGCCCCATTGGATCACGGTGCAGCTCCTGGCAGTTGGGGTCTGGCACCGCCTTCCCAGGTTGGATACCTGTGGACTCCACCTACTCTAGCAGCTGCCCAATCCTGGGTGGGGAGGTGTTGCCGGGTGGGGGGGCATTGGCCAGGTAGAAGGAGGGATTATACAGTACACACAATAGAACTTGAGTCATACCTGGGAAGCGGCTGTTGGATTCAGAGCTTCCCCACCCTCCACTCCCTCAATTGACTCTTATTTTGCAGGTTTAACCACCTTTTTTCCACAGCCACACAGGCACGCAGGCGCTGCTATGTCAAGGTCGCTGTTGAAGGGCCGGAAAGGACTTTCCCTGCATTGGCAGGTTTTGCCTTTCCCGTAGCAATTCGTCACAACTTTGGTGGTTGCAGGCCT